>NC_053492.1:145524559-145838795 GCF_905171775.1 Rana temporaria
GGAGTGTGGAGGGTATAACAGTGAACAGTATGTACAGGAGAGGTGTGTGGAGGGTATGACAGTGGGCACTATGTATAGGAGAAGAGTGTGGAGGGTATGACAGTGAGCAGTATGTACAGGAGAGAAGTGTGGAGGGTGCGACCGTGGGCACTATGTACAGGAGAGAAGTGTGATAGCAGGCACTATGTACAGGAGAGGAGTGTGATAGGTATGACAGTGGGCAGTATGTACAGGAGAGGAGTGTGGGGGTATGACAGAGGGTAGTATGTACCAGAGCTAAGTGTGGAGGGTATGATGGGGCAGTATGTACAGGAGAGGAGTGTGGAGGGTATGACAGTGGGCAGTATGTACAGGAGAGGAGTGTGAAGGGTATGACAGTGGGCAGTATGTACAGAAGAGGAGTGCGGGGGTATGACAGAGGGTAATATGCACCAGAGAGAAGTGTGGAGGGTATGACGGGGCAGTATGTACAGGAGAGGAGTGTGGAGGGTATGACCGTGGGAAGTATGTACAGGAGAGGAGTGTGGACAGTATGATAGTGAGCACTATGTATAGGAGAGGAGTGGGTAGGGTATAACAGTGGGCACTATGTATAGAAGAGGAATGTGGAGAGTATGACAGGGAGCAGTATGTACAGGAGACGAGTGTGGAGGGTACGACAGTGGGCACTATGTACAGGAGAGAAGTGTGGAGAGTATGACAGTTGGCACTCTGTACAGGTGAGGAGGATGAAGGAATCTGGGAAGGAAAAATTTAAAAAGGTTTGTGGAAGGATGTTTAGGAAATGCGTAGTGGTTAAGCGGGTCATACATGGATTGAAATTACGCCAATTATGCAGAGACCAGCCATAGTCTATCTATGTATGGTCTAGCTGGTTTTACACAAGTCAATCTATTAATCGACTTGAGTATAACCAGCCTGTTAGGTTTTTCCCAAAACAATCAGTGCCAGCCAGCTATAGTTAGCAACACTGATCATTGGACTCACTGGCAGAACACAATAACACTGCAGGAGTAATTCCCCTATCCACAGGTCAGCAGGTGAGAGGGTGTGTGGGGATAGGCTGGGGAGAGATACTAGTCAGTGGCTGGGTAGGCACTGGCTAGTATCAGAGCCAGATACACACAGGTTACATACGCCACCATCGTTAGAGCGAGAGTAATAATTCTAGCACTAGACCTCCTCTGTAACTCTAAACATGTAACCTAAAATTGTTTTAAAGCATCGCTTTCATTAGTTGCTGTGTCTGCGGCTTCAGTGTACTTTCACTCCCCTTTGTGACGTCTTGTACAGTCACACAGGGGGAGTATCAGGAACAGGAGAAGAGCTATAACATTGCGAGACTCGCTCACATTCAGAGCCGGAAACAACAAAAACGGAAAACCGGCAAACTTTTGATGCCGGTTTTGACAGGCAAAAGTGCGCCGGCGCTGTGACGTCATCGTAATTAAAAATACGATTTTACAGATAATTACAGGAGTGAGTACACTTTCACAGGCAGCAATGAGCTGCCTGTGTTATGGGCTAATTTTTTAAATCATGTTATCTCCGAGGGCATACAACCACTTTAAGTTAAAATCAATATTTTTTGCTAGAAAATTACTTGGAACCCCGAAACATTATTTATATTTTAGCAGAGACCCTATGGAATAAAATGGCAATTGCTGCAATATTTTATGTCATACTGCATTTGCCCAGCGGTCTTTGAAATGCAATTTTTTGGGAAAAAATACACTTCAATGAATGATAAAAAACAAAACAGTAAAGTTAGCCCATTTTTTTGTTTGTTTGTTTTAATGTGAAAGATGATGTTATGCAAAATAAGAATTCGTGATCTATCTTCTAAGCAAAAAAAATTGCAATTCTCATTTTAGCCAGAATCGTGCAGCACTATACCGTGCAACATAAAAAGTTGCAAGGCCACCGTAGAGTAATTTTCTAGCAAAAAACAAATGATGATTTTTACATGTAGTAGAGAAGTGTCAGAATTGGCCTGGGTGGCAAGGGGTAAATTACCATAAGTAATATACAAATAATTATTATAAGCACTGTGATCCTCTGTCTGCTGCAGTGTATCAGCTTGTATTTATACTGGCCGCTCTGTATGTAGCTTCTGACAGGCTGCAAGCAGGCCTGTATCTCCGAAACTATAAATGATAGTTGTCCCATATTTTGAACAATTGTGGGGTAGGTCTTCACCTGCCTACCCCCAAAATGTGGTGTTTCTGTGACCTCTGGTCATCGAGCTACAACCCCCGAGGTCGATCTTTTTTTTTCTGATTTTTTTTTTTTTTTTGGGGCTAATGGGCCTATCTTGAGAAAGGGGCCTGGAGCTGCAGCTCCAATAGCCCCTATGTTAATCCGGCCAGCATAACCACCTGGCAGCTGCCATTTTCAGAAGGAATCCAACAATGGTAACCTACAGTATATCTCTCTCATTATACTAGATCTAAATCAAGTGAGGGATTTTGACCGATATCTATGCATTAATGCATTTCTTTGGTCACATTAATAAATGTAATTTTTAGTAACGTGTTTATCATGTGATTAGCTTTAGGCTGACCATATATTGGCTGCTCTGCTTTTTCCGAGATTATTCCACCCTCATTCCTATGGTACCCTTTCTCCTGAAAAAAAAAAAAAAGACAAAGATCTTTCCAGCATGCTGGAAAATCTCTACGACCAGCAGTGATTATATCTGGCATTGTTGCTTTTATCCACTTTTTTCTCATTTATTAACCCCTTCATTGCCCAGCTACCACAGTCAAATCGGTAGCATAACATTGTCCGCGGCCAGGAAGAACCAAAGAGTTTACTTTAAAACAGCGACGCACAGTTAATTATCCCAAGCATCCATAATGCGGTATTGTTACGAAAGCGGTGGAAAGTGTATGCCTTTAAGACAGAGGGTGACTGAATACACATCCTTGTGCTTGCCTGCTAAATGTCAAGCTGCAGTGGAAAGAAATACAGCATTGCAGTGGTGGTGCTCAGAGGCACCCGCTAGGAAAGCAGGAGCTATTAAGTGGAAAATTCCTGCAGAGGACGTGTTTCTATTTCCAATGTGAAGAAAGAGACTGTTGTTTAAGGCTGACAGGTTTGTGGAACATTCAGAAAAACACAAGGAAGATGAGAAAATGACCTCATTGAACTCTGAGAGCTTGTGCAAACAAATATCCGCAGCCAGAACACCACACTTGTGTAGTGCTTGCGTCCAAACAACCACCTGACTTGGATGCACCACATAGAGCTCTGTGGCTTGTGCCGTGTTTTTTGCCCTCATTTAACATGTTTTTGGGAAAGGTGGAATCACTGTGAAGTAAATAAAACAGCACAGGCGTCTACTGTAACAAAATTTTCCAATTTTTTTTTTTTTTATTAGCTTTGGCTGAAATGCACTATTATACAACTTCTTGAGGATTTACCAGCATTCGCTGAATCTGTTTATTACTAGGTGGGTAAATGATTATTTACCCATTTTTTTACATCAGGCTGATGTTTGGGATCTTCGCAGGCTGAGGGATAAACTAGATTTAATAATTTGTTTTTTCTCTGAAAGTTTGTCATCTTAAATGATTTAATCTTTGGCATAAGCGCTGACCGAAAGTAGTAATCCAGAGAGTGTCCTGTCTCAGTAATTACAGAAAAGATACACAGATCTTTAGGTTTGTTTCACTTGTGGCCCTGTGAAATACAGCCATGAAGGAGTTTTGGACATTCGCAGTATTGTCTTCACATCATAGTTCCTATATGTCCTATATACAATTAGCAATCCCTCTTCTAGCTTTAAATCCATGTAGTTCCTTTTGCTTACAAAGCTAGTAAATGAGTAAATGTCAAGGTTAATAAAATTATTTTTTTTTTTCATGTTTCTAGAATCTAGGCTAACAATTACTGTGGATTTATCTACAAACTTCTAGCATTTCTTAAAGGGGTTGTAAAGGTAAAAATGTTTTTTCCCTAAATAGCTTCCTTTACCTTAGTGCAGTCCTCCTTCACTTACCTCATCCTTCAATTTTGCTTTTAAATGTCCTTATTTCTTCTGAGAAATCCTCACTTCCTGTTCTTCTGTCTGTAACTACACACAGTAATGCGAGGCTTTCTCCCTTGTGTGGAGAAAGCCTCTTGAGGGGGGAGGGTGCCTTTCGGACATCACACTGGACGAGGGGCAAGCCAACAGTTCCATTGCAAATTGTGCAAGCTCTGGCCAGAGGTCAAGCCTGCCCACCCAGTAGTCCAGGGTCTGCATGAGTCGCACATGAGCAGCCACTGGCGCGGTGAAAAAAACCAAGCTCCCCAGAACCTGTCCTGCCGCAGAGTTCGTACAGGTCGTTAACTGCACGTTTGTGCTGGAGCAGCCTATCAAGCATATACAATGTTGAGTTCCATCGTGACGGGCAGTCACAAATAAGACATCTGACGGGCAGGTTGTGTCGCCGCTGAATGTCAGCAAGGCGAGCCATGGCCGTGTAAGATCTTCTGAAATGGGCCGAGATTTTCCAGGCCTGCTGCAAGACTTCCTGGACCCCAGGGTATTTGGCAATGAATCGCTGCACGACCAAGTTCAGGACGTGTGCCAAGCATGGCACGTGTGTAATTTTGCCCTGTTTCAGCACGCTCAGCAGATTGGCACCGTTGTCGCACACCACTTTACCAACTGTCAAATTGAGAGGTGTTAGCCACTGATCTGCCTGTGAACGCAAAGCTGAAAGGAGTGCAGAACCAGTGTGGCTCTTGTCTTCCAGGCACAACAGACGCAGCACAGCATGGCAACATCTCAGCTGGCATGTCGAATAGGTTCTGGGGATCTTGGGCGGCGCAGCGGAAGAGACGGTAGCATCGGAAAAGGAGGAGTCAGCCGAGGAGGAGATGGAGGACGGAGAAGGAGGAGAAGAAGAGGCAGGCCTGCATGCAATCCATGGCGGTAAAACTAAATCTACATGGGTGCCTCGGGTTACATGCTTGACGGCCGTCAAAAGGTTCACCCAGTGGGCAGTAAAAGTTATATACCTTCCCTGCATGTGTTTGCTAGACCACGTGTCTGTGGTCAGATGTATCTTGGCACCGACACTGTGTGCCAGAGATACATTCACTTGCTGCTGAACATGGCCATATAGCTCTGGGATGCCCTTCTGTGAAAAAAATTTCCTTCCTGGTGTTCCAATTGTGGTGTTCATTGTGGTGTTCCAATGGCCACAAATTTTCGAAAGGCCTCCGAGTCCACCAGTTTATATGGCAGTAGTTGGCGGTCTATCAGTTCTGACAAGCCAGTGGTCAACCATTGGGCAAGAGGGTTATCCGGCATCATCGTTTTTTACGATCAAACATTTGGGCAACGGAAGCCTGTCTTTTTAAATAAAAACGTGAGGACGGCATTATGGAAGGTGGAGTGGAGGACAATTGTGAGCATAGAGGAGAAGGAGAAGGAGAAGAGGCTGGACGGTGAGAGCCTGGAGTGTGGCCTTGTGGGTTCTGATGGCGTTGCTCCCACTGGGCTCGGTGATGGGAGGCCAGGTGTCTTCTTAAGGTCCTAAGTGAGTGTTGGGCTTACCGCAACTTATGCGTTGACTGCAAAGGCTGCAGACGGCAACACTATTGTCTGCAGCGGACACATTAAAAAAAGCCCACACTGCGGAGCCATAGTCGGCGTCCTGGGAGTGCTAGATGAGACCGTACATGGTTGATGGCTCGCTCCTGATACATTAAGAGTCTGGTTTGTCCCTCCTGTGCAATGTAAGTTCAGCCTGCATCTCCTCCCTATCTGCTGGTCCATCTCTCCCTCTGAACTCCCCTCCTCTTCCTCTCTTGTGGGCATCCACGTGACGTCTGTAGACACGTCATCATCGACGCCACCTTCCCCATCACTAACAATAGAGATCTCGGCGTAGGCAGCAACAGCGGGCACCAACCTCCTTGGGCTGATCTGGGTACTGTCGTCAGACTGCTGAGTGCCGGCTGTTGCTACCTCCTCTTCCTGATCCAATGCCATGAATGGTTGCGCATCGGTGTAATGGCACTGGCGAACGAGAGTGAACCACAACTGCGGTTAGCAAGGATTTCAATGCACTTCTCTATGTGAGAATTCAATATTGGACCCCAGGCGTCACTCCACACAAACAGGAGTTTGGGGGTTTTCTACATCATCTCTCTCTCACATAAAGAAAGGTGCTGAGCTACTAAGATTGGACGCATTACAATATGCGACCAAACCGTAGTGTTAAAAGAATATGATGCACGTGAAGATTCCAATGCAGTTCTGTATGTAAGTGATTATCCGTATCGGACCCCAGGCGTCACTCCAATCAGGGAACAGGAGTTAGGGGGTTCTCTACATCATATCACCTTAACATAAATAATGCATTAGGTCGCTAAGGGAGCAGGTATGAAACACCTCAACCCTTAGCATAGTAAGGTTAAGGTGGACATGTTCAGTCCCTTAGGGCATGGGCCCATAAACAAGTAAGAACTTATGCCAAGCACGTAGTAAATGGGAATTGTGATAACAACTAATGGTTGCAATGGAGAGGCACTTATAGCTCAGCTAATTAGAGAGTGTATGTTCCTTTAAGATCTTGCACAGCAACCAGCCAAAACACAACAGTCAGTCCCAAGTAGTAAGATGATAGGAAATAACCCAGCGTTAAGTTTAGGACTTGTATAACAGCAATATGTGTAGCAGATCTTCATAAGGCACTTCAAGTAACACAATATCTACTTATCCGTTTGCAGGGCTTTAGGACATGGGATTCTGTAGTGTAGGATGTCAGCAGCATGGGATTCTTCTCTGGAGGGTCTCCTGGTGAGGAGTAACTTGGGGTGTCTGCAGCAACTCAAGGCGAGGTTAGCAGCGCAGTTCCAGGAATGGGCTTGCCTCTAGTTCAAGGATAAATGGTAGCTCTGTTTAAAATCCAGCAGAGCCGGCTACAGCCGAAAATAATAGAACGGTGTGCATTCTGCACATCGCTTTCTTTATAGGTGAGACGCAGGTGCCTTGCATTCAGCCGTGATCTGCGGCGCACTTCCGCGTTCCAGGCTGGAACGCATGCCGCGCCGGGCGATGACGTCATCGCGCAGGCACCGTAATACATTCCAGCGTGGAATGCATTACGGCGCTAGGAGCGCCTGTTACAATCGGAAATGTCTTCTGATGGATCGGAAAATAATTCCTGTGACTCAAGCGGAGGGTATATGGTGGTGGTGGTGGTGGTGTTGGTGGTGAGCCACTCAACCAAGTCTGGTGCGTCCTTTGACGTAACTGAGCGAACATTGTGCCACTTCCCACTTTGGCTCCGGCCTGATGCTCCTGCCCTACCACCCCTGCGGAAGGGCCTGCCTCTTTCTCTGCCTGTCATTTTTTAAATGACCCTGTGACAAAAGTCTCTAGAGAAGCGCAGTATATGTGGAAAAAGGTATATAACATCCCGCTTCAATCTGTCGTTTTGGGGGGCCACTGGTTTATCAGAAAATGTTGTCACTGTGTGTAGCAGAGGTAATGCAGCAAAAACTACAACAATTCTGCAGTACCCAAATACACTATTATGAAAGTATATTTTTAGATAACACCCCAATTCAATCTGTCGTTTTGGGGGGCCACTGGTTTATCACACTAGTAATGAAACTTTATTTTCAGGAAATTTTGTCACTGTGTGTAGCAGAGGTAATGCAGCGAAAGCCACAAAAATTCTGCAGTACCCAAATACACTATTATGAAAGTATATTTTTAGATAGCACCCCGCTTCAATCTGTCGTTTTGGGGGCCACTGGTTTATCGCACCAGTTATGAAACTTTATTTTCAGGAAATTTTGTCAATGGCCCAGATTCAGGTACGACTTGCGCGGGAGCAAGTGTGATTTGCTCCGCGCAAGTACGGATTTGCTCCCAGGCAAATTTGCGGGTGACCCAGAAAGCGAGCTAAGCCTGAAATGTGCCATTTTTGCACGGAGGCAGTTTCTCTGCCCCGGCGCAATTAAGGGGCAATTTTGCTCAGGGAGCAACTTGCGCTCTCATGGTTTTCCCTCAGCAAATATGCAAATGAGGAACTGCCACTGATTCATAAGCTTGCGCGTGTGAGGAGCATTTTGCTCCCAAAGCGCGCAAGCTGTTTGGCCGGGGCAAATTTGCACTTTATAAAAGCAGGGGCAAGTTAGCAACAGATGGCCACAGGTCAGCTGGAGAGCAACTACAGCAGCACCAAGACGGACGAGCTGAACAAGCAGAGCACCCACACTTTCTGTATCTCACATCTGTGTGCCAACATGCCAGGGGCAGCTACAAAATAAAAAAAAGCTCATAATCTGAGCATCAATAAAAAAAAAAAACTCAAAATCTGAGCATAACCAAAAAACAAGCTCATAATCTGAGCCACCAAAAAAAAAAAAAATGGTCATAAATTATTTTTTTCTTTTGGACATCCTTGGCCCAAGGGTGCCCCGGCTCTGGCTCCTCAGACGCCGTGGTGGAGCATGGGGTGGGGATGGAGGGGGGGGAGCATCAACCCCTACTTCATCTCTCCTGGCAGGTGGTGCCTGCAAGCCCTCCATGGCGTTGGCCAGGCGGTTGAGAACGGTGTTGGTCTGTCCCAACATCCTCATCTGCCATGTGGTGGTGATCCTCAACTGCCGTCGGGTAAGTCTCCCCTCCTCCCGCACAGCAGCAGTGTTGGCCTCCACCGCACCTGCCAACCTGCTCACCTCCGAAGTTAATAATGCAGTAGCATCCTGCTGTTCAACCAGACAGGTCACAATGGCTGCGCAGTTGCCACTAACATCCTCCAGGGTCTTATTCTGTCGGTCCCCCCGGTCAGCATGGTGGGTGAGGGCCTGCTGGACAGAGGAGGAGGAGGATGCCAGGCTGTCCGCCACCTGCCTCAGGTCTCCCACCATCTCCCCTATATGGTGGGTCTGCCGGGCCTGCTCCTCCTGCAGACCCTCACGGAGGCTGGAGGGTACACCCCTAGTTTTAGAAAGAGCCTTCCTTGGAGGAGAGGCTGGGGCACGAACTGAGGGAGCAGAAAGGGAGGGGGTCACACAGGAGGGAGTGACACTGGAGGGGGGGACACTGGAGGGGCTTGCCCTGGAGGGGGATGATGTTATGGTCGGGGGGGTGGTGGGTCGGTCAGGGATGGTGGGATCCTCCTGGAGGGACACTGCTTCCTCCAGATTGAGGATAACGGCCTCCCCCACCACTTCCTCCTCCCTAGATGGACTCTGGCCGATATCCTCCTCCACCAACATTCCCAGTATCTGCAGGGGGCCTGACTGCACCCCATGATGTTCTGGGGATGGCGTGGGTCGCCCTACAGCCGACGACGGCCCAGCCTCATCATCAACATCTGTGGATGACACAAAACAAAAATGTTGCTGGAGCAACACACTTATCATATGTTCCCTTCTACCCCCTCCCATGATACACAGCAGATATGAGAAACAAAAAACTTACCAGTCTCCAAGTCCCCAACAGTGGAGTCATAGCCTGGCAGTCCCTCCACCTGCTCCAGCGCTAGACTCTGAGAGATGACCTCCTCCTCCGGATTGATTCGCACAGAACAGGCTGGTCCTCCTCCGGTGCCCCTGATGTGCTTTTTAATGAGGACAATTTTGTCCCGGACGCGACGCCGCATGTCCGTGAACTTTTTCTGGATGTCCATCCAAGTCCGGTCCTCAAAGCCCAGGGCATTGATGTCTAAGGTTATCGCCTCAAATATTGCCCTCCTTTGGGCTACGGTAGTATTTTGGCGTTCAGCGCCATACAGAACAGCAGTATGGCGCGTCAGTGCCTCCAGCATGATCTCCATCTCCGCTGCCACAAAATTTGCCTTCCTCTTTTTTTTTTTGGCCGGGAGGTGCCATCTCGCAGCAAAGGGCAAAATTACCTTGCTCAGGGGGGGGGGGGGGGGGGGGGGGGGAACAAGCAGGATGTAATTTTGCACAGGACCTGCGCAGGTCTCCCCCTATTTATTTGCTCAGTGCAAGCAGGTGGGCAGAATTTGCCCTGAAAATAGGTGCAAACCACTGCTGAGTGGAAAAAAGATCATTTGCATAGGGCACACCCACTTTCACTTGCGCTGCCTTACACCCTGATTTTTGCCTTACAAAAGTTACAAGTTAGCAGACAAAAGGAATCCTGAATCAGGTGGCAATCTTTCCAATTTGCCCCAGCGCAGAGCAAATCAGCTGCTCTTCACATGTGCAACTAATGGGCAAATCTACCTGAATCTGGGCCAATGTGTTTAGCAGAGGTAACGCAGCGAAAGAGGCAAAAATTCAGCAGTAACCAAATACACCACCAGTCATGATGCTGCACAATACAAATTCACTACAATATGCTTTCTATATTCGAAAGTATAATATAAGTGTATTACACCCCTATATACTGCACACCAAACAATAGTACACCTATACCAGTCCTTGAAAGGACTTTTGTGGACCTGTTAGGTAACGATTTGTGTCACTACAGTCTGTCCCTGCTCTGCACACAGCAATCTGTTCCTACACTGACAAAAAGTATATGAATGTCTTACACTTATATACTGCACAGCAAGTAGCACACCTATACCAGTCCTTGAACTTTTGTGGACCTGTTAGGTAACGATTTGTGTCACTACAGTCTGTCCCTGCTCTGCACACAGCAACCTGTCCCTACACTGACAAAAGGTATATGAATTTATTACACCTATATACTGCACAGCAAGTAGTACACCTATACCAGTCCTTAAAAGGACATTTGTGGACCTTTTAGATAGCTATTTGATTCAATACAGCCTGTCCATGCTCCAAACAGAAACCTGTCCCTACACTGACAAAAAGTATATGAATGTATTACACCTATATACTGCACAGCAAGTAGTACACCTATACCAGTCCTTTAAAGGACTT
Organism: Rana temporaria; assembly: GCF_905171775.1. Classification (NCBI taxonomy): domain Eukaryota; kingdom Metazoa; phylum Chordata; class Amphibia; order Anura; family Ranidae; genus Rana; species Rana temporaria. The sequence goes on from NC_053492.1 coordinate 145,535,435, forward strand.
TTGTGGACCTTTTAGATAGCTATTTGATTCAATACAGCCTGTCCCTGCTCCAAACAGCAACCTTTCCCTACACTGACAAAAAGCAGAATGTAAGATGGCCGCCAGATCAGGTCTATTTATAAGGTAGGGGGTATGTCCATGTGCTGAAATGTCTCAATTGACTGTCCTGCACCACCTGATAGATGTGTTCTTCTCAATGTAAAATGGCGGACCGCGAACGACCAAAGTTCGCCGCGAAACAACTGCCGGGCAAACCGCCAGGCCATCTCTATTTACAACCCCTTTAACTTCAAAACAAAAATGTAATATGTTGCAGCTTACCAGCCAATGGCCCAGATTCAAGTACGACTTGCGCGGGAGCAAGTGTGATTTGCGCCGCGCAAGTACGGATTTGCTCCCAGGCAAATTTGCGGGTGACCCAGAAAGCAAGCTAAGCCTGAAATGTGCCATTTTTGCACAGAGGCAGTTTCTCTGCCCCGGCGCAATTAAGGGGCAATTTTGCTCAGGGAGCAACTTGCGCTCTCATGGTTTTCCCTCAGCAAATATGCAAATGAGGAACTGCCACTGATTCATAAACTTGCGCGTGTGAGGAGCATTTTGCTCCAAAAGCGTGCAAGCTGTTTGGCCGGGGCAAATTTGCACTTTATAAAAGCAGGGGCAAGTTAGCAACAGATGGCCACAGGTCAGCTGGAGAGCAACTACAGCAGCACCAAGACGGACGAGCTGAACAAGCAGAGCACCCACACTTTCTGGATCTCACATCTGTGTGCCAACATGCCAGGGGCAGCTATGGTTCTTGCTATCTTATTGAGTGAACCGACTCGTAGGAGGGCACGGGAGAGGGTATACAGATTGCGCCACAACATCTTTGACATGAGTGATATTGAGGTGTATCGCATGTTTCGATTCAGCCCTGAAGTAATCCTTGAATTGGCAAGAATCCTGCAGGATGACATCAGCAGCCAGACACATCGTGGCCAGGCAGTGCAGCCACTGGTGAAGGTCGTGGCAACCCTGCATTTTTTGGCAAGTGGATCATTTCAGCGCACAGGTGGAATGGTGGCTGGGATGTCCCAATCCAGCATGAGCAGGTGTGTCCACCAAGTGATCCCTGCAATACTCAGGCGCATGGCCAACCAATTTATCAAACCAACCACGGATGACCTGCGGCAGAAGGCAATCACCGATTTCTATTCAATAGACAGATTCCCACGCACTGTGGGTGCAATTGATTGTACCCATGTGGCACTACGCCCCCCCCCCCCCGTCACCTAGAGCATATCTACTGTAACAGGAAGCACTGGCATTCCATAAATGTCCAGGTGATCGTGGATGCCCATGGCCTCATATGGCATGTCCGTGGCAAACACCCCGGGTCCAGCCATGACAGTTATCTACCGTCAGAGCTCCATCCCAACTGAGTTTGACCAGAACATGTATGGAGACAGCTGGCTGATTGGTGAGTGACATGGGTGTCAGGTATGACTGTCCCCCCCCATGATGCAGACATCACGAGGGGCACATGCATGACTAACATTCTTCTGTCTTTTCCCTTCCAGGTGACTCTGCATATGCCCTGGGACCTCACATGATGACCCCATTCCGGAACCCCCAAACCCCAGGAGAGGAAAGATTTAATGAAGCTCACGCACGTACCCGTGCAGTGGTGGAACGCACATTTGGCATCCTTAAATCCCGTTTCAGATGTCTGGATAAATCCGGGGGGACCCTGTTGTATTCACCCAACTTTGTATGCCAGATCATCGGGGCATGTTGTATTCTGCATAACTTTGCAGAGAGAAGGGGCATGCAGATTGACATACGTGATGACCTGACCCCTGAACCACGCAATCCCCCCCCCCCCAAGAAACTCTACCCGGTCTACTGAGGGAAGAGCAATCAGGAGTGGTCTCGTGGAACGTCTCTTTTCACGTTAAACACACACATTAATCATGTCACAAGTAGAATGCACGCGTGCACACCACTGTGGTCCCTAGCACACACACCCCACATGCACCCAAAATTGGATTAGACCCAACGATACCACATGGTATTAGGGAGCAGCAACGCCGCGTCAAGGCTCCAATTATGTTGCTGTCCATTCATACACCTTTCACATGGCAGAGGGTGACACCCCTTTTCCAGCAGGAGTGACACCCCCCCCCCATTCACACACCAGTCACACTGTAGTATACACTCCTCACCGTGTGTAGGGACTACAAAGTAAAATAAAAACTCAAACTTTGAGCATATACAAAACCAACAAAAAATCATATTCTGAGCATATACAAAAGAATCAAAAACTCATAATCTCAGCCCAAGAAAAAAAAAATGTTTATTTTTTTTGGACATCTTTGGGCCAAGGGTGCCCCGGCTCTGACTCCTCAGTCTCCGTGGTTGAGCCTGTGGTGGAGATGAAGCATGGGGTGGGGATGGAGGGGGGGGAGGAGCATCAACCCCTACTTCAACACTCCTGGCAGGTGGTGCCTGCATGCCCTCCATGGCGTTGGCCAGGCGGGTGAGGACGGTGTTGGTCTGGGCCAACATGCGCATTTGCCGGGTGGTGGTGTTCCGGTGGTGACGCCGGGTAAGTCTCCCCTCCTCACGCACAGCAGCAGTGTTAGCCTCCACCGCACCTGCCAACCTGCTCACCTCCGCTGTCAGTAAAGCGGTGGCGCCCTGCTGGTCAACCATGCAGGTCACCATGGCTGAACAGTTCACACTGACTTCCTCCAGGCTCTCTGCAATTTTTTTCTCCCGGTCAGCATGCAGGGTGAGGGCCTGCTCAACAGAGGAGGAGGAGGATGCCAGGCTGTCCGCCACCCGCCTCAGATCTACCACCATGGCCCCTAGATGGCGGGTCTGCCGGGCCTGCTCCTCCTGCAGACCTTGACGGAGGCTGGAGGGTACACCCCTCGTTTTTGAAAGAGCCTTCCTGGGAGGAGGAGAGGCTGGGGCATGAACAGAGGGAGAAGAAGGGGAGGGGGCCACACTGGAGGGAGGGACACTGGAGGGGCTTGCCCTGGAAGGGGAGGACGTGATGGTCGGGGGGGTGGTGGGTTGGTCAGGGATGGTGGGATCCTCCTGGAGGTAGCCAGAGTCCTCCAGGTTGAGGATAAATGACTCCTCCACCACTTCCTCCTCCATACTTGGCCTTGGTAAAATCTCCTGCTCAACAAACATGGCCAGTATGTCCATGGGGCCTGACTGGACCCCATGCTCATGTGGGGATGGCGTGGGTCGCCCCGCAGCCGACGACGGCCCAGCTTCATCATCACCACCTGTGGATGACACAAAAAAAAACATGTTGCTGGAGCAACACACTTCTCATATGTTCACTTCTACCCCCTCCCATGATACACAGCAAATATGAAAACAAAAAACTTGTTACATGTTCCCTTCTACCCCCTCATATGTTCACTTCTACCCCCTCCCATGATACACAGCAAATATGAAAACAAAAAACTTGTTACATGTTCCCTTCTACCCCCTCATATGTTCACTTCTACCCCCTCCCATGATACACAGCAAATATGAAAACAAAAAACTTGTTACATGTTCCCTTCTACCCCCTCATATGTTCACTTCTACCCCCTCCCATGATACACAGCAAATATGAAAACAAAAAACTTGTTACATGTTCCCTTCTACCCCCTCATATGTTCACTTCTACCCCCTCCCATGATACACAGCAAATATGAAAACAAAAAACTTGTTACATGTTCCCTTCTACCCCCTCATATGTTCACTTCTACCCCCTCCCATGATACACAGCAAATATGAAAAAAAAAAAACTTACCAGTCCCCAAGTCCCCAACAGTGGAGTCGTAGCCTGGGACTCCCTCCACCTGCTCCAGCGCTAGACTTTGCGCGATCACCTCCTCATCAGGATTTAGACGGATCTTGCAGGGTGGTCCTCCTCCCGTGCCACTCGTATGCTTACGGATAAGCACAAGCTTATCCCGGACCCTACGCCGCATGTCATTCAACTTCTTTTGAATGTCCTCCCACGTCCGTTCTTCATTACCCAGGGCATTTATGTCCAGGGTAATGCCATCATAGATAGCCCTCCTTTGGGCTACAGTGGAGTGCTGCCGCTGGGCACCATACAGCACATCACTATGGCGCGTGAGTGCCGCAAGAAGTATCTCCATCTCTGAAGCTATAAAATTAGCTTTTTTTTTTTTTTTTTATGAGGAGGTGCCATATCAGCAAAAAGGGCAAACTTACCTTGCTCAGGGGGGGGGGGTGGGAAAAGCAGGATGTAATTTTGCACAGGACCTGCGCAGGTCTGCCCCTATTTATTTGCTCAGTGCAAGCAGGTGGGCAGAATTTGCCCTGAAAATAGGAGCAAACCACTGCTGAGTGGAAAAAAGATCATTTGCATAGGGCACACCCACTTTCACTTGCGCTGCCTTATGCCCTGATTTTTGCCTTACAAAGGAGCAAGTTAGCAGACAAAAGGAATCCTGAATCAGGTGGCAATCTTTCCAATTTGCCCCAGCGCAGAGCAAATCAGCTGCTCTTCACATGTGCAACTAATGGGAAAATCTACCTGAATCTGGGCCAATAAATGTGGAGACTGCATTCGTTTAGATTTTTCAAGGCTTTTTTCCATTTACTTTCACCTGGTGCTACTGACAATAACACAATTCTAGTCCTATAACAATATTTGCTCACACTTCTGTATCAGACGAACTACAACTAGATAAGACTACAGATCCCCGCCCCACTCCTTTTCTTTATAAGTGTAGCGGTCTGCTACTTTCTAGCCGGCTCTGCTTTAAATCTAGAGGGTAGTCTGAGAGTTAGTTGACTCAGATTGTATTATTTTTTGTAGGATTTTTGTGCGTCCGAATTACATACAGACGAGAACCAGCTCTCAAATTTACGATGGAGCCTACACACGGTCGGAATTTCCAAAAAGCTCACATCGAACATTTGTTGTCGGAATTTTCGATCATGTGTGCGCAAAACTTTTTTTTGTGCGGATATAAAAACACTTGGATGTAGGCAGATGTAAGTGGATCTACAGTATGTCTATTTATATCCACCCACCAGAATTGTCAATTGTCCATATATTTATGTAGCACCCTCTACCATATGTAGGTACTAGAAATGAGAACTTTTGTTATGGTAGCTGCCAGCTGCAAGCATAGGTGTGCACAGCCTATTGCATTAGAGTGTGCACCCCAAAACTCAAACACACATGGCTTTCTCTGCAGCCTCAGGAGGGGAATCTTGGGCAGTAGGGGAAACCACCACCGCACATAGTGATTAGTGTGTGCCCAGACACACCTGGCACACTCCCTGTGCACGCCTATGGCTGCAATCTAGACTTGCTTGTTTTGATTTGGGGGGGGCAGGGAGTAGTTAGTGTAGCAGTGGGTTAGACCACCTTTGCTTCAGTTCTTGGGTGTCACCCCTGCTTCCAGGGAGAATGTTCTGGAAGAGGGGCAGGGCTGGGAATTGGAGTGACAGGGAGCTCATGTGAGGAGCCCTGAACAATCCCCAATTGGAATTGGCAGGGGGCAGGCCTCCTTCATTAGCTCAGGTTCAGCCCACTGGAGGGGAGTGGTCAAGTCCTGGGGAAAAAAATGTGGGAACTCTCACCCAAGATCCACCCCCCCACCAAAAAAAATAAAAAATGATACGCTCATATGCATAATTACTAAACCACATCTTTTTTTTTCGATCCACTGTACCTTAGTAATCCTTTGTTACTGGCCACTTCCTGTATATGGATTCATTGGGTAGTGTGCGGGTATTGCGTCACTTCCACGATGCCGCAATGTCTCCTGGGAGCTTTTGTCATTGTTCCCAGGAGATATTCAGGAGGTCTGCCACAAATTATCGCGGGATTTAGAAAGAAGCAAGTTCTTTCTAAATCCCACGATAACTCGCAGCAGACCTCCGCAATGTCTCCTGTGAACAATGACAAAAGCTCCCAGGAGACATTGCGGCATCGAAGAAGTGACGCAATACCCGCACACTACCCGATGAATCCATATACAGGAAGCTGCCAGTAACATAAAGGATTACTAAGGTTTGCCTGTCCCTGACAGTGACTCAAGCTGGGCATCACGGCTTAGTGAAAGATTGGCTTGGGCGGCTCGGCTGTTCTAGTCCTGCAAAGGGAACTGAGTTCCTGCTGTGAAAAAAGTGCAGGAACTCCGTTCCCATGCGTTCCCGCAGGACTTGAGCCCTGGAAGTTGTCGGCTAGGAGACGTGAAGAATGGAGTGTTGGGCTGCAAGCAGGAGGCCCACCCCCATCTGGGGGGGGGTGCCTCAGTGGAGGAGTTAGGGAGCTGGGATGGAGCCTCATCCTTACACGGTCATGGAGGAGGTGTCCTGGAACAGAGGAGCCAGAGAAGCAGACGGTACGCATATTCGGTTAAGTTCTTCACCATGGACTCAGGGCAGGAGAAGGTCGGTGAGTGAGGCACAGTGGATATCCGGAAGAGGCATGCCAGGGGAGCTGGGTGCGACGCCAGAGGAGAGACTGTGGGGTCTTGTGTCAAATTGGTGTGAACTGCGGGCGCAGGATTTGCAAGTCAGGCTAGCTGGGACCACCAACTAATTCAAGCTGCTAATCAAGTGGGCCGCAAGAGGGGGTACTGCAGGCCCCTGGCCTATTAACAAGCCAACATGTTCAGTGACCATTCAGGCTGGTGTAATGTGAAGATGAGGGGGCGGAGGAACTAGTATTGCACAGTGAAGTTCTGTCCAGGAGGAGAAGAGTCCTGGGAGCAATAGTATGTAGGAGTCAGTGCAGTTGAGGAGTGATAGCCTGCAGGAGTTGATGCAGTTAAAGTGACTGTGAATGCTAGAGTCCATCAGTTCTTCCAAGCTCAATTCATTCAGTATTTCTCTAAACCATTATGGCAAAGGGATCTATCCTATGGACATCCCATAACCCCTTTCCCCAACCAAGTTATAACCCTAAATAAACAAAAAACAAAATTAAGCAAAATGACTGTTCATTGTCTCTGAGAGTGATATATGGAGGTCTGGCAGCAGGGTGATATTGTGGATGTTAGTAACTAGTAGCAACCATTCGCTACATTTACCAAAATTGAAAACACAAATAGTAAAATATGGATGTCTTACTCATGTTTGTAAAAGTCCATAGATTATTATTACTATACAGGATTTAAATAGCGCCAACAGTTTACCCAGCGTTTTACAATATAAAAGGATAAAAGGGAGACAATACAGTTATGATACAATAAAATACAGGCGGATTAGATAGAAACAATGTTCCCCTATGCCCATACATAAACACTGAGCATGTGCAGTTCTGGAGCCAGTCGATTCAAGTTTGGCTGAGCTTGAGCAATGCATGAGTCACGCTATACCAGTGGCGGCTGGTGAAATTTTAGGATGGGGGGGCGCAAAACCCCGCCCTTCCACATTTGGTCCCTCCTACTTCTCATAAGCCACACCCCTTATAGAATCCACCGCTCCGTCCCCTGTATTCCACTTGCTTCCACTCAATGTCAGGAGTATACAGCTCAGCGTCACAGCACAGAGTATACAGCCCCAGCATCACAAATCATGGTATATAGCGCAGCCTTACAGATCGGTGCAAACAAACTAAAATATGACACTGTTAGTAATGAAGGACTCAAAATGGGCAGGAGATTACTAGAGACTGCGGACATGCTGCATGAGATTATCAGAGACTGCGGACATATTGCACGAGATTATCAGAAACTGTGGACATACTGCAAAAGATTAACAGAGACTGCGGACATACTGCAGGAGATTATCAGAAACTGCGGACATACTGCAGGAGATTACCAGAGACTGCGGACATACTGCAGGAGATTATCAGAAACTGCGGACATACTGCAGGAGATTACCAGAGACTGCGGACATACTGCAGGAGATTACCAGAGACTGCAGACATACTGCAAAAGATTACCAGAGACTGCGGACATACTGCAGGAGATTACCAGAGACTGCAGACATACTGCAAAAGATTACCAGAGACTGCAGACATACTGCATGAGATTACCAGAGACTGCGGACATACTGCAGAAGATTACCAGAGACTGCAGACATACTCCATGAGATTACCAGAGACTGCAGACATACTGCAAAAGATTACCAGAGACTGCGGACATACTGCAGGAGATTACCAGAGACTGCGGACATACTGCAGAAGATTACCAGAGACTGCGGACATACTGCAGGAGATTACCAGAGACTGCGGACATACTGCAGAAGATTACCAGAGACTGCGGACATACTGCAGGAGATTACCAGAGACTGCGGACATACTGCAGGAGATTACCAGAGACTGCGGACATACTGCAGAAGATTACAAGAGACTGCAGACATACTGCAGGAGATTACCAGAGACTGCGGACATACTGCAGAAGATTACCAGAGACTGCGGACATACTGCACAAGATTACCAGAGACTGCAGGCATTACTTGTCCTGCGACTTGGGACTTAAACAACTTGAGGTCCATAGACCTCTAGAATACACAGGCATTGCTTTAAATCGCATCAAAATTGCAGTAGAATTGTGCAACTTTCAGACTGCATTAGCCTGAAAGTCGCAAGATTCTGCCACAATTTTTTGGTGCGATTTTGCAGCGACTTGAAGCAATGCCTATGTATTCTGGAGGTCTAACAGTTCTCATTGGAAATCATCGGGTCCAACTTATCCTGCAACTTTCCAGTCCCAAGTCGCAGGACAATTTGCAAGCGGGGGGTGGTGTGGTGTTGACGGCCGATATTTTCCCTGCACATTAAGTATAAAAAAAGGTTTTTTTTTTTAATAATTGGGGGGGGGGGGGGGGGGTCTGGTGGGGTAGTGTTACCGGCCGCTATTTGTGCTGTAATTAGTTTTTACATAGACAATAAGTGTTGTTAATAAGTGGGTAAATGAATTATAGAAAAAGTTTTTTTTAATAACCGGGGGGGGGGGGGGGGTGGGGGGGCCGGGTTATTAAAAAAAAACTTTTTTTATAATTCATTTACCCACTTATTAACAACACTTATTTTTGCTGAATATTCAATATATAAAAAAAAAAAATTGGATTAAGCAGGGGGTTGGGGGGACTGGAGGTTGGATGCCAGCAGCCGAATATTAAATGCTAAAACTTTTTTTTTAAATAAGCGGGGGGTGGGAGGGGGGGGTCCGCCGAATATTTACATAAAAACTCCTTTCAATAAGCGGGGGGGGTGCGGCCGCCGAATAAAAATAAGGGTTGAATAAGCGGGGGGTGGGGGGGTGGATGCTGTCACGAGGCATAGTAAGCAAGCTCCAGCAGTCCCGACGTCACTTCCGGTTTTTCGGAACGAGCACAGAGACGAGCGGGTGCACACTGAAAGTGTGTGCACCCGCTCGGCGAAAACAATACTGTCCATCGCGCCAGAAGCAAGTGGCGCGATGGAGAACGCCACAATGCCATATTTTGGCTTCCAATGTAGCGCCGCGTCTGCAATCCCGTGATTGCACAGACGTGGCGCTACTCTTTCAGCACTGTGCCCGGCGCCCGGCGCGCGGACACAGTGCACATATAAGGCCCTTTTTTGGATTTTTTTTTTTTTAAAGGGGCAGGTTTAAAAATGTTTTTTTTTTTTTTTTTACTGACTGGGGGATGGGGGGCGGCGCCCGGGCGCCCACTATGGACGGGCCGCCACTGCGCTATACCCAAGCTCAGTCAAAATTAAATTGGTTGGCTCTGACCTCACAGAAAGCAGGGAAATCTATTGAGTGGAGTAGGTCTTTGAAAGTTTGTTGCTGCAGCCGCAGCCGCAGCCACAGCCACAGCTGCACTGTGCTTTTATAGCAGCTTCATGCTGCTGTGATATAATGGCTTTTGCATAGCCTTTATCCATGGCCCTGCTGCTCTTCAGATTGGGATCCCTCTTCTACCACTTTAGATGTTCCTGTCTACTTGGGTAAGCTGCCCTGCCTCCCTCTCTCCCCTCCTATCTCTCTCCTCCCCTCGCTTCACTCCTTCTATGCCTCCCCATCCTGCACTTTATACGCTCATAGTTGCCAACTGTTCTGAATTTCCCAAAGCATTCCCGGGATTTTGACTGTTGTCCCGGTCTTAAAGTTTCCCGGAAATGTCCCAGGAAATCGCAGTTTTCACGTTTTTCCCACCACCGCTAAAGGTCCGCAGCCAACACTGGTAAAATGTCTCCACCGGCCACCATTTTACTGAAGACCAGCTATCATGAGTAAGAAAGAAGAGGCAGGAACCCAGGCTCCGCCTCCTGGGTCTTCCCTTCGGCCTCCATGAGCTGGTCTTCTGTAATGACGCGGAGGCCAAATCACCCGCACCCGGGTAAAGAGGGGACACCTGATGTAAGGAGATATTTGCCAGCACACCATGGATTGACACAGTAGTATTTATTGCATGATCACAGAGAGTGCAATGTTTCGGAGTCACTTAGGACCCCTTTGTGCTGGCAAATATCTACTTTGTGACTTAAACCAGTACCCAGCTGGTTGTTCCTGCAGCACCCAAACTTTAAGAGCTTATTCAGGACCATGTGTGATGGAAATATAAAGTAATACCTAATGTAAGGAGGGACTCCACTGGCTGGGGGCACCTGATGTAATGAGGGACTCCACTGGCTGGGGACACCTGACGTAAGGAGGGATTCCACTGGCTGGGGACACCTGACGTAAGGAGGGACTCCGCTGGCTGGAGACACCTGATGTAAGGAGGGACTCCGCTGGCTGGGGACACCTGATGTAAGGAGAGGCTCCACTGGGGACACCTGATGTAAGGTAGGACTCCGCTGGAAGCACCTGATGTTAGGAGGAACTCCGCTGGGGACACCTGATGTAAGGAGGAACTCCGCTGGGGACACCTGATGTAAGGAGAGACTCTGCTTGTGGCACCTGATGTAAGGAGGGACTCCGCCAGGGGCACCTGATGTAAGGAGGGACTCTGCTGGGGGCACCTGATTTAAGAAGAGACTCTGCTGGGGACACCTGATGTAAGGAGGGGCACTCTGTTGGGGACACCTGATGTAAGGAGAGACTGCTGGGGCACCTCATGTAAGCAGAGACTCTGCTGGGAACACCTGATGTAAGGAGGAACTCTACTGGAGGCACCTGATGTAAGGAGGGAATCTTCTGGGGGCACCTGATGTAAGGAGGGACTGGGAAGACCTGACCACTGGCTTGTATCTTAATGTTTCGCTCCCACACTATTCATGTATTGCCCATATGTTTGAACTAAACTTTTTTATCTTCGTGTAACCAATAAAACTTTTTTATTTTTATATATCTGCTTTGTTTGGTTTCTATTCTGGCACCGCAATAATCCCATACTCCTCCATTCCCTCTTTTTACTCAATTAAGGGATGAGGTGCCGTATTTTTATTTGGACCATCGACCACTAACTACCCACTTTTCCACAACTGAAACATTATTTGAATACAAAGCACTTTATTTATAGACCTTCTGATGTGATCCTATATTGCTTTTGAATCACTGCTATACCATGTCTCTAGACCGGACCATACACTTCTGCAGATTTATCAGATCCTGTTGAAGGAGTCCTACCCAAACCCACTGCCATTTCTTTCTAAATGGGAACAGTAACTGCAAATGTCAGTGGATGATATCGATTGGGACAACATACTGGTTGTGTCATACAAACTTTCTATTTCTTTGGACACACTTGAACATAATTATCGGATATTGTCTAGATGGTATTGCTGCCACTTTACACAAAATTGATTTGTCTATCCCTGATACTTGTTGGTGATGTCAAGGGGAGCCTGGCACCATAACTCACATCTGGGGCACCTGCTCGAAAATTCTCCCATTTTGGGACAAAATCCTACACATATTTGGTAAACTGGTGGGAGATAATATCTCGGATTACAGTGCTATCCATGTTGCCAGGCTCTTATCGACAAATTAAACGAGATTTAGCAAGACACTTTATCACAGCAGCTTGTTCTGTGATTGGTGCCAGGCAGAGGCTCCATTGATGGCTGAATGGACTTGTGAGTTGGACAAGATTGAGCTTGTGGAATATATGATCGTATGGGATGAGGAAAAATCTGAGTCACATAAACTCATGTGGATGGATTGGTGTCATTTCTGAGTTTGACTCCTTTATCTCCACTACCTTCTGGGATCATCCCATGGTAGCCCTCTCTCCCGTTTGCCTTTTACTTCCTCCCCTTCTTTTTTATGCTTTCCTTTTTCTCTCCTCTATTTCTATTTTATTTTCTTGATTTCTTGATTTTTTTCTGTGCATGTTCATCAATAGTTGGTATCAATGCACTACCTGGTAACCTGGGTTTTGAGCCCTTAGCTAAATTTATAATTGTAGCACTGGTATTTTTGTCATGTAATGCTAAAGATTGCATACCACTAGAGGGAGCCAAATGCCAATGTGAACTTTAACTTACACATGCAGAGCAGAAAATGTTTATTGACTGTGAAGTGACTCACTTACCCATAATGCTCACTCACTTACCCATGAACACTAAATGGCTGAACTGCATGCTGGGTGGGAAATAAAAGGCAGAGTGCAGCCATTTTCTGTCTCTTCTGGATGCATGGTCTGCCTGCAAGGATCTGTGAAGGAGTGTTCAGAGAGGGCCTACATCGTGCAGAGCAGAACAACATCCATTGACTCTGCCTTACCACAGTGTGCTGGAGAGGCAGTGTGATCGGGTCTGAGGACCCAGGACCCTTGACGGAGCAAAGTGGATGTCCGGTTTGCTTGCGGAGCGGAGCAGTGTGACAGTGCTGACTGGCAGCAGGACTGAGACAGCCGGAGCGGAGGTTCACAACTTTCCAGACCTGGTGTGGTGAGAGGGCTGTCGCCCAGAAGTTATTTAACACCCGTAACACACTTAGACTCATTTCACAGTGTTGCTGGGACCTGTAGTCCTACGGGGAGGTCTCATTCAAATAGACTGAGTTCAATCAGGTTTAAAAGCCTATGCTTCATTGAGGGCTGACTGATGATTAAGTTATACCTACTCCGAAGGCATCTACAAGTGTGTTGTATAGCAGGAATTGTTATCACTCTTCAGATATGTTACTTCATTACTTGTTAAACCATTGGATTACAAACACTGCAGTATAATCGCTAGCCGAAGAAAAAGAAGACCAGAGACTACACTTCTCATTGGGAGGGTTTGTGCTGTGGATACAGTAAGACAAAAGGCTTCCTTATACCTCAGGGGAAGCTCTTGAGAAACTGTATTGTGCTGTGTTGATATCTTTGCATTGGTATGTTTGGTGCGGCCGTACTGGAAGTGGGAAGGTGACCAGTGTCAAGGCATTGTCACTCTGAGCACTAGTCCCACTTGGAGACGCGCCGCAGTAGAGGCTCAAGGGACCTTTAAGTGTTAATAATTTGTGTACACTCATTGCACTATTATAGTAAGTTGTATGTTGATACAGTTATTATAACTACTGTCTCTATACTAGTTCCAGTAAACTTACATTTTGGTTGATCACAATTGGTGTGAGGCTTGTTCATTATTCTAACAGGTGGAACAAGGGATGCCCAGATAGCGATAAAGGTACACTATATACACACTGTTATGTGGGGTTGTTCCGTTTAGTGAAGGTTTCACATCCACACTGTTACACAGCTGTGTCAAGCGGGTTGAGACGAATTATTTGGGGGTAGAAAAGCAGAGTACAGGCCCAATCAATTACCAGCAGCTCCTTCGGGGGTAAGTGCTACATATTCATGTTTGGTACTCTTCTTGGGGCATGCCCCCGTTTTGTTTTTTGTTGTTTTTTTCCCTCATACATTATTTCTCATATTTGTTCTGTGTAACCACTGTTTACAAATGAAACCCCCTTTTTTATGTTTTGTATTCTGATCTATATGGTTGGTTGTCCATTATGAGTTGGATGTACCATTCTGCATACATTTATTAAAAGACTCCTCCCTCTATATATCTATGGAAAACACTTGTAAATAATGTGATACCCTTATACAAGGATGTCTATATACATAGAGGCTGTCTGAAAAAATATGACAGAGTCTGGACTAAGTGGTTAGCAGAACCCTCTACCACTGCAGCGGATTAGGAAACCTTCCTAATATCTGATGGCCTTCGAGGTCCTAATAGATCAGTCCTTGATAACACAATAATTCAGGAGAGCTAGTTCAATATAAGCCCACCCTTGGAGCATGAGCCAGGCCAGCCCATTGATGATGGTATACTATGGTATTCGTAAATAATCTTACATTTCTTGGTATCACAATGCTTCCTTGAGTCCCCTACGTGGGTCCCTTCCCTGATAAAAGCCAGATGTTGGCTGTGCTGTTGTACGTTTGTATAGTCTGTGTGTTTATTACAAAAAAAAAGATTAAAAAAAAAAACATAAAAAGGTTTAAACTGCAAGTGCTGAGATAATCATTTTAACAGTTTAACTTATTTTATTTTGTCAGTGGGGGTTATTTACTAAAGCTGGAGAGTGCAAAATCTGGTACAATTCTGCAAAGAAACCAACCAGCTTCCAGGTTTTATTGTCAAAGTTTAATTGAACAAGCTGAAGTTAGAAACTGATTGGCTACTATGCACAGCTACACCAATTCTGAGTGCACCAGTTTTATTACAGTAAATCCCCACAAATGTGTTAAGCTAAAAAAAAACAAAAAAACAGATGGTTTATGCTACTTCAATAAACCTAATTTGCATATTCGACGCGTAAATCTACGGAAGCGCCCCTAGCGGCCAGCATAAATATGCACCCAAGATACAACAGCATAAGAGACTTACGTCGGTCGTATCTTGGCCAAATTCAGGCGTAACTGCCTCTATGAATCAGCGCATAGATACGACGGCGCTCATTTGGACTTACGACGGCGTATCTGGAGATACGCCGTCGTAAGTCCTTTCTGAATCCGGGTCATAGTCTTTTTTTCCCCGGTACCAAATATATGCTGTTTTATCCTAGAGTGCTGCTCAAAGCTGTTTTGTAGTACATTCTGCTTAGAGAACCGAATTTAAAGCTTATCTTATGAAAAATAGAACAGTACTGTTTGGTGTGGCTGAAAGAACAGTATATTTTGTTGAAATTTCTATATTTTTTTGTAACTTCTAGTCTGTGAATAATGTGTTCTGGTCAAGAATAACAAATATGTACAGCATATTTAAAGGCTACATTTTCACACACAGTAGTTTTATATTTACTTTTCTTGTTCGTTATATACTTAGGCCCAGATTCTTATACATTTACGTTGCTCCTGGGCAGCATAACGTATGTGATTTACGTTACACCGCCGCAGGTTTACAGGTTTACAGCCTGATTCTCAGAACACTTACCTGTAAACTTGCGGCGGTGTATCGTTAAATCGCTCGGCGCAAGCCCGCCCAATTCAAATGGGGCGGGCACCATTTAAATTAGGCGCGCTCCCGCGCCGAGCGTACTGCGCATGCTCCGTCGGGTAAATTAAGATAGATAGATAGATAGACAGACAGACAGACAGACAGACAGACAGACAGACAGACAGACAGATAGATAGTAAAACTATACACATTTTGAAGCATTAAAACTAAAGTCTAAATCAGGTATCGCTAAATGGCGTACAATGGCCCAAACCCAGACCCACTGACAATTTTATCTGGACCACTAGCTAGCCCAAGGCCCTCTTCTCCTTTGCCATGATTGGTTGTTAGGTCAGCTGGCACCCTGACAAACAATGACATCCCATGCATGTCCCATGCTCAACATCACAGGAGAATGGAAGTGCAATCTTCTCTGTCCAGTCCTGTAACCTTCTTTGCCTCCTGACTCTCTATGTTTGCCTGGCACTAAAAAGTATAGGGGCATTCTGGGGGGAACAACTGATAAGGGAGCTCTTGGATGGGACACCTGATTGTAAGGAGGTACACTGATGAAGACACGTGATGGTAAGGGAGCACTCTGATGCCCCTGTACACAGTCCTACATACTACTCTGTATGCTTCTTAACATACTACTGACCTCTGTACACTGCCCTACATACAACGGACCCCTGTATACTGCCCTAACCACTACTGACCTCTGTATACTGCCCTACCTACTATTGAGCTCTGTACACTGCCTTACTTACTACTGACCCCTGTACACTGTCCTACATACAACTGAGCCCTGGACACCACCCTGCCAACTACTTGCACTGGCCAGAAATCAGAGTAGATAGCCAGGCCTGAAATTAGCCAAGAAAATCAGCCTGCAGTACCAGATGTTCTGCTTTCATGATGAACTTTGGCATTAGACCTGTGGGGGTAATAATCAATTGCTCCCCAGACATGAAAACAATTCAGTTTCTCATTGAAGCTTACTTTTAAGGTAGGCTAAGTTTATATTTTTACATTGACATTCGTTTTAGTACATTTTATAGTTTTTTTTAATGCTGTCTACTTTACTTTATTAGGGGATTGCCAGTTCATTTCTTTAAAAAAGGGGGGTGCTGCACCCACAGTGATCTTTGATCTCTTCAATGTTGTCCAGGTAGATCTCCATCTCTCAAAGGTTACCTACTCCTGCTGTACAGCATATGCATTTCAATTGTGTATTTGGAGGTTCTGCTTTATGTGGGGATTCCCCCCCCCCCCCCCCAGTGATAATGTAGACAGCATAACAAATTATATCCATTTTAATTCCAAATGAATCCAAAGTTGAAAAAAGTTTTTAAGGGAGTTAAAAAATAAAAAAAATGGCTTATTGGTAGGTTTTTTCTTTCACCTATTGTTGTTTGCATTCATTTGATATATATGTTCACAAAAACAAGTTTTACATCTCCTTGTAGCATGTTATTCTTTGCACTTAAGATTAGTTGTTGTGTTTGAATTCTTCATCATTCTAAATTGGTATATCACATTGAGACTGTTACCCGTGACTACAGGCAAGCATCTTATCTGATCAATCCTTATAAGCCCTACCACATAGTAGCTAATTGCACAGATTAAAGTACACCAAGGCTCTCTAACTACACTCCTGTGGGTTTGCAGTGAAACAACACTTTTTAACATTCCAGTAATAGTTTCCCTGGCAACCTTCATAACAACAGCACTGCAAAACTATGTGTTTCTGTTTTTTTAACCCTTCAGGTCACCAACTGAGGGAATACTTCCTAAAGGAAATATTCCAGGATATAAAATAGATACACTTGAGTTTGACTAGTCCAAGTTGGTCTCCCCTTGAGAGAAAATCTTTTTGCAGTTGTGAAATTAATTTATCTCCTGCCTTAGGAACATACATGACTACTTTGTACACCATTAAATTTCAGAAGACAAGTTTACGAGCTATTTTGTAGAGGCAAGACAAATGGAATCCATCACATACCGATATCTGGCTTGTTATGACAAATCCAGTTTTCCCACTTGTTGGGATGCTGAGGAGTGGGTGACAAGAGTATTTAAAGGACTGAAAGATGAAAACATTCCAAATGTCAGCAGCGACAGAGGTGTTGCCTCTTAGCAAATCCTGAGAGTTGACAGTAATGTGATTCTTTCAACGCTGAGCGGTGACATTGTAGTAAATAGCTAAATCAAAATTCTTTCCCTGAAAAGTAAAAAATGCAGTCATATTCGTTGAATTAAAAAATGCAATACAATGTTAGCTGTATGTGCATAATATATAGAAAAAATAGTGCAGCGCAAAACCAAAAATAAATGATTAAGTGAAATAACAGTGAAAATCAATAGAGTCCAAAGAATTGGGAATCCAATCAGATACTTCCAAAGATTCTTCACCACGTGAGATTGAACACACCAAAACTTATAAGTGATCCCTCCACCAGTGAAAGATGGGTACTCTCACCTCAGCATTAGACCACTGTGTTACCAGATTGTCAGTAAAGCAGGTATGCCAACAAAGCAGGCCGGACAGCAAGATGGTAATTCAGTTTCTCAAATATCAGCCATACACATGGATCCAGACATGAAAAAAGAAATCACAGATCTAAGAGCTTCCGCTGGACATTGAATAATTTAATAGTGTATAAAACTCAGGCTACTCACATTTAGCCAAATAACATCAGGCATAGAAATAAAACCAGGGCATCAAATCAGACGATTAACACGATCGGATCGAATGGTTAGGCTCCCCATTATTAACGGTTAAAAAAAAATTGCGCTGTAAACAAAAAGACTGACCATTTTGAAACCAAAACAATATTTTTTACTTTCAGCTATAATGCATATCCAAAAAAATAAATGTAAAAATTTTTTTTTTTTTCAAAAATGTAGGCCAATATCTATTCTTCTACATATTTTTGTTAAAAAAATTCTGTAAAGCGTATATTAATTAGTTTGCGCAAAAGTTATAGCGTCTCCAAAATAGGGAATAGATTTAGGGACTTTAATTTTTTAATTGTTTTTACTGGTAATGGCTGTAATGTGCGATTTTTAGCGGGACAGCGACATTGCAGCGGACAAATCTGACTCTAAGGCCTTGTACACACGGTCGGACCAAACCGATGAGACTGAACCGAAGTTCAGTTTCATCGGACCAAACCAACCGTGTGCATAGCCCATTGGTCTGTTTTCCTTCGGTCCAAATTTTTAAAACATGCTTCAAAACCAAACCGATAGACCGCTGCCCCATCGGACCAAACTGATGGTTAGTACAGAAAAGCATCGGTTCAAAACCCGCGCATGCTCAGAATCAAGTTGACGCATGCTCGGAAGCATTGAACTTCGTTTTATTCAGCACGTCGTGTGTTTGACATCACCGTGTTCTGACCTGATCGGATTTTGGACTGACGGTGTGTACACATATCAGGCCGTACGGCCACTTCAGAGGTGAACCGATGAAAACGGTCCGACGGACCAGTCACATCGGTTTGGTCCGACCGTGTACAAGGCCTAAATGACTTTTTATGGGGACCAGTGACACTAATGCAGTGATCAGTGCTAAAAAAAATGTACTGATCAATGTAAAAATGTCTCTGAGAGGAAAGGGGTTAACAGGCAATCAAAGGGTTAACTGTGTTTGCTTAGTGTGTGTTCTAATTGTGTGGGAGATGGGCAAACAAAGACAACACAGAGATCGCTGTTCCTGATCACTAGGAACAGATTTCCATGTTGTCTCCTGACATAATGAGGATCCACCTTGTTTACATAGGCATATCCCCTTAGAGACATATAGTCTGCTGGACCTGCGCGCACGCTCCCCTGGCATGCAACGGGCGTGCATACAGTATTTAATGCACGAAACAACGTAAGGGTGCGTCATTTCACGCAGCCAGGTCACCTGCCACAGTATATGTGCGGTGGGTGGTCCAGAAGTGGTTAAACAGCACATGTATAAAATGTATTGGAGCTATTTTCTGTCTCGAAAAAGCAACTAATACAATCCAGCACTATATGTATAAGAGTGAAAATGCTACCTTTCTATGCCCAGCATTAAGCAGCATCATTGTCGCTCAAAGTCATTGATAAGTCTTGCAGTGATGTAAGGGTCAGAAAAAGGAAATACTGTGGTGAGGGTACCATGCATCTCCCAGAATTGTCAAATGTAAAAGTGGCTGCAGTGGGGGAAAGGAGGTAGAAGAAATGGGCTCTCAAAAAGTTGAATATACACTGTCTTCTGATCTGACAGGGTCTTTTTAGGGTGCTTGTGGGTTTTACTGGCACTGACAAAACTGATACCTGTAAGTATTATTTTTGTTTCCAAAGCTAGCCATAGATATGTAGGCACAATCCAACCAACATCCGGGCTGTCTCTTGGTCCATTGGGTCATAGATATGCAATCTTTGCTAGACTGAGCATCTACACCTTTCCAGTGGATTACATATTAAATTGGAAACTATAAAACACGTTTCCAACAGCAACAGTAAATCTTTCCCCCAAAATCTGTTGGACAGGGGTGTCATTTAATGATTAAACACTTTTTGGCCAAAGCACATAAGAAAGGGGTCTAGCTAGATAACCCAGCAGCTCCTCATGAAAGGCTTAAAGTGGCAATGTACTTCCTATTCAGGACTAGAATGAATAGAATAAAATAGAATATAACCATCTTACCAGATTCAAATTTTGAACAGAATAGAACCAGGGCTGTTAGGGATGTAAATTTACCAAAATCCTCAATTATCTCTATCCAAAGCAGGGCTTTTTTACTTGGAAAATAGGTGCAGGTACTCCCCCTCTTCCAAGTCACTCATTGTCTCTGCCCCCTACCCACCTCCAAGCACCATCCCTTGGTTCCACCCCCTACCCACCTCCCAATGCCACCTTTTTTTTTAAAGAAAACAGAACCAAGTATGATTTTGTGGTGCTAAGTAATTTGTATTGAATTTTTTAAGGGTGATATAAAAAGCAATACAATAGATCCCATGCAGCCAGCAACAATAAATTGCTCTGGCAACAATAGACCCCCCCCAGAAACAAAAGTCCCCCCCCCCCCCCGCAAAAAAAAACCCTAACAACAAATCTAACTCAGGAACAATATACCCCCATCAGCAACACTAATTCTCCCAACAGCCAGCATTAATAGACCTTCCAGCAGCCAGAAACAATAGACCTCTGCCTCAACAGCATATCCCTCCCAGCAACATAGGACCCCCTCAGGAACAATAGACCCCCCTCAACAGTAGATCCCTCCAAGCAACATAAGACCCCCCCTCCCCAGGAACAATAAACCTCTGCCACAACAGTAGATCTCTCTCAGCAACATAAGACCCCCCCCCCAGGAACAATAGACCTCTCTTTCAACAATAGATCCCCCCAAGCAACAATAGATTCTCTACCAGCCAGCATCATTTGAACCTCTAACACACCCAGCACTCCTTTCCATTAAATTCATTCAGTGCTGGAGGTGCTGGAACTGCGCTCCCTCGTGTTCCCACAAAAAAAAAATCTGTTGTCTTAGGGGAATTCATAGCCCTGTGTGAGCTATGCCTCTGGAGGCTTGTACTGTAGTTCCCATAGGATATTCCTTTTACTCCAAGCAGAAATGAAGATATGCATGTGCTGCTGAGTACATAGGAAATGTACAGAAGCATATTAACTTTAAGAATTACATTTACCACCAGGGTGAGCTGGTGCAAATGTAGCACAAATATTTTGTAGGTACAAAATAAACAAATTTTTTATACTTTCCCTGCATTTTTTGCAAACGTTTGCAATGTAATAACTCAGTAGGTATAAGTAGCCATGCCCATGATGAAGTTCTGATTGGACGAAATGCGTAGCGTGAAGCCCAGCTATCACATGTCACGCCGTCATGTGCGAACTATGGCCATGTCATTGGTTGGAATCCATCCAGCATTTTGTTATATAACATGCTTATTTTTATTCTGGACTACTTTTTAAATAAATCTTTGAGCCCTTTTACTTATTATACAATGAGGCGGTGTTTGTTTTCATTTTGACATATGTGTCCTGTGGAGAGATTTTCTAAGAGGGGCCAACAGTACAAATAACTGGTGTTAATATTTATGAACAAGAACAAGCTAGAGGATTGTTGGAGAGGCATGTAGACTATAATTTAGTGGTCCACATCTCAGAGTAAGAAGGCCGGTGTGCTATGGTGCCAGTGCAGGATCACTATTTCACCTATAGTATTTTTGCAACACACTTTTGGTATCCCCCAGGATTTATGGACTTTCATTCTTATGAACATTTATCAGTTGTTTGAACCACATGCTCTGGGATTTCCTAGAGTTTGTGAGCTTTTCATGAAATTTTGCTAGGCACAAAATATAGATTAGATACCAGTTACTCCAATTTGCTGCTTACATCCAGTTGTATTTATGTGTAAGGCAAACGTATGTATAAATCTCAAAACACAAAATGTCACATTCTTGTGTCATCTTCTGTTCTTTATTCAGCAATATAGCAATTTGATTCTCAGAATTCTGCATAATTTGAATTCCCAGAATTCTTTAAAAGGCTTCATGCTGTCAGTTCTACATTTCTAGGCTAGTAGGAGGAAAATGTTTCTTCTATCACCAAACAATGACAAGATCAAAGCATACTCCTGCTCAAGAAGATTACAAGGGTGATAGTTTTAGGCTTTGTAAACAAAGACCTATTGCTAAATGTCTCAGATACTATAGATTTGCACAGTGCATTCTTCATCATGATATCGCAATATAGCCATGGGGCATGTACTGTGTGTAGGCAGATGGTAAAAAAAAGTTGCAATGAAATAAGAGTAATATGTATCACTAAATGCTATAGGCACAAAACACAAGAAAGATTGTAAAAAATGGGTGAAGTCGGTTGATTTAGTTTCAAATATTTGAAATAGCTTATTTAAATGTTGCGTTATAGCAGTTTGGGAGTAGGAATCACATATTTATTTTAGATGACATTGCAGTAATCTGCTTTTAACTGTGAACAGTGATAGTGTTATCCAGGGATGGACTGGCCATTGGGACTACAGGGAGTTTCCCGGTGGGCCGATGGCTCAGTGGGCTGGCTTCAGTGACAGCGGCCTGGGAGTTTCTCACTTCTGCCTAACCTTGTCCCATGAAGGGGGGCACCAAACTGATTCTTTGCCCCGGGAGAAATAATGTCTAGCTTCCCCACTGGTACTGCCTATAAGAATACCAGTACCAGCCGTTCTACTCTATTAAAGTAAAACGGCTAGTGAAGGGGGAGAGGTGGCTTGGGTGGCCGGGGGGGGGGGGGGGGGTGCGGGAGTTGTCCGGCCGCTGTGGGAGAGACCTGTCAAAGTGGGCCAGTGTGGATGAAGTCCAGGGCCAAATTTTTGTCCCAGTCCAGCCCTGGTGTTATCATATTTAGTTAAATGTTGGTAGGCTCCAAATAAGGTCCTATTTACTTTAGTTTGATGCCAACATCCAGTTATGTGTTGGCATCACTTCAGTTTTGAGGGAAACAATTCACATAATCTCCGCTCAGTGTCTGAAAAGCTCCCATAAATTATTTCAAACACTCCAGTCTTCTTAACAAATGTTGGACTTCACAGACTGCAAGCCTAAACTTTACTTAAATTAGATTTAAACCCTAAGTGAATGGTATTTAGGTTACTAAATACCTCTGGTATCATAAGCAATGCCCATTTTCTAAAATGAAATACTTGTTTTTACTTTTTTCATCCTTAGAATCTTAACAGTGCTGCTAATCTCCCGCTGCCTCTTTCAAGTCACCTCCTCTCATGCTGTCTGGCATTTCTAAAGGCAGGGCTCTTGAAGGTGACAGCAACGGACCTTACTTGCATAATGTGCACTAAAACAGCCACTTGAAGTCCCCATCAGAAGTCCTTCTGACTGAGTGACAATGCTGGAGCACAACCGGGAGACAGGAGCATAGCATTATCATTCTATAACTGGAGTTGCCTGTACAAGGATCTTTATGGCAGGATCACCAGGTATTTTGTAATAAAAGCTTCAGATTTTAAATGTTAAAATTTCCTTTAGATATTATATTCTCTTTGTAATATTAGATCTAAAAAGTCATAATATTACAGATATTTTGATAAATTCTTCCACGTGGACAAATGCTCATAGTTTAGAACAGGTCTGCAGTCTTGTGTTCACCTTGAATGCTGTGGGTGGTTGACAAAGAATGAGACCACCAGTCTGACTGCATACAGATAAGTGTCAATGTGTGAAAGCTATTGCATCTGCCTAAAGTCTATTACACATGGGCCAAATGTCCATAGAAACTGGCCAATTTGGCCTGTGTGTACTACAGTTAGACCGATAGAAGCCGGCCTTTCAACCAGCTTCTGACAAAGGGGCATTAGCAAATAAAGGTCTGCTGACCGTCTTCCGATCAGCCTTCTCAGCCCTGCTGGGTTGAACAAAAAAAAAACGAGTGTGTACTAGGCCTAAAGTGTTTGTAAAGGCAGAGGGTTTTTTATCTTAATGCATTCTATGCATTAAGATATAAAAAAATTTGGGCTAGATTCACATACATTTAGGCGGGCGTAGCGTATCTCCTATACGCTACACCGCCGTAACTTTGAGAGGCGAGTATGGTATTCTCAAAGATTTTGCTCCCAAAGTTAGGTCGGCGTAGCGTATTAGGGCCAGCGTAAGCCCGTCTAATTCAAATGTTGAAGCTGTGGGCGTGTTTTATATATATTAAGTGTGACCCCACGTAAATGACGCTTTGATCGAACGGCGCACACGCCCCTAGCAGCCAGCGTAAATATGCAGTTAAGATACGACGACGTATGACACTTACGCCGGTCGTATCTTAGCATTATTTAAGCGTATCTCAGTTTGAGAATACGCTTAAATATACGACGGCGGGGATTCGGACTTATGACGGCGTATCTACTGATACGCCCGTCGTAAATCTACCTGAATCTGGCCCTTTGTGTGCAGCAGCCCCCCTCAGCTCCTCTAATACTTACCCGAGCTCCATCTAGTCTCAGGGATGTTACAGGAGTGTCTCGGTGCCTGGGACTCCCCTTTTCATTGGCTGAGACAGCAGCATGACGCCATTGGCTCCCACTGCTGGCGATCAAAGTCAGTCAGCCAATAAGGAGTCAAAGGGGCTGGGCCGGGCCATGGCTCCATGTCTGAATGGACGCAGGTGCCCCATAGCAAGTTGCTTGCTCTCGGGGCACTCAACAGGAGGAAGGGGCCAGGAGCACCAAAGAGGGACCTCAGAAGAGGGGGATCTGGGCTACACTGTGCAAATCCACTACACAGGGCAGGTAAGTATGACATTTTTGCTATTTTTAACTGAAAAAATGTGACTTTAGTATCATTTTAAGACAGGGGCAAATTGCATTGAAAGCAGCAAGTATGTTTGTGTATATAGTTAACCACTTCAGCCCCGGAAGATTTTACCCCCTTAATGACCAGAGCATTTTTTGTGATTCGGCACTGCGTCGCATTAACTGACAATTGCACGGGCGTGCTGTTTGATCACAAGCCATGATTTTTTACTTTTTTATTTGCTATAATAAATATCCCCAAAAAATATATAAAGTTTAGGCCGATATGTATTCTTCTACATATTTTTGTAAAAAAAAAAACGCAATAAGTGTATATTGATTGGTTTGCGCAAAATTTATAGCGTCTACAAAATAGAGAATAGATTTATGGCATTTTTATTATAATTTTATAATTTATTATAATTTTTTTTATTAGTAATGGCGGTGATCTTTATCGTGATTTTTATCATGACTGCGACATTGCGACGGACAGATCAGGCACTTTTGACACTATTTTGTGAGAGCTAAAAATAGCCACTAATTTCTGTGTAAATGTCACTGGTACGATCACCGCCGGGCACCCGCGATCGCTTGTTACAGAGCGAGAACCGGGAGCTGTGTGTGTATTTCCCCAAGTCAGTCCACCCCCCCTTCATTTAGAACACACCCAGGGAACATATTTAACCCCTTCCTCGCCCTCTAGTGTTAACCCCTTCCCTGCCAGTGGCATTTTTATAGTAATCAATGCATTTTTATAGCACTGATCGCTATAAAAATGCCAATGGTCCCAAAAATGTGTCAAAAGTGTCCGCCATAATGTCGCAGTACCTATAAAAATCGCCGACATTACTAGTAAAAAAAAAATATTAATAAAAATGCCATAAAACTATCTCCTATTTTGTAAACGCTATAACTTTTGCGCAAACCAATCAATAAACGCTTATTGCGTTTTTTTTATGAAAAATATGTAGAAGAATACGTATCGGCCTAAACTGAGGAAAAAAAAAGGTTTTTTTATATATTTTTGGGGGATATTTATTATAGCAAAAAGTAAAAAATATTATTTTTTTTCAAAATTGTCACTCTATTTTTGGTCCAGGACTGTGTTGGTAAAAGGGGAATTTACTCCAGGGATAAAACGATAATCCTGCCACTTTATAAAACTCTGGTTCTGCAGTTTCTGGAGTATTTCGTCCAGTTCTAGTCACCAATCCTCAAAAAGGATGTGCTGGAGCTGGAGAGAGTCCAGAGAAGGGCAGCTAAATTAATATGTGGACTGGAGGACCTCAATTATGAGGAACAACTACAAGCGCTAAATTTATTCTCACTTGAGAAGAGACGCTTGAGAGGAGATATGATAGCAATATACAAATATCTCAACGGTGATCCCAGCGTAAGTATGAAACTTTTCAGTCACAGGGAGTGTAAGAGGACACAGGGCCAGACAAAGAGACTGGAAAAGAAGCAGGTTAACCTTAAAGGAGCTGTAAATAAAAAAAAAAGGTTTGCTGAAATGACTTACAGGGTATAGAGACATAATAGTTAACTGATTCCTTTTAAAAACGATTAAAAATAGATAAAAATCAATCATATAATGTACCTGCATTTTCTAGTTTTGTTTTTGCATGTTGTTTCCTGCCTCTGCTGTACAGAGCCAATACAGGGCAGTGATGGTTTGGAAAACGAAACTGAATAGTGCAATCACAACTCTTTGATTAGTGACCACAGAGAGAAAGCTCCCAGTACTGTTGTTATCAGGAAACAGACAGCCAGGAAGTGTGGAGATCAGAGAAGAATTACAGCAACTTGTGAGCAAAAACGAACAATGAGGACATGAAAACAGCACTGCATTAAGGTAAAGGAAGCTATTAAGATATAAAAAAAAAATCCTTTACAAACCCTTTAACCTGCGTAGGGGGTTTTTCACTGTCAGGGCAGTAAGGACTCTTTTCCACGATCAGTGGTGTCGGCAGGAAATATGGATAGTTTTAAAAGACTTTCAGAAGGGCACCTTAGCAAAAACAATATACAGGGATATGGGAAATTATTTTCTACACGCACACACACCAACACAAGTTGAACTGTATGTACTATTGTCTTTATTCAACCTTAGGAACTATGTAACTATGTAAGCACATTTTATGACTGGATAAGAAGATACGCATGTGATTAAAGCGGATGTGCCATGGGAAAAAAATATTAAAAGCCAGCAGCTACAAATACTGCAGCTGCTGACTTTTAATATTAGGACACTTACCTGTCCTGGAGTCCAGCGCCGAGTCCAGCGCCGATCGCTGTGTGCTGGGAGCCGAGTGTTCCCAGCACACAACGGGGGGGCGACGGGATGTGACAGAATGCCCGTCTTTTGCCCGTGAATGGCGGGCCGGAAGTGGGTGCAAATACCTGTCATTAGACAGGTATCTGCACCCCCCTCCCCCTGAAAGGTGTCAAATGTGACACCGGAGGGGGGGAGGGTTCCGATCTGCGGGACTCCACTTTAGGGTGGAGAACCACTTTAATATCTTCAACGAACACTATCTTGAAAAATCTTTAAAACGTTTTTGGATGATGAGCAGTTGTATTGAGAACACACAAAAACCTAAAATTTCAATCAGTTAGGCAGTAATAATAATATTCCTTATTAACCAATAAAAACACAACTGTAAACTGGCAACTGTAAACTAAATTCATTAATGTCTTGTTTCCTCTTGCTTCAAAATGGGGCATTTAACCCAAGTTTTTGAAGCATTCTAAATGCAAATCAAAGCAGCTATCATTAAATAAAATGGCTGTCTTGCCATCCTGTACACACTGCTGCGTTTGCATTGCTTTGCTTCAGAGTTAGCTTTGCTTTGTATTATTATTATTATACAGGATTGATATAGCACCAACAGTTTGCACAGCACTTTACAACATGGGGCAAACAGTACAATAACAATACAATTAAATACAGGAGGTATCAGAGGGTCCTGCTTGTTAGAGCTTACAATCTAGAAGGAAGGGTCAAGTGGAACAGAAAGGTAACAGTGGTGGGGGGATGATCAGATGGAGAAAATAAAAATACAGTTGTTAGGTGTGGAAGGGATAGGCTTCTCTGAAGAGGAGGGTTTTCAGGGATCGTCTAAAAGCTAATAGAGTTGGAGATAATCGGACAGATTGGGATAAGGAGTATCATAGGATTGGAGAGGCTCTGGAAAAGTCCTGGAGGCGGCCATGGAAGGAGGGGATGCAGGAGCTAGAGAGCAGGAGGTCTTGTGAAGAACAAAGAGAATTATTAGAATGGTATTTAGAGACTAGGTCAGTGATGTAGCTGGGGAAGAGTTGTGGATGGCTTTGTAAGTAGTTCGTATTTTTAATTTAATTTGTTGGGTGAGTGGGAGCCAGTGGAGGGATTGACAGAGATGAGTAGCAGACTTCATGATGGATTGAAGGTGGGATAGACTATGTAGACTATGTAGAGGTAAACCAATGAGGAGGGAGTTGCAGTAGTCCAGGCGAGAGATGAGCAGGGAGTGAATTAAGAGATTTGTTGTGTGATTAGTTAGAAAGGAGCGTATTTTGGAGATGTTGCGGAGGTTGAGGCAGTAAGATTTGGACAGTGACGTGGGGCTTTAAGGAAAGTCCAGGATTACATCTTAGCATGTGGGGATGGGCTTATAATTGTGCCATAGATTTTGACAGAGGGATCAGGGGAAGAGACACGTTGGGGGAGGAAAAATAATAAGCTTTAGGATAGATTAAGTTTGAGGAAGTGGTGCGACATCCAGACTGATACCGTATTTATCGGCGTATAACACACACAGGCGTATAACACGCACCCTAACTTTAAGAGGGAAGTTTCAGGAAAAAAAATTTCCACGGCCCCCTGCGTATAACACGCAGGCACAGTTTACCCTCTATTTTCAGGGTAAAAAAGTGAGTGTTATAGGCCAATAAATACAGTATATACAATAGTAAATTAGTGATACGTGAGGAGACGGAAGGAGTGAGCTGAGGGGTAGAGAAATAGATTTAAGTGTCGTCAGCGTAGAGATGGTATTGGAAACCATAAGAAGGCTATCAGCTAACCCAGGGAGGAGGTGTAGATTGAAAATAGGAGAGGTCCAAGAACAGAACCTTGAGGGACTCCAAAAGAGAAAAGAAGAGGAGAGGAGTAGGTAGAATTGTAATTAACTCTAAAGGTGCGATTGGATAAATAGGAAACGAACCAGAGAAGAGTACAGTCACATTGACCAAAGGCGTGCAGTTTTCTGAGGGGTAGGGGTGGTCAATCATATCAAAGACAGCAGAGAGGTCCAGGAGTAGGAGTACAGAATAGTGTCCATTGGGTTTGGCCATTAGTAGATCGTTTGTTAGTTTTAGCAGAGCTGTTGTATTCCATGTATTGGGAAAAATTTAAACCCAACACACACAAGGCATTTGCCATACTTCATTAAAGCTTCAAAAAATCATCAAATACATATAGAAATGCTTGTGAAAGTGGTAGGGGCTTTAATGTATGTTACTAATCAATGCAAGTATAAACAAGCCCTAAATGTTGCTGCATTTTATTCCTTTAGGCTACCTTATTAAAGAACCATGTCCAGTCTTCAACTTGGTCCATTACCAATAAATGTATATCTTCAGGTTCTTTTATTGTATGGTATTCTCCTCAGTTCAGCTGCAGAACGTTATATGAGTTATTGCTCCCTATCCTTGGAATTTACAACTTGTTAGGGAACATATCACACTCATTATCTCTAAAAGTGAACTGAGCAAGTGAGTGGAGAAGTGTGACATTCCTGAAAAGGGTAATACGCTGTTTAAGAAAGGGAAGTGCTGACAAGCTTACTACAATTAGGTAAAAATGACTGCTGACATGTAAAATCTGTACTGCGAGGAAACATTCAAATTAATTATGTCTTCACTGGCATGGATGAAATGATGCCCAATATTTTTCTGCTGAAAATTAAGGGTATGATTTATCTCAACGCAGACATCAAAGTAGCCAGATGTCTTTCCCTAATCTGTATTCTTTAGAACATATATTATTTCTTGTGTCGCTATATTGTTTATTTTCTTCTGCTACGCATAGCGTAATAAAATGTCTTTGTCCAAATTTACAAGAAACATATAAGCCACTCCAAGTTTCACATCATTTATATTGCCCCACCAGTACTGTTACAGAGTAAAACACAACCTGCAATCAGCTGGAAAAGTCCATCATATGTTAAGCACTTACAGACCGGTAGATTTGGTTGCTTTATGACCAGGCCATTTCTTGCGACACTTTACCCAAACAAAATTTACATCCTTTTTTATTAATTGGTTTGCGCAAAAGCTAGAGCGTGTACAAACTATGGGAAAGATTCTTGGCATTTTATGGCATTTTTTACTAGTAATGGAGGTAATCTGCGATTTTTAGCGGTGCTGTGACATTGCGGCCAACAGATCAGACACTTTTTACACATTTTTGGGACCATTTTAAAAATGAAAAGATTACTGTATAAATGTCACTGGCAGGGAAGGGGTTAACACTAGGGGGCGATCAAGGGGTTAAATGTGTTCCCTAGTTAGTGTTTCTAACTATATGGGGATAGGACTGACTGGGGGAGGAGACATATCGTTGTTCCTACTTAGTAGGATCAAACAATATGTCTCCTCTCCCCTGACAGAACAAGGATTTGTGCTTACACACACACACAAATCCCTGTTCCTGCTCTCATGCACGCAATCGCCTGCTATTGCCCTTAAAGGTACAGACATACCCATATGGCGATTTGCAGGAACAAACTCCTTTGCTGACGTATATCGGCGTGAGCCGGTCAGAAAGTGGTTAAAGACCATATAAATCCAAAAACAAAAAAATAATACATCTTACCAATCCTAAAATTTGGTGGCTGCATTAGCTTAAATTTTTTAGGCTTGTTTGCCTTTATTTTTACCTGTGAATGAGCACCTTGGACAGCAGCCTTGCCAACTGGTGGAGAGGGCAGTGCTAGATCCACTAGCAAATCCAGATGGACTTGACTAGCAAATTAAGTATCCTCCTAACACTTTTTTTACAGTTAGAGCAACAGTTTTTTTTTCCTTTTGGGATAAAGCTTTTACATAAATGTTTATTCATAACCATTGTAAGCACTCCTGTCAATGATTTGTCTCAACCCTTTAACTGACACTTTTACTGGGAGGCTTGATCTGTTAAAGACGCTGAAAAATAACAGACTTAGGCCCTGTACACATGTTCGAACATGTCCGATGAAAACGGTCCACGGACCGTTTTCATCGGACATGTCTGCTAGGAGATTTTGGTCTGATGGTTGTACACACCATCAAACCAAAATCCCCGCGGACAGACAGCGCGGTGACGTGACGGTGACTTTGACGCCGCCACGTCCGCAAACCAGGAAGTAAAATGCTTCCACGCATGCGTCGAATCCATTCGGCGCATGTGGGAGATTTCGGTCCGCTGGTTAAGCGTACTAACCAGCGGACATGTCGGACGGACGGGTTTCCAGCAGATAAGTTTTAAAGCATGCTTTAAAACTTTTGTCTGCTGGAAACCTGTCTGCTAGGCTGTACACACGGTCGGATCTGTCCGCTGAAACTGGTCTGCGGACAAGTTTCAGCAGACATGTTCGATCGTGTGTACAGGGCCTTACTGGCTGGATCACCAGGTGAAAACAACATAAATTCAGCCACCTCATTAATGGATAGGTAAGCCACAATGTATTATAGTTTTGCTATAGTTTTTTGTTTAAATGCTTTAAAGTAGTCTTAAAGGCTGAAGTTTTTTTTTTTAAGCTAATGCATTCTTTACATTAAGGTAAAAAACCTTGTAGGTGCAGTTCCCCCATCATACTTACTTGAGCCTGATCTCACCCCAGTGCTGTTCACAAGAGCAGAATCTCTCTCTCTGCACTCTCCCATCAAATTGGCTCAGAGACAGCAGCGGGAGCCATTGGCTCATTTTGCTGTCAATCACAAGCAGGGAGGAGAGAGTGGGAGTGGGGCCACCATGCTCTGTGAGTCAATGGACACACAGAATGCAGCTCAGGTGTGAGAATTCACAAGTGCCCCCATAGAAAGTGACTTGCTATGGTGGGCACTCTGTGGGGGAGGGGGGAGCAGCCGGGGGACCCAAGAGGAGGATCTAGGCTGCTCTGTGCAAAACCATTGCACAGAGCAGGTAAGTATAACATGTTTGTTATTTAACAAATATATCAGTTTACAATTACTTTAAAGGGGCTGTAAAGGTAAAAAAAAAATCCCTAACTAGCTTTCCTTTAGTGCAGTCCTCCTTCACTTACCCCATCCTTCGATTATGCCTTTAAATGTCCTTATTTCTTCTGAGAAATCCTCACTTCCTGTTCTTCAGTCTGTAACTACGCACAGTAATGCAAGGCTTTCTCCCTGGTGCGGAGAAAGCCTCTTGAGGGGGCGAGCAGGAGTGTCAGGACACTCTCTACTTTGCAGATAAAGAAAGGAGCTGTGTGTTAGTGGGCGTCCTGACACTCCTGCTTGTCCCCTCCCCCCTCAAGGGGCTTTCTCCACACCAGGGAGAAAGCCTTGCATTACTGTGTGGAGTTACAGACAGAAGAACAGGAAGCGAGGATTTCTCAGAAGAAATAAGGACATTTAAAAGCAAAATCGAAGGATGAGGTAAGTAAAGGAGGACTGCACTAAGGTAAAGGAAGCTATTTAGGGATTTGTGTTTTACCTTTACAACCCCTTTAAGGAACCACATAACCACTGTTGCTTCAATAATACATTTTAATATAAACTGAATATCATTATGACAGCCCAGAGCTTCTAACAGTGGCTGCCCATCCATTACAGGTGCAAGAGCATTGTCCCCTTTATCCACAGCCACCACCCCCTCACCTCCTAGTGATGCGGTTATGAAATTATCTATCCATCGCCGCCTCTACCCCCTATCTATGCATCCGGCCCCTTTCAGGATGCCAGGCCCCTGAATTACAGTGGGGGGGGGGGTTTGAAGCACCTTATTAGAGCCAGAGGCTCTAATAGGCTTCGAAATAGGGTGGGTTTGGGGAGCAGAGCATTACGCTACAAGCCCACCCAGGTGTTACAACAGCAAACTAATATTCGCTGTTGCAACACCGATCGTCCTCCCTGCCAATCAAGAAGCAGGTCTGATACCCCTCATCCAGCGGAAGCGAGGAGGAGGGAGGAGGAGAAGACACAGGAGCTGCTACCCGATGCCCGCCGGAGCCTGATGTCCACTGATGCCCCGATCCCCACCGCTCCTTGATGTCCACCGATGCACGATCCCCCGCCGCTGCCTGATCCCCGTCGCTGCCTGATCCCTGCCGCTGCCCAATGCCTAGATGGGGTAAGTGGACAGGCGTGGTGTGGGGGGCTTTGCTTAAAATAAGGAAAGTTAGATGGTGAAGTCAAAACGTCGAATCTACATGCTTGTTATTGGTTAAAAGGTATGAAAGTCAAGGGATCATTATAATAAGCTAGGATTTAGGATTTTCAAAAAAGGATCCCAGCAATGGCACCCTCCAGGCATCCGATGGACAGGTTTCTTGTCAAAGTCAAATATCCAATAGTAATGGACATTGTATGCTCTAGTCTTCATTTTGTAGAAGAGTGACATGTCATTTTATATTTCTGCTTACAATCTGTATTTGAAATTCCTGATGTTACATAGGGTAAAATGTGCAGCAGCAAGCCGTAAATAATGGGAGTTCCCCATACAAAAGACATGCATTCAGATAACATATTCTGTGGAGACATATGTTAGCTTTCTTATTCCCGTTAACCAGTATAAATCAGTCTGTACTGGAATGTAGAGTAGGCATTTTATATACCAGTCTGTGCAATTTTAGAATGCAGAATTTCACCTCCATGGTTAGTAATACTTGTTAATGGGATGAGCGTGTATGTATATTGTGTGTTCGGACATATGTTTTGGGGTAAATGCACTTCTTTTCTCAGCATAATGTTTTTTTATTTTAATGGATTTGAGATTGATCCTAGAGCTGGTCTGTAAAGATGTTTTGTTGTATATTTGGCAAAGTACTGTATATACGGTGAAACTCTTTGTTTTGCAAAAAATCTTTAGGCTAGCCATATAAGTGACTTAGCTAACTTGACTATAGCCTAAGTTTATATAAAAAATCTGTACAAGGGATATTTTCCAACTTCAATGTGCTGTGTCCCTTGCTTTGCTGTAATGGTTTAGAAGAAGTTTTACTCCTTCAATACTCCTGCTTGATCCTTTTTCTCATCCTATAGCCTTACTAACTGATGTTTTTTTTTTTTTTTGCTAAACTCATTCCCAACAGCTCATATAAAAGGTACTAATGCCCCCACTTTGGAAGGTTCCAGAATCGGTGTCCGAATTGGATAAATGCCACCGACAAGACAAAAGAGGCACATGGGAAAGATGGTGGACCCTCCTCTGATGTGGAAAAGTCTGCAGTTGACATGACTAATGTGCTTGAGACAATTTTAGCATGTCAAACTATCCTGATTACTAAAATCGAGGAGGTAAAGGTGGATATTTTTCTAATCTGCCAGGACTTACACAAATTGGGGAACCAAGTGACTGAATCTGAAGCCAAGCTTAGCAGAGTAGAATAGGTGCTCCCCTTGCTGTAGCACACTACTGGACAGATGCAGAAGCTGCTCAAGTGCACACAGAAACAAGTTGATCTTGAAAACCCTCTGTGCCACAATTTTAGATTTATAAAATTCCCTAAAGGGAGTTGAAGGCTCAGGTCCTACAGCATTCTGAGAATGTCTACTCATGGTCACCTATGGACGGACAAGTTCTCCTCTACTTTTGCGGCCAAGCTTGCTCACCACAGGGCAGCCAAGATACCCCTGTATTTATTTTTCTTTAGTTCTTTTAGAAAATCATAGCTTATTATGGACTGAAATGGAATGGATTTAGTAACATAATATACAAAATGGCTTCTGTAGCAGTTATACATTGTAGAAGACATGCAGAATAACCAGGATACTTGCTGATGGATATGTGTTTCCTGAAATAAATTGGTGCAACTCTAGTATCTACCAGCTGGTGTCTCCCATCGGGCCTACAAAGCTTAGTAATTAGTCACCACATAATGCTGGCTACTGGGAGACTATTTAGCCCCACCTGGCTGTATGCTTATTGCCTTGGCATTTTTCCCAAGTGCCTGCAATACTTTGTACTTGCATTATTCTGTTCCTATCCAAACATACAACAATCTGCTGCTCACCTGTGTCTGGTACCCATGTCTGCAAGTGTGGTGCAACAGGAAGCTCCTGTCAGCTCCAAGCATGTATGAAATAACTAGAGTGTCCAGCACCTGCTGTAGCTCATATAATACTTGATTTCACTAGAAGGAATACAACATATACTGTAGTCCTCCAGCCTCACGCGTTCTGACCCTTAGGCCCCATTCACACCTAGGCGTTTTTACGCCTGAAGCGCACTGCTCACAAACGCCAGAGGGGAGAATTAACATTATTCCCTATGGTGACTGTTCACACCTGAACGCCTGAACGCCCAAACGCCTGTCGCGCGAAGCTCAAACAAGTCCCGGACCTTTTTTTGTCGCGCGTATCGTGCGGTTTGGGCGTATTTGAGCGTTTTTTTTCCCATAGAAAGTAATGGGAAACGCGCGAATTGAGCGTATCGCGCGACAACGGGCGTTTGCTACGGGCGTTTCGTCGCTTTAATAAATATAACTTTTCACCCAGGCAGAAGATTAAAAAAATCTACCAACATAGCAACAAGTGATGAAAAGATGATCATTTTTCCTATTGGCTAAAATAAAAAACGCCGAAGTACAAAAACGTCGCACGACGCTGTATGCAAACGCGCAAATACGCGCGACAAAACGCCAGAAAAAAAAGCCCCAAAAAAACGACCGACGCTCAGGTGTGAATGCAGCCTTAGATGGAGGAGCAGATGTGGCAAGAAGTGAAAGCATGGTTCCTGATCAGAGAGTGTTCATACTGGACTTAAAAACGGATCAAGTGACCTCCCACAATAATGTGCTGTTGGAGTGGAGGAAAGACATTCTGATTGTTTCTAAGATGCTAGCCTTCACTTGACCAGTGAAGTTGAAGATTACCTGATCCAACTGCAAGTACCAGAAATCAGTCCAGGCTTTTGTGGGTGCAGTGCTAAACATACACAAAATTAGTTGTCTGATTTGATTTGACTACCACTTTAAAATTTGATGATAGCAAGCTTTCCTTATACATCTGTAGTCACTAATTCAATTCCTCATATAATTTCTTCACAATGTTAGACAAATAACAGTCATGTTATTGTACTTTGACAGCTTTATCTTCTGGAAATTCCAGTGGGTGACTCAACCCATTGATACCCCCATCATAAAATCAGCTCTTCTTCAAACTAAGATAAACTTCTTATTTGAAAATACCCGATTTACATGTTGTAGCTTGTTTTATCTCTCCATTGGGTTCCTCTGCTGTCTCATTAATTGACATGAAAATCAATAAACTATGTCCAGCAACTGGTTGTAACAGAAACTAGTTGTAACTGCTAGTGAAAGGGTGTAATTTTCAAAAAGCATTGCAGTGTTTTTACGTCATCCTCTCAATAAAGCTACTTTTCTACAAGAAACATGAGTTATTGGACCTACTTAATTGAGCATATACATTGATGCCTAACAAGCTGTCCGTGCACCAGTTGCAGGTAGGTGAGCTGCAATATTTTTTCATCATAAAAGTAAAAACTGGCATTGTGGGATGGCGGTAGGTGATTTATTATTTACAGTATTTTACTACACGAAATACCTAAATGCTTATTAAAAAAAATAATATGTTTTGTCTAAATTAAAGCACATAAACTAATTTGTACCTTAAAGGTAAGATAGATTTTGCTAGGCTGCAACCTAACACCTCATGACAAATACAGAAAAAAGCCCTTTTGCAAGCTGATTGTTCGCGCATAATGCTTGCCAAAAAACATACTTCTTGCCCCCCACACGCTGTAAACCCCATGATTACAGAGCCAGATGGTTCATACTTTTTATTCAAATTTTTATTCAGGCTCAAGTCAAGAAAAAACACACATAAGTTCTTCACAAATCTGCCAATTCTCATCTCTATCACAGATTCATGAGGGAATCGTAGTGAGAAAAACTATCACTGAAGAAATTCTTCTCACCATCAAACAGGCACATTTTTTTACATTTTCTTAATTACAAAGGAGTGCGGACCTCAGATACTTGTTCTTGAGCACTTGAAATGGGTACACCCTCAGGGACCTATTGAATGTAGGTATGAGCCCGATGTTCAAGTCGAACATCGGGTTCCCCTTAAAATCCATACCAGACCTGAAGGGCCTGGCATTAAAGGTTCCCATTAATATTCGTACCAGACCCAAAGGGCCTGGTAATGGACTGGGGGGGAACCCATGACATTTTTTTCAATGAGTTTTATCTGTATTGCCGAGACCTGACAATTCATTAACCACTTAACGACTGCCGCATGTACATATACGTCCACAAAATGGCACGTACAGGCAGATGGGCGTACATGTACGTCCCTGCCTTTCCGAGGGTCGGGGGTCCAAATGGGACCCCCCCCCCCCGGTACATGCGGCAGTCGGAAATCGTCTGGGAGCGATCCGGGATGAGGGGGCGGCTATTCGTTTCCAGCCACCCCCTTGCGATCGCTCCACGGAGCTGAAGAACGGGGAGAGCCATATGTAATCACGGCTTCCCCGTGCTTCGCTGTGGCGGCTGCATCGATCGTGTGATGCCTTTTATAGGGAGACACAATCGATGATGTCAGACCTACAGGCCTACAGCTAGGATTATTAAGATCTACCCTTGTGCCTCCCTGGCTTGTTTCAGAGGATGCTGAAAAATATCAACAATGTTTCACATACCGACGTCCAGAATGTATCTTCACATGAAGTCATGTGACAGTGACGATACGCGTCAGACACTAGGACACCGGAAATGACGTTTGCACAGTGTGAGCTCAGTGCTCGTTTCTGATATACACTGCATTACTGTTTTAAATGTGAGTACCCTGTTTGTTATATGTTTTTAATAAACCGCTAAGTGTTTTAAACATATTACACTAGAGAGCTTCCTCTATGTTTTCTCTACCCTGCCTGGTGACACACTTTGGAGCTATCTTACCTTGCTGACCACCCAGCCTGGAAGGAAGCCTTAACCTCCTAGGCACCACACCACTGGAAGGACGGATAGGAGTTATCCCCTCTACCCCCGAGTGATTCCATTGGTTTTATTGAATGCTGCTTACCTTGCAGCCGTAAGGTAATTTGCTAGAACGCCTTCGGGTGTCACCATACACCGAAGATTCACCAACAAGTCACCTTGCCACCTGCTGATGTCATTTAGCACCCAGCACTTCACTCGCACTTTGCAATTTCTTTTGATTAAATTGCATTACCTCCTGGACTGAGTCGCAGTTGCATCATCCATCATTGGTGTATATCAGTTATGTTCAGTCATTTATGTTGATGGGAGCATAACACCATCCTGCGATTTCCTCTGCGACTGCATATATTATCTTTATGCTGCGATTCTATTTCTGCACCCAGCACTCTACTTGCACCTTGCAATGTCTTCACCTCTTGGACTGAGTCGCAGTTGCACCATTTACACTTTGTAACAATTGGACAATCTTGCGGTTCCCTCCACCATTCATATAATGTGATTTTACTTACATTATACAGTCACCTATTTTTATGTATTTGCATTCTTATTCAGTTCACTGTTTTATTCATCCATCATTGTTGTATATCAGTTATGTCCAGTCATTCATTTTGATTAGAGCATAACACCATCCTGCGATTTCCTCTGCGACTGCATATACTATTATCTTTACGTTGTGATTTTATGTATGCACCTGAGTCACCTTATCTGCACTCGTTGCACATTCAATCAGTTCACCTTTGGATGCACCTTATCTTAGCATTTATAGCGATTTTTATCTTTCAGTCAGTCTATTTGCATATTTGCACATTCATTTATCAATTATACTAGTTTGGTTATTTATACATTTTTACCAATTACACCATTCTATGCTATTGGAGCGCAACCCCATCTCTTGATTTTTTCCATATGTTGCACTTTACTATTCTGTTTCATTCAGGATTGACACTCTGATGGCACTGGAGACTTGAATGTTCAGAATGGCATTCCAAGTGTATGGCAAGACTGTTGGAAAATGTCACCACATTGAAATGAACAACCACCACACATACACGTAAAACCTCTTTATTGCACTCAGTTAAAATATTGCAACAGGGAATAAAATACTTCTAGAAATTTTTATTATAATTAATACGTCATTAAAATAAAATGAATACTGTAAATAACACAACACAAATCCTACAGAATAAGGACATCACGCAGCTGAACATAGAGCACAGTTAATAAATCAATATTCCATACCACCATTGACATAACTGCATTCTAGTTTAATCAGTGTCTTCAGAAGTAATCAGTTAAAGCATAAGTCCAAGGATAAAACATTTCTTGACACTTACAAACCTTTTAGATAAAAACTGCCAGGGAAGCAGTAAATGCCATATGACATTATGCTTATTCAGTTGAATATTCTCTCTAGGCCCCTAAGCAGAACACGCAGTTATTTCCAGAGGATTTGAACTTTCAACCTAATCATGGAACAGAGGAAAAAATAACCATGTTTGGAAGCAACATGCGTACTTATTCCAGTATAAACTAAAACACAATACAAAGGCATGTATAACAGAGGAATAGCCATATACATAATCATAATAGCAAAGGACAGAAATGTTCATGTTTTTCTATTTCACCCAATACTCAGATAATTTATACAACATTTTTCTATAATGGCTTAAAGGATAAGTCTGTTAGACTGTGACCTGCCCATGTGGGGAAATTAGGCAATAGGTTATTTGACTTAGGCCCCATACACACGATAGAATCCATCCGCAGATAAATCCCAGCAAATGGGTTTCTGCGGATAGATCCTATGGTGTGTACACGCCAGCGGATCTGTTTCCGCGGAGAAATCTCCTCTGGGATGGATTCCAGCAGATCGGATATTTGCTGACATGCACAACAAATCCATCTGCTGGAATCCATCCCAACGGATGGATCCGCTCGTCTGTACAGACTCACCGGATCCATCCGTCCAAAGGGATTCCCCGCACGCGTCGTAATGATTTGACGCATGCGTGGAATTCCTTATATGACAGCGTAGCGCCCGTCGCCGCGTCATAATCGCGGCGACGGCGCGACATGTCATCGCCAGAGGATTTCCGCGCGGATTTCAATGCGATGGTGTGTACACTCCATCGCATAGAAATCTGCGGAAATCTTTGAGAGGATTTATCCGTGGAAACGGTCCGCTGGACCGTATCCGCGGATAAATTCTCTCGTGTGTATGGGGCCTTAGAGAATTATATTTGCTTAAACCGCAGCTCATTGGAGATCTTTGCTGTGCTTCCTGAACTGATTGACATGGCTTCTCTACAGGATCTTCCCAGTCTTGCATCATGCCACCTGTGCATGCAAAGCCCAGACATGTTTGTATCCAGTGGAAGACCTGTTAACCTGTTTATTAACATCCTATTGACATCTATGCAGGTCAGGCTGGGAAATTTCATCATTTGGCATTTGGAGCACATGCAACTGAAAAATTATTTAATTTGTTCTTTTTTTTTAGGTTTGAAAAGAATGGGGGAGAGTTAATTTTTTATCACGTTTTTATTTTATTTTGTTGTGTGGTAACATGGGCAAGAATAAACATAGCGGGGACTCTACCCCTTCCGCTCTTTATCCTAAATGAAATAAAAGATTTTAGCTAGAACTGGGCTTTATGTAGCTTGGGAAGACACATCTTCTATGTTGAATTTCTTGAGTTTAGAGAAGTTCATTGTGTAGTGCTTATGTAAACAAAACTCAAGTTTCATGCTCATTTCTTTCACTTGTTGTCAAAGCCTAAAGAAAGCACAAGAGGATGTATACTCTACATGGCTCATTACCAACTACTAAGACACATTTCAGACAATTATTTTGTCTTTGTTAAACAACAATATGATTTTGTCAGTTAGCCATGGAAAAAAATAAACCTGTTACCTTGTGAAATGTTTGCCGATTTCTTCTAGCATGAAGGGCTATAGACCATACAAACCCATTCATGAAAAACATGTAAAATGTTTAGGAAAGTTCAACTGTGCACGTATAGGCAATGACGTATGATAGTGACTTTCGATAATGACTCAGCAGAGAAAAAAGTTTAAATATGACAGTTTTATATTTTTATTAACCACCATCTACCAAGAAAAGGACAGGCATGCACTTCGACCTATTTCCCAACCATTTACTGTTGAGACAAACATTAATATTCCAAAGTATGTAATATTTTGAAATGTTTGGGAAGTTTTGCAGGTTCACCTATTCATCCCAAGCTCTCCTTTGGGTAGCCATTGATGACAGTTTTTACATTACATACAACTCACACATCAAGGGTACAGCTCAGCAAAGGTTTCACCTTATGCCCAAATGCACTGATAATCACTATTGCTCAGTTTCTCATAATCACATCGCTGCACAGATAAGTAAATTAAAGGGATAAGAGTAGCATTTTCAATAGATTGATGTCCTTTACTTTGCATAACTTACATACAACTAACTAACTCACTTCCCTATGAACTGAAAGCAGTGAAGTGAGTGGTTTGATTAACTTTGACCTACTCCTGGACACTACTGCATCTCGCCTGTTTCAATCTACTAGTCAGATGAATACATTTAAAGCAACCCTGGATAAATATCAATTGGTAGACATATGGTGGGTCCTTCACCCAACAGATAGAGACTACTCATTTTACTCAAAGGTCCATGGTACTTACCACTGACTGGATTTTTTTCTTATAAGTCAAATGGGAATGACAACGGCATCTTCTTCTGAGATCAGAAGTTTTATCTGGTGTGATCATACTCCAGTGTTTCTGGAATTGGGCATAACAAGTGGGGTTACAACAAAATGGTCATGGAGATTAAATGATAATCTACTAAAGACGAGGGGCCAGATCCACAGACAGAGTACGCTGGCGTCGTATCTTTGGTTTGAATCCTCAAACCAAGATACAACGACATCTGGGTTAGATCCGACAGGTATACGTCTTCGTACGCCTTTCGGATCTAAGATGCAATACTTCGGCGTCCACTGGGTGGCGTTCACGTCGTTTTCCGCGTCGGGTATGCAAATGAGCTATTTCCGAGGATCCACGAACATACGCGCGGCCGTCGCATTCTCTTACGTCGTCTCTAGTCGGCTTTTTGCAGCGTATAGTTAAAGCTGCTTTTTTGCGGCGTATAGTTAGATTTGCCATGTTAAGTATGGCCGTCGTTCCCGCGTCGAAATTTTAATTTTTTCTTTTTTTGCGTAAGTTGTCCGTGAATCAGAATGTACATAAGTCCCGTCTAAGTTAAAGCGGGATTCCACCCGCATTTTTTTTTTTTTTTAAAGTCAGCAGCTACTAACAGTGTAGCTGCTGACATTTAATAAGGACACTTACCTTGTCCTACGTGCCCGCGCTGATGGCCCCCGATGCCGATCGCACGACTGATGCAGGTCCCGCGCCGCCATTCACACTAGGGGAAACAGGCAGTGAAGCCTTACGGCTTCACTGCCCATTTCCTACTACGCCTGTGTGAGTCTTGTGCTGGCTGCTCTCTGAGAACACACACAGTTCCCAGAAAGCAGCGCGCCCCATTCACTAGGAGAAGAAGAAGAAAACATGCCGCGGTGCCGAAGAGGCAGATTACGGACTTCCGCATACTGTAGCAACAGGTATTTCGGGTGAGTATAATTTTTTTTTTTTTTCACTTTTTTTTATTTTATTTTTTTAGGACTTTTGGCCAAAATTC
The DNA here is from genome assembly GCF_905171775.1 of Rana temporaria. Lineage (NCBI taxonomy): Eukaryota > Metazoa > Chordata > Amphibia > Anura > Ranidae > Rana > Rana temporaria. The sequence goes on from NC_053492.1 coordinate 145,577,908, forward strand.
CTGGGTGGAACTCCGCTTTAAAAAAATTACGTCCTAGCGACGTCATTTAGCGCAATGCACGCCGGGAAATTTCGGGACGGCGCATGCGCAGTTCATTCGGCACAGGGACATGCTTCATTTGAATGAAACCCACCCCCTAATCGCCGATTTGAATTCCGCCACCAGAGATACACTACGCCGCCGTAACTTACGGCGCAAATTCTTTGAGAATTCAAAGCAGCCAAAAGTAAGTTACAGCGGCATAGCGTATCTCGCATAGGCTGCGCCAATCTATTTCTATGTGGATCTGGCCCGAGGTATGTATTTCAGAAATCCGGAAGGCAATTAATAATTTTGTGATAAATCATGCAAGAGATAAAACCTCTCTTCCCCTATAATGGGAAACTTTAAAATGCGTAATACGTGGTCTTTTATAAAACATGGGGCTAGATTAAAAAAGATAGGGTCGGAAGATTGTCTTTTCTTTTAAAAGAAACCTTGGAACTAGAGAAATTACATAAACAAAACTCAACTTCAGAAAACGTTATACAATTAACAGACAAACAAACAGACGTTATTAAATGAACAAACCTTAAGGCTAAGGCCGCGTACACACGGGCAAACATGTACGATGAAACCGGTCCGCCGAACCGTTTTCACCGTACATGTCTGCCCGGGGATTTCTGTACAATGGCTGTACTAACCATCGTACAGAAATCCGTGCGTAAACAATACGCGGGGTGTGTCCGCGCCGTCGCCGCAACGATGACGTGGCAACGTGGGCGGCCCTGCCAGTTCAATGCTTCCACGCATGCGTCAAAGTCATTCGACGCATGCGAGGGATGGCGGGCGCTCGGACATGTACGGTAGGTCTGTACAGACGACCGAACATGTCCGAGCGGGCAGGATTCCAGCGGGCTGTTTTAAAACAAGTCCAGGAATATTTGCCCGCTGGGAAAAGGCCCGACGGGCAAATGTTTGCTGGAATCCTGTCCGCTCGGGCCTACACACGACCAAACATGTCTGCTGAAACTGGTCCGCGGACCAGTTTCAGCAGACATGTTCGGTCGTGTGTACGGGGCCTAAGAGACAAGAGTCATGTATTGTTCTACCAATATGGGAATAGACCAAGTTGATTCCTGGCAGGGGCATTGCGCAAATGAGCACCTATGACTTCTATAGTAAAGATCCAAAAACCATCGGGAGAAACGATACATGACCCTAAAGGAATTTTAAAAACATTTATTCCTTCTATTCTAAGCTGTATAACATTCCAAATCAACAAACGGGAATGGACCCGGAAATATTCAGACAAAAAGTACGACAATATATATGGGAAACAGCAATCCCCACTTTGTCGGATATAGAAGTAGAGGAATTAGAAAGAGAGTTTTCGGTAGTCAAGTTACAAAAAGCAATATATTTACTGGTACTGGGCAAAAGCATATAAAGCATAAAGGACCTTTTGATCCCTATTATGAAGAGGACATTTAATTCAGTCTCTGCCTCTCAACCCTTTGTCCCACAGGGGATTGGAGCATACATCTCTATGATTCCCAAGCCAGAGAAAGATCATACGGTATGCATAAATTATCGTCCGATCTCCTTAACAAATATAGACCTCCGATTATATTCCAAGATAGTTGCAAATAGACTTACACCAATTTTACCAACATATATTCATTTGGACCAAGTTGGATTCATGAGGGGATGGGAGGCTAGAGACAATACATTGAAGACTCTTACACTGATAGAATTTTCCCAGAGACAATCCATCCCATCTTGTCTGCTGGCTATAGATTCCGAAAAAGCATTTGACAGGGTGGGATGGTGCTTCTTTGAAGAAACCCTGAAGCAATAGGGAATATGCCCTCAACTTTTTGGAGAAAATAATGGTCCTTTATCCCCTCTGATATATGTATTGGTAATGGAACATTTGACCACCGCTATCCGCAATAATCCAGACATTCAAGAGATCAAGGTTAAGAAAACAGAATATAAAATGTCAGTATTGATTTATGATTTATTATTATACATCACTAATCCAGTAGTAACTATACCAAATGTAATCCAGAAATGTAACCATTTTGGAACAATGAGTAATTTTAAAGTTAACTATGATAAATCAGAAGCTCTAAATATTACACTACAAAAATAAAATTCAAGATTTACTCCAAAGCAATTTTTCCTTTAAGTGGCAAAAAACTGTTGTTAAATATCTGGGAATATACAGTCCTAGAGATTTAACGAAATAACAAGAAATTATGATTATCCAAAATATAATGAAATTGCTCCAAAAATATGATATAAATCTCTTTTCCTGGATAGGAAGAATTAATATAGTAAAAATGAATATATTACCAAAATTATTATATATATTTCAGACAATTCCAATATTTTTTTCCAACAAACGTATTGGGACAACTACGCAAAGTGGTTGGGAGATTTATATGGGCACATAAATCACCTAGAATCCGAAGAGATTTATTGATTAGGACAAAGATAAATGGAGGCATGGCCCTTCCGGATTTTTCAATATATTTTCGTTCTGCATTTATGACTAGAAAAGTAGACTGGTTCCATAATGAAAAAAACAAACAATGGGTGAAACTAGGGGAAGATGGAAGATGTTACTGCCATGAAATTAAATTACTACCATGGATCGACATAGGCTCCCGACCCAGATGAGGGAGATGCTGTTGTTGGTCTCTTCAACATTGAAAGTGTGGGATGTACTGTTGAGGAAAAAGTCTTGTAGCCAGATTCAGGTAGACGTGCCTAACTTTAGGCAGGCGGAGCCTATCTCATATACGCTACGCCGCCGTAAGTTAGAGAGGCAAGTACAGTATTCACAAACAATTTGCGTCCTAAGTTACGGCGGCGTAGTGTAAATGTTCCGGCGTAAGCGCGCCTAATTTAAATGTGGAAGAGGTGGGTGTGTTTTATGTAAATTAAGCATGACCTCACGTAAATGACGTTTTGAACGAATGGCGCATGCGCCGTCCGTGGACATAACCCAGTGCGCATGCTCCAAATTACGCCGCAAAGACTCATTAGTTTTGACGTGAACATAAATTACGGCCAGCCCCATTCACGGACGACCTACGAAAACGATGTAAAAATTGAAAAATCTGACGCGTTTCCAACGTCCATACTTAACATTGGCTGCGCCATCTTTTTGGTGGTTTATCTTTACGCCTCAAAACGCCTTACGTAAACGGCGTATCTTTACTGTGACGGGCAAGCGTGCGTTCGTGAATAGGCGTATCTCGCTGATTTACGTTTTCTAGGCGTAAATCAGCGTACACGCCCCTAGCGGCCAGCATAAATAGACAGCTAAGATACAACGGCGCCGGCGGTCGTATCTTAGCAACATTTAAGCGTATCTCAATTTGAGAATACGCTTAAATATACAACGGCGCAGATTCGGAGTTACGACGGCGTATCTACTGATACGCCGTCGTATCTCTACCTGAATCTGGCTATTGGTCTATACGGACTGGGCCAATGGTCTATGATTATTCCCAGCACAGAATGGGAAAAGTCATTTATTTTAACAAACAAATTATCTTTATCAACTAGACATCAAGAAAGAAATCACAAAATCTTAGCAAGATGGTATAGATGTCTGGTAGACCTGCAAAAAATGTATATTGAAAACCAAGGGCATGCTGGAGATGCCTTAATGCAAGAGGCACAGTGTCACACATATGGTATTATTGTCCACATTTTTTTTTCATTCTGGTTAAAGGTATACAATATATCAGAAAATAACAGGATTAAATAAACAACCAGATGTGCTGGTCTCTGTGTTATCAATTATCCCTGGCCCAATTAAGTATAAAAAATGATATTTTGCGACATATGCTTACAGCAGCATGTAAAACACAAAAAAACTGTATACTGTATATACAGTATCTAACAAAAGTGAGTACACCTGTCTATGCAAAATAACTCACCACACAGCCAATAATGTCTAAACCACTGGCCACAAAAGTGAGTACACCCATCACATTTATGTAAATATTTTAATATATCTTTTCATGTAACAACACTGAAGAAATAATACTTTGCTACACTGTAAATTAGTGAATGTACAGCTTGTATAACAGTGTAAATTTGCTGTCCACGCAAAATAACTCAACACACAGCCATTAATGTCTAAACCACTGGCAACAAAAGTGAGTACACCCCTAAGTGAAAATATCTAAATAGGCCCTAAAGTATGAATATTTTGTGTAGCCATAATTATTTTCCAGCATTTCCTTAACCCTCTTGGGCATGGAGTTCACCAGAGCTTCACATGTTGCCACTGGAGTCCTCTTTCACTCCTCCATGACAACATCATGGAGCTGGTGGACGTTAGAGACCTTGTGCTCCTCCACCTTCCGTTTGAGGATGCCCCACAGATGCTCAATAGGGTTTAGGTCTGGAGACATGCTTGGCCAGTCCATCACCTTTACTCTCAGCTGTTTTAGCAAGGCAGTGGTTGTCTTGGAGGTGTGTTTGGGGTCATTATCATGTTGTAATACTGCCCTGCAGCCCAGTCTCTGAAGGGAGGGGATCACACTCTGCTTTACTATGCCACAGTACATGTTGGCATTCATGCTTCCATCAATGAACTGTAGCTCCCCAGTGTCTGTAGCACTCAGACCATGACACTCCCACAACATGGCTTGACTATAGGCAAGACACACTTGCCTTTGTACTTTGTACCTGGTTGCCGCCACACACGCTTGACACCATCTGAACCAAATAGGTTTATCTTGGTCTCATCAGACCACAGGACATGGTTCTAGTAATCCATGTCCTTTGTCTGCATGTCTTCAGCAAACTGTTTTGTAGGCTTCCTTGTACAGTACATCAACGTTAGAAGATGCTTCCTTCTGGGATGACACTTCCCATCTCAAACTCCTAGGTACCATAGAGGCCTTGACGTAGGTTTCCAAAAATGCGATATCCCATTGGGTATGTATTTCAGCAACCATTAGGTTTTTCAACCGCATAAACAAACCTCCCACATCAGACCCTGGTACGCTAGGGGTGGTGTCAAAAACCCCTTCTAGATTAACAACTCGTTTAGAGCGGAAATCGAATATATCCATAATGAAAATGGAAAAAAAGCTGCAATTGTAAACGTAAAAAAGATATGGAAAAGAAATTGGAAGCAACTGCGCTAATAAAATTCTAATACAATGTGGTAGTCCTCCTAAAGAGTACTAATCTGAAAAAAAGCTGCACCTTACTGTGTACGGTGAAACAGTGATAGCATAAAGAAAAATAACAAGGTGCGCTAAATATAAACAAAATATAACAACATGTTATATGTAGTTAAAATGTGCCAATGTTTCTGTATGAGTTTCTTCACACTAAAATGTTGTGCAGAAAAGGTTGTGATGAAAGGTAAGGAGAATCTCTCATTTTGAGCTGCTGGAATTTTTTCAGCTAATAAGGAGGCCCTTGCAGTATTCCTGGTTCTATCCATAGATTGGGACAAGGAGACCGTATCATAACCCTTCTCCTCAAATCTTTTAGAGAGCACTAAAGCTTGACTCTCAAAGACTTGATTTTTGGTGCAATTCCGTTTGAGACGCATAAATTGACCTAGGGGTACGGATTTTAGCCAAACTGGAAGATGACAGCTGTCCAAAGGTATAAATGAGTTACGATCCGTAGGTTTAAAAAAAGTGGATGTAACAAATTCCCCATTCTCAATGGTAATCTGAAGGTCCAAGAAATGTATGGAATGTTGGCTAGACTCAAAGTTAAGCTTGATGCCCCTGGTGTTCAAATTCAACTCTGCCATAAATTTGGCAAGTTCATCGCCACAGCCATCCCATAGGAGGAGGACGTCATCGATATACCTACGCCAAAGTAGAACCTCAGGGCGGCGGTGACGATCGATGACATCCTCCTCCCACTTGGCCATAAAAAGATTGGCCAAGCTTGGAGCGTATTTGGCCCCCATCGCCACGCCCCTGTCTTGTCTATAAAAGACATTGTCAAATAGGAAATAATTGTGGGTAGCTGCGTACCTCAACAGATCCATGATGAATTCAATTTGGGGTTTCGGAAGACCAGAATCCCTATCTAGATATAACGAGACTGCCTCTAATCCCAATTGATGTGGAATAATCGTGTACAAGGAGGCCACATCAGCTGTGACCATCCATGTACCTGATTTAGGGGAGATGCCAGCAAGTGTATTAATCACCTGTTTTGTGTCTCTAATATATGATGGAATTTTCTGCACGAGGGGCTGCAGAAAAAAGTCTATAAACTTGCCCACCCGGGACGTGATAGAATCAATACCACTGACGATAGGTCGTCCCGGGGGGCAAGTCAAGCTCTTATGTATTTTTGGCAAATAGTAAATGACAGGCGTCCGTGGGGCACTAGGCACCAAGAACAAAGTCTCCTTACTGTTCAAAATGCCACATTGAGACCCCCGCTTCACTATTACCTCAAGATCTTTTTTATACCCACGTAGAGAGTCTCTATTTAAAGGGGTATAGGTGTCGGTGTCATCAACCAGCCGGTGTAGTTCCTTCAAGTAGTCGCACTGGTCGAGGACAACGATCCCCCCACCCTTATCTGCAGGTCTAATGACTAAAGATTTATTTTGACACAATGACTCTAGTCCTTTTTTCAAATCATTATTCATGTTAGCCTTGTTAATTTTAAGACAATCTAGGTCTTTCAAAACTACATCCCTAAACACCTTAATGCTGGGCGCTAAGGATCCTGGGGGATTGAATAGAGAGGCATTTGACAGTGGTGTATGTTTAAATTCACTAATAGTCTGATGACTGGAAATAGGGTTGGAAAGAAAATGTCGTTTGATACTGAGCCTTCTAGTAAACTTATGGACGTCCATGTATGTTTGGAATTTACTCAGGTTTCTGGGTGGGGCATATTTCAGTCCCTTATCCAAAATTTGTTTCTCTGTATCCGACAGTTTTTGTTGGCTGAGATTATAAATGCCAATACCTAAGTTCTCTTTCGTTTTGGCCGACTGGGCCCTCCTCCCCCCTCGAGTGCCTCTCCTCGTTTTATATTGCCGCTCTGGCTGAGAGGGGCCCTGCGAAAATCCCAATTCTGATTGTATGTGTTACCAGGTGGATTAAAATAGTTTTGGGTAGGGCCATATTGACTGTTCAATGTCTCAGGGTAACCCAAAGGGAAAACGGGTGGGTTCCTAGATTGGTGAGTGAATCCAGACGCCCCCCTATTAGAAAAAGGTCCATTGCCATTATCATAATCAGAAATGGGCATAAATCGATTGTGGGTAGGGATGTTAAACCCAAAAGCACTATGGCCGGCATCCTGTGGTGGCCCATAGTTATGGCCCGGGAAACTCATGTTGGGGGGTGGGAAATTACAGTAGTCAGGGCCCCTGTTCCACATACGGGGAGGTGGGGCCTGTTCATAGCCTGTCTCACCCCTCCCTGAATTATTAACATAAGGTCGTCCTTTGGAAGAAGTTGCCTTCTGGTTAGGTCCCTTTGGAGGGCCCTTCCCCTTCCTAGTAGTGTTTTTGAATACATAAGTTGGGGCACCTTGATGGGGTGGATGTGATGTTAATACCCGTGGTTGTGAGGTAAAGGAAATAGTTGAGGGGGTGGAACCAACAGGTAACTGTGATGTGGTATCCATCCCTGAATCGCTTTCATTATTAGGGGAAAGCTTTTTTTGCCATAGAAAAACAAGATCAGACTTATAGTCATCACTATCTCGGATGAATTTCTTTTTCTTTTTGGCCTTCTGTTCCCTTTCCTCTTTGTCAAGAGTTTTGAGTAAACTAGTGGAATGATTATTATATTCATCACTATCTTTAAAGGGAGTGAGTAATTCTTTAACAGATTTAATTTCATCGTCCAGGGTAGCCAACTTATCAATCCTCCTTTGACCGAGGAATCGCAGGAAGGCAACACCTGAATCATTAAAATATTTGTACCACCCAGCTACATCAGTGTCTCCTTGCTGGGGGGACACTTCCCATCTCAAACTCCTAGGTACCATAGAGGCCTTGACGTAGGTTTCCAAAAATGCGATATCCCATTGGGTATGTATTTCAGCAACCATTAGGTTTTTCAACCGCATAAACAAACCTCCCACATCAGACCCTGGTACGCTAGGGGTGGTGTCAAAAACCCCTTCTAGATTAACAACTCGTTTAGAGCGGAAATCGAATATATCCATAATGAAAATGGAAAAAAAGCTGCAATTGTAAACGTAAAAAAGATATGGAAAAGAAATTGGAAGCAACTGCGCTAATAAAATTCTAATACAATGTGGTAGTCCTCCTAAAGAGTACTAATCTGAAAAAAAGCTGCACCTTACTGTGTACGGTGAAACAGTGATAGCATAAAGAAAAATAACAAGGTGCGCTAAATATAAACAAAATATAACAACATGTAACAAATCAATGTCCATAGGTAAAGTGGAAAAAAAGATTTTTTTTTTAGATGAAAAAAAGTCCTTAAAGGGACGGCAAAGTTTCTATCCACCCATAAAGTGAAAAAACAAGAGGAGATGAGCCAAATGATCCACAGATGAGTCCAAGGATAAGAGGTGACTATCCCAAAGTAGTGATCCACCACCAAGAACAAATGTAGCCTCTTACCGGATATCCGGCGGTCTCTTAACTAAAAGAGGACCCCAGAAAGCATAAAAATAGATGAACCGTTGAAGATCAAATTGCAGGTGGGCTGGGCTGGAAAGCAGTCTTTATCCCATTCCAGTGCTTGCGAACTCGATCAACAGGTGACATGAAAAGACATATAGGGACCGCAATAGTGTAATACCATAGGCGTATTTATTTTAAAAGAAGTCAAAAACACACTTACATTAAAACAATGGTAAAAAGGGCATGTCAATTGGAGCTCCGGCCGGAAGCTGACCAAAAACCTGTTCAGATAGTGAAGAAGTCGTGCAAGTATACGGGGGGTAATCCGATGCAGCACTCGTTCCGCCCGACCGGTTTCGCGATAAATCGCTTCCTCTGGGGCACGGGTGACACACCGGATCAACCCCCCTTAAATAACAAACCTAATTGTGAGATAGAACAGCACCACGGGCGCGCATGCGCACTAGCAGCACAGACCAAGCCTCGATCTGGGCCGCCAGTGAAGCGCAATTATAATTGATACCCCGCGGGCGGATCATAATAGCAAACCCCATAAATTCTTATGTGGAGCGCCACAGGGTTAATAGACCAACCAAGAGGCAGCAGGGGGAAACAATTATGAATCCCCGTGTGCCCTTGTCCAGGTCTAAAGTGTCTCGCCCTGGAACGCACATGCAGTACTTCCGCATGTCGTCATCACGCGCGTACGCCGTCACGCGTCAGCGCGAGACCACGCCTGCTGGAAGTCAGTGGAAATCATGGGCCAATAAACTGCAGACCAGTGCGGGCCAAGCCTCTGTTTGAAATGGAGAGGAAATAACCATACACTAGGTGTAGCGATTGGACAGGAGCGCCTCACTACAGGAGGCACAGAGGCCCAAAAAGAAAAAATCAAAGGGAAAGCGTAAACAATAAATAATATCTGTGTGGCATTAAAGGGCGAAACCGGCTAACATCCCGGGTTAACCCCCCAAGTACCAACACAACAGAAACCATTTTACTTGTTGGATTGAATGTAGAAAAAGAGGGATTTGTTGTAGAAATAATTTTACATTAAAAATCCCATACTGTACGGGCTTATATATATTTTCAACATATAAATTACATTGAGTAGCTTAGACTGCCCCCTCTATTGCCTTTCAAGTAAATATTATAAAATTGATATGCATCAAAACTCCTCATAGTGCAGAAACATTACAGTAACATGATATAGCAGTATATAACTGCAGCATAAAAAGAGTAGAACATAACCATAAATATTTAAAAATCATGTAAATAATGCAATATAAGGGAATGTTATTTCATATATTATAAAATATTTGACTCTATCAGAAAAAGGAGCAAAAATTATTAAGAATTATTAATAAAAGCGTTAATGTCTGTATCGATATTGAGCCCGAACGGCGTGTATGTTTTGACACGATGAATCCACGCCATTTCTTGTCTGGAGATTTCCCTGACAAGATTACTGCCCCTCCAATGGGGGCGATATTTGTCGATCCCTATAAATAGGGTTTTGGAAGGATCCCTATTGTGCTTCAAATCGAAGTGTCTTGATACCGAGTGTTTATCATACCCACTCCTAATCTTGGAAATGTGTTCATTGAGCCTGACCGATAGTGCCCTCTTAGTGCGGCCAATGTACTGAATCCCGCAAGGGCACTGAATGAGGTATATGACCCCTTTTGTGGAGCAGGTGATCAGAGGCTCAATGTCAAACCGTTGTTGGGTTGCTGAGGATTGGAAAGAACAAACTCTCCTGTCTCTACAGCTGTTCAAAGAACAGACTTGGCAGCGTTTACACCTATAATAACCAGTCAGATTTTCCAAAAAGGTCCTAGCGGCCTTTGGTGGATCCTGTACACTTGGTGCAATGCGACTGCCTATCGTAGAGGCACCCTTAAAAATCACATTTGGTTGTGTTGGAAGAATAGGCGCTAAAACTTGGTCTGTAGTTAAAATGTGCCAATGTTTCTGTATGAGTTTCTTCACACTAAAATGTTGTGCAGAAAAGGTTGTGATGAAAGGTAAGGAGAATCTCTCATTTTGAGCTGCTGGAATTTTTTCAGCTAATAAGGAGGCCCTTGCAGTATTCCTGGTTCTATCCATAGATTGGGACAAGGAGACCGTATCATAACCCTTCTCCTCAAATCTTTTAGAGAGCACTAAAGCTTGACTCTCAAAGACTTGATTTTTGGTGCAATTCCGTTTGAGACGCATAAATTGACCTAGGGGTACGGATTTTAGCCAAACTGGAAGATGACAGCTGTCCAAAGGTATAAATGAGTTACGATCCGTAGGTTTAAAAAAAGTGGATGTAACAAATTCCCCATTCTCAATGGTAATCTGAAGGTCCAAGAAATGTATGGAATGTTGGCTAGACTCAAAGTTAAGCTTGATGCCCCTGGTGTTCAAATTCAACTCTGCCATAAATTTGGCAAGTTCATCGCCACAGCCATCCCATAGGAGGAGGACGTCATCGATATACCTACGCCAAAGTAGAACCTCAGGGCGGCGGTGACGATCGATGACATCCTCCTCCCACTTGGCCATAAAAAGATTGGCCAAGCTTGGAGCGTATTTGGCCCCCATCGCCACGCCCCTGTCTTGTCTATAAAAGACATTGTCAAATAGGAAATAATTGTGGGTAGCTGCGTACCTCAACAGATCCATGATGAATTCAATTTGGGGTTTCGGAAGACCAGAATCCCTATCTAGATATAACGAGACTGCCTCTAATCCCAATTGATGTGGAATAATCGTGTACAAGGAGGCCACATCAGCTGTGACCATCCATGTACCTGATTTAGGGGAGATGCCAGCAAGTGTATTAATCACCTGTTTTGTGTCTCTAATATATGATGGAATTTTCTGCACGAGGGGCTGCAGAAAAAAGTCTATAAACTTGCCCACCCGGGACGTGATAGAATCAATACCACTGACGATAGGTCGTCCCGGGGGGCAAGTCAAGCTCTTATGTATTTTTGGCAAATAGTAAATGACAGGCGTCCGTGGGGCACTAGGCACCAAGAACAAAGTCTCCTTACTGTTCAAAATGCCACATGGAGCTCCAATTGACATGCCCTTTTTACCATTGTTTTAATGTAAGTGTGTTTTTGACTTCTTTTAAAATAAATACGCCTATGGTATTACACTATTGCGGTCCCTATATGTCTTTTCATGTCACCTGTTGATCGAGTTCGCAAGCACTGGAATGGGATAAAGACTGCTTTCCAGCCCAGCCCACCTGCAATTTGATCTTCAACGGTTCATCTATTTTTATGCTTTCTGGGGTCCTCTTTTAGTTAAGAGACCGCCGGATATCCGGTAAGAGGCTACATTTGTTCTTGGTGGTGGATCACTACTTTGGGATAGTCACCTCTTATCCTTGGACTCATCTGTGGATCATTTGGCTCATCTCCTCTTGTTTTTTCACTTTATGGGTGGATAGAAACTTTGCCGTCCCTTTAAGGACTTTTTTTCATCTAAAAAAAAAATCTTTTTTTTCCACTTTACCTATGGACATTGATTTGTTACATGTTGTTATATTTTGTTTATATTTAGCGCACCTTGTTATTTTTCTTTATGCTATCACTGTTTCACCGTACACAGTAAGGTGCAGCTTTTTTTCAGATTAGTACTCTTTAGGAGGACTACCACATTGTATTAGAATTTTATTAGCGCAGTTGCTTCCAATTTCTTTTCCATATCTTTTTTACGTTTACAATTGCAGCTTTTTTTCCATTTTCATTATGGATATATTCGATTTCCGCTCTAAACGAGTTGTTAATCTAGAAGGGGTTTTTGACACAACCCCTAGCGTACCAGGGTCTGATGTGGGAGGTTTGTTTATGCGGTTGAAAAACCTAATGGTTGCTGAAATACATACCCAATGGGATATCGCATTTTTGGAAACCTACGTCAAGGCCTCTATGGTACCTAGGAGTTTGAGATGGGAAGTGTCCCCCCAGCAAGGAGACACTGATGTAGCTGGGTGGTACAAATATTTTAATGATTCAGGTGTGGCCTTCCTGCGATTCCTCGGTCAAAGGAGGATTGATAAGTTGGCTACCCTGGACGATGAAATTAAATCTGTTAAAGAATTACTCACTCCCTTTAAAGATAGTGATGAATATAATAATCATTCCACTAGTTTACTCAAAACTCTTGACAAAGAGGAAAGGGAACAGAAGGCCAAAAAGAAAAAGAAATTCATCCGAGATAGTGATGACTATAAGTCTGATCTTGTTTTTCTATGGCAAAAAAAGCTTTCCCCTAATAATGAAAGCGATTCAGGGATGGATACCACATCACAGTTACCTGTTGGTTCCACCCCCTCAACTATTTCCTTTACCTCACAACCACGGGTATTAACATCACATCCACCCCATCAAGGTGCCCCAACTTATGTATTCAAAAACACTACTAGGAAGGGGAAGGGCCCTCCAAAGGGACCTAACCAGAAGGCAACTTCTTCCAAAGGACGACCTTATGTTAATAATTCAGGGAGGGGTGAGACAGGCTATGAACAGGCCCCACCTCCCCGTATGTGGAACAGGGGCCCTGACTACTGTAATTTCCCACCCCCCAACATGAGTTTCCCGGGCCATAACTATGGGCCACCACAGGATGCCGGCCATAGTGCTTTTGGGTTTAACATCCCTACCCACAATCGATTTATGCCCATTTCTGATTATGATAATGGCAATGGACCTTTTTCTAATAGGGGGGCATCTGGATTCACTCACCAATCTAGGAACCCACCCGTTTTCCCTTTGGGTTACCCTGAGACATTGAACAGTCAATATGGCCCTACCCAAAACTATTTTAATCCACCTGGTAACACATACAATCAGAATTGGGATTTTCGCAGGGCCCCTCTCAGCCAGAGCGGCAATATAAAACGAGGAGAGGCACTTGAGGGGGGAGGAGGGCCCAGTCGGCCAAAACGAAAGAGAACTTAGGTATTGGCATTTATAATCTCAGCCAACAAAAACTGTCGGATACAGAGAAACAAATTTTGGATAAGGGACTGAAATATGCCCCACCCAGAAACCTGAGTAAATTCCAAACATACATGGACGTCCATAAGTTTACTAGAAGGCTCAGTATCAAACGACATTTTCTTTCCAACCCTATTTCCAGTCATCAGACTATTAGTGAATTTAAACATACACCACTGTCTAATGCCTCTCTATTCAATCCCCCAGGATCCTTAGCGCCCAGCATTAAGGTGTTTAGGGATGTAGTTTTGAAAGACCTAGATTGTCTTAAAATTAACAAGGCTAACATGAATAATGATTTGAAAAAAGGACTAGAGTCATTGTGTCAAAATAAATCTTTAGTCATTAGACCTGCAGATAAGGGTGGGGGGATCGTTGTCCTCGACCAGTGCGACTACTTGAAGGAACTACACCGGCTGGTTGATGACACCGACACCTATACCCCTTTAAATAGAGACCCTCTACGTGGGTATAAAAAAGATCTTGAGGTAATAGTGAAGCAGGGGTCTCAATGTGGCATTTTGAACAGTAAGGAGACTTTGTTCTTGGTGCCTAGTGCCCCACGGACGCCTGTCATTTACTATTTGCCAAAAATACATAAGAGCTTGACTTGCCCCCCGGGACGACCTATCGTCAGTGGTATTGATTCTATCACGTCCCGGGTGGGCAAGTTTATAGACTTTTTTCTGCAGCCCCTCGTGCAGAAAATTCCATCATATATTAGAGACACAAAACAGGTGATTAATACACTTGCTGGCATCTCCCCTAAATCAGGTACATGGATGGTCACAGCTGATGTGGCCTCCTTGTACACGATTATTCCACATCAATTGGGATTAGAGGCAGTCTCGTTATATCTAGATAGGGATTCTGGTCTTCCGAAACCCCAAATTGAATTCATCATGGATCTGTTGAGGTACGCAGCTACCCACAATTATTTCCTATTTGACAATGTCTTTTATAGACAAGACAGGGGCGTGGCGATGGGGGCCAAATACGCTCCAAGCTTGGCCAATCTTTTTATGGCCAAGTGGGAGGAGGATGTCATCGATCGTCACCGCCGCCCTGAGGTTCTACTTTGGCGTAGGTATATCGATGACGTCCTCCTCCTATGGGATGGCTGTGGCGATGAACTTGCCAAATTTATGGCAGAGTTGAATTTGAACACCAGGGGCATCAAGCTTAACTTTGAGTCTAGCCAACATTCCATACATTTCTTGGACCTTCAGATTACCATTGAGAATGGGGAATTTGTTACATCCACTTTTTTTAAACCTACGGATCGTAACTCATTTATACCTTTGGACAGCTGTCATCTTCCAGTTTGGCTAAAATCCGTACCCCTAGGTCAATTTATGCGTCTCAAACGGAATTGCACCAAAAATCAAGTCTTTGAGAGTCAAGCTTTAGTGCTCTCTAAAAGATTTGAGGAGAAGGGTTATGATACGGTCTCCTTGTCCCAATCTATGGATAGAACCAGGAATACTGCAAGGGCCTCCTTATTAGCTGAAAAAATTCCAGCAGCTCAAAATGAGAGATTCTCCTTACCTTTCATCACAACCTTTTCTGCACAACATTTTAGTGTGAAGAAACTCATACAGAAACATTGGCACATTTTAACTACAGACCAAGTTTTAGCGCCTATTCTTCCAACACAACCAAATGTGATTTTTAAGGGTGCCTCTACGATAGGCAGTCGCATTGCACCAAGTGTACAGGATCCACCAAAGGCCGCTAGGACCTTTTTGGAAAATCTGACTGGTTATTATAGGTGTAAACGCTGCCAAGTCTGTTCTTTGAACAGCTGTAGAGACAGGAGAGTTTGTTCTTTCCAATCCTCAGCAACCCAACAACGGTTTGACATTGAGCCCCTGATCACCTGCTCCACAAAAGGGGTCATATACCTCATTCAGTGCCCTTGCGGGCTTCAGTACATTGGCCGCACTAAGAGGGCACTATCGGTCAGGCTCAATGAACACATTTCCAAGATTAGGAGTGGGTATGATAAACACTCGGTATCAAGACACTTCGATTTGAAGCACAATAGGGATCCTTCCAAAACCCTATTTATAGGGATCGACAAATATCGCCCCCATTGGAGGGGCAGTAATCTTGTCAGGGAAATCTCCAGACAAGAAATGGCGTGGATTCATCGTGTCAAAACATACACGCCGTTCGGGCTCAATATCGATACAGACATTAACGCTTTTATTAATAATTCTTAATAATTTTTGCTCCTTTTTCTGATAGAGTAAAATATTTTATAATATATGAAATAACATTCCCTTATATTGCATTATTTACATGATTTTTAAATATTTATGGTTATGTTCTACTCTTTTTATGCTGCAGTTATATACTGCTATATCATGTTACTGTAATGTTTCTGCACTATGAGGAGTTTTGATGCATATCAATTTTATAATATTTACTTGAAAGGCAATAGAGGGGGCAGTCTAAGCTACTCAATGTAATTTATATGTTGAAAATATATATAAGCCCGTACAGTATGGGATTTTTAATGTAAAATTATTTCTACAACAAATCCCTCTTTTTCTACATTCAATCCAACAATTAAAATGGTTTCTGTTGTGTTGGTACTTGGGGGGTTAACCCGGGATGTTAGCCGGTTTCGCCCTTTAATGCCACACAGATATTATTTATTGTTTACGCTTTCCCTTTGATTTTTTCTTTTTGGGCCTCTGTGCCTCCTGTAGTGAGGCGCTCCTGTCCAATCGCTACACCTAGTGTATGGTTATTTCCTCTCCATTTCAAACAGAGGCTTGGCCCGCACTGGTCTGCAGTTTATTGGCCCATGATTTCCACTGACTTCCAGCAGGCGTGGTCTCGCGCTGACGCGTGACGGCGTACGCGCGTGATGACGACATGCGGAAGTACTGCATGTGCGTTCCAGGGCGAGACACTTTAGACCTGGACAAGGGCACACGGGGATTCATAATTGTTTCCCCCTGCTGCCTCTTGGTTGGTCTATTAACCCTGTGGCGCTCCACATAAGAATTTATGGGGTTTGCTATTATGATCCGCCCGCGGGGTATCAATTATAATTGCGCTTCACTGGCGGCCCAGATCGAGGCTTGGTCTGTGCTGCTAGTGCGCATGCGCGCCCGTGGTGCTGTTCTATCTCACAATTAGGTTTGTTATTTAAGGGGGGTTGATCCGGTGTGTCACCCGTGCCCCAGAGGAAGCGATTTATCGCAAAACCGGTCGGGCGGAACGAGTGCTGCATCGGATTACCCCCCGTATACTTGCACGACTTCTTCACTATCTGAACGGGTTTTTGGTCAGCTTCCGGCCGGAGCTCCAATTGACATGCCCTTTTTACCATTGTTTTAATGTAAGTGTGTTTTTGACTTCTTTTAAAATAAATACGCCTATGGTATTACACTATTGCGGTCCCTATATGTCTTTTCATGTCACCTGTTGATCGAGTTCGCAAGCACTGGAATGGGATAAAGACTGCTTTCCAGCCCAGCCCACCTGCAATTTGATCTTCAACGGTTCATCTATTTTTATGCTTTCTGGGGTCCTCTTTTAGTTAAGAGACCGCCGGATATCCGGTAAGAGGCTACATTTGTTCTTGGTGGTGGATCACTACTTTGGGATAGTCACCTCTTATCCTTGGACTCATCTGTGGATCATTTGGCTCATCTCCTCTTGTTTTTTCACTTTATGGGTGGATAGAAACTTTGCCGTCCCTTTAAGGACTTTTTTTCATCTAAAAAAAAAATATTTTTTTCCACTTTACCTATGGACATTGATTTGTTACATGTTGTTATATTTTATGTTCTGAGTGTAACCTGTCCTGTTACACTGCTGTATGGCCTTGGCCACCATGCTGAAGCTCAGTTTCAGGGTCTTGGCAATCTTCTTATAGCCTAGGTAATTTTTATGTAGACCAACAATTTTTTTTTCAGATCCTCAGAGATTTCTTTGCCATGAGGTGCCATGTTAAACTTCCAGTGACCAGTATGAGAGAGTGAGAACAATAACACCAAATTTAACACACTGGCTCCCCATTCACACCTGAGACCTTGGGCCAGATTCACGTAGCCCGGGCGCAGCGTAACTTAACCGATTTAGGTTACACCGCCGCAAATTTTCTGGCTAAATGCCTGATCCACAAAGCACTTACCTGGAAATTTGCGGCGTTGTATCCTAAATCCGTCCGGCGCAAGGCGGCCAATTCAAATGGGGCGGGTACCATTTAAATTAGGCGCGCTCCCGTGCCGAACGTACTGCGCATGCTCCCGACGCAAATTTCCCGACATGCTTTGCGCAAAATTACAACGCGCCGATGTTTTGTGAATCGCCATGTGAAAAAAAGACTTGCGGCGGAAAAAAAAAAAATTCAAAAAAAATTCAAAAGCGACGCGGGAAAGACGGGTATACTTTTACATGGTGTACTAATTTTACACTTTGTAAAAGGTGCCCTATCTTTGCGACGGCAAACTAACACTTGCGGCGACGTAACGACGGGAAAAAGTTTCGTGGATCGCCCTAACTGCTAATTTGCATACCCGACGCTGGTTTACGACGCAAACTCCCCCCAGTGGCGTACTGCATCCTAAGATCCGACAGTGTAAAACTATTACACCTGTCGGATCTTAGGGATATCTATGCGTAACTGATTCTATGAATCAGTCGCATAGATAGAAACAGGGATACGACGGCGTATCAGCAGATACGCCGTCGTATCCCTTTTGTGAATCTGGCCCCTTGTAACACTAACAAGTCACATGACACCGGGAGGGAAAATGTCTAATTGGGCCCAATTTGGACATTTTCCCTTAGGGGTGTACTCACTTTTGTTGTCAGCAGTTTAGGCATTAATTGCTCTGTGTTGAGCTATTTTGAGGGAACAGCAAATTGATACTGTCATACAATCTGTACAATCACTACTTTACATTGTAGCTAAGTGTCATTTCTTCAGTGTTGTCACATGAAAAGATATAATAAAATATTTACAAAAATGTGAGGCATGTACTCACTTCTGTGATATATATATATATATATATATATATATATATATATATATATATATATATATATATATATATATATATATATATATATATATATATATTATTTATTGGCATCAGTGAAAATGATCATTGGCTCACAGTTGTGATATTTACAGAGTACAATTAGGAAAATATGCCAATATTCCCTATCTTTGTCCTTAAAGATTAAGTCTAGTTGGTTTGCTTCCCCTTCTCAGCCTGTAACCGAGTTAAAGGCTTTTTGGGAAAGGTGAGTACAACTTTTTATTGGAACATACTCTTATGCCCTGTACACACGATCGGTCCATCCGATGAAAACGGTCTGATGGACCGTTTTCATTGGTTAACCGATGAAGCTGACTGATGGTCAGTCGTGCCTACACACCATCGGTTAAAAAACTGATTGTGTCAGAACGTGGCGACGTAAAACACGACGTGCTGAAAAAAACGAAGTTCAATGCTTCCAAGCATGCGTCGACTTGATTCTGAGCATGCGTGGATTTTTAACCGTCGTTTTTTTTCTATCAGTTAGGTATCCATCGGTTAAATTTAAAACAAGATTGCTTTTTTTTAACCTATAGATAAATAACCAATGGGGCCCACACACGATCGGTTTGGTCCGATGAAAACGGTCCATTAGACCGTTCTCATCGGTTTGACCGATCGTGTGTACGCGGCATCACTTTTGCAATCTTTTACTAGATAAGGATGTCCTTTTTGCTCACCCTCCACTCTTCACCTCCACCATGCATACACAGTGGGGTTCCAGCTCTGGAAAGACAGCACTGGACCCCAGGCACTGACAAGTGTCTTTTTTTTAAAAGTCAGCAGCTACAGTATTTGTACGGAAGTTTCTCTTTAACCGCTTGGCGACCACCATAGTTTTACGGCGGCAGGTCGGCTCAGCTGCGCAAAATCACGTAGTATAATGTGATTTTGCATTGCGGCCACTAGGGGCGCGTGTGCTATAAAAATGCCAATGATCCCAAAAATGTGTCAAAAGTGTCTGAAGTGTCCGCCATAAGGTCGCAGTACCCATAAAAATCACAGATCGTCGCCATAACTATCCCTTATTTTGTAGACGCCATAACTTTTGCGCAAACCAATCAATAAACGCTTATTGCGATTTTTTTATGAAAAGTATGTAGAAAAATATGTACAGTGTATCGGCCAAAACTGAAAAAAAAATCATATATTTTTGGGGGATATTTATTATAGCAAAAAAAGTAAAAAATATTCATTTTTTTTTTTCAAAATTGTCGCTCTATTTTTGTTTATAGCGCAAAAAATAAAACCTGCAGTGGTGATCAAATACCACCAAAAGAAAGTTCTATTTGTGGGAAAAAAAAGACGGCAATTTTGTTTGGGAGCTACGTCGCACGACCGCGCAATTGTCAGTTAAAGCGACGCAGTGCCGAATCGCAAAAAGTGGCCCGGTCATTGACCAGCAAAATGGTCCGGGGCTGAAGTGGTTAACATTTGAGTTTAACTCCCTACTTTGACCTTCAGCAGCTCACAGACAGTATCTAAGGGTAGCCTTAATGGGGAAGAGATCTCCATGAGAACATTTGGCTGAAAGACAAGCCATCATTCTGTGGTACATAGTGTGGCACCTAAAAGCTGAAATTTAATCTGGCAATTTTTACATTGGTTCATTAACCAGCTAAGACCAATATCAGTATGAATGCACAAACCTGTGGAATCCCTATAAAACATGGAAATCAATAAGCAGCAGGACAGCCTCTTGGCACAGGGCCCCATTAGCTAATGAAGATCACTGTATTAGAGGAGTCTACTACAGTAATTTGTAACTTCCACAGGATCCCATAGATATGGCACATGCTTGCATACAATGGTCCAAGTTGGTCCTATGTAACTATGCAAAAAATTACCATACCTAAAATACAGCTTTAACGGTTTCTGCTGCTCTATTGAAAAGCAAAGAATAGGACATTTCTGACATTTGTCTAAGGCCGTGTACACATGGTCGGTCCATCCGATGAGAACGGTCTGAAGGACCATTCTCATCGGTTAACCGATTAAGCTGACTGATTGTCTGATGTGCCTACACACCATCAGTTAAAAAACCGATCAAGTCCAACGTGGTGACGTAAAACACAACGACGTGCTGAGAAAAATGAAGTTCAATGCTTCCAAGCATGCGTCGACTTGATTCTGAGCATGCGCAGGTTTTTAACCGATGTTTTTGCATACTAACCGTCGGTTTTGACCGATCGGTTAGGCGTCCATCGGTTCAATTTTAAAGCAAGTTCTAAATTTTTCGACCGAAGGATAACGGACCAATGGGGCCCACACACAGTCGGTTTGGACCGATGAAACTGAACTTCGGTCCGTTTTCATCGGTTTTGTCCGATCGCGTGTACAGGGCCTGAAACACCCATTATTACTCTCCAAGGCATAAAAAGGGCCAATGATCTAGTGGTGTTTCAATGTAGGGTTCCTTTTAATCCATCTGCCATTGTGTGTGGTCTTGTTAACAACTGGAAGAATAGAAAAATAGAAAAAGACCCACGCCAATGGTCAAATAATATTAATGGTAAATGATTGATAATTGACTGATGCCAATGTATTCATATGAATATGTTTCAGCTGTGCTGTCACAGAGAACATAGCACAGAATTAGCTTTATTAACCTGCCAATTAAAATGTGCTCAAGTCAGTTTATTTTGAGTTTGTCAATCATCATTTGGCAAGCGCTTACAGCTACACCTGTTCTAGTGCTACCTGACTAGACCTATCTGTCATTGCTATTATAACAAGTGCAGTTATTCAGGTGAACTAGCAGGATGTACACTGCAACACTAATGAAATTTGACAACAAAAGCAAAGGCTCCAGGGTCTGAACTTTATTTGAGTCATCTGGTTTTTCAACCTTCTTTTTAGTAACATGCTTATTTTATAAAGATAAAGAATGCATTGTTTTAAAAAAAGAAAAAAAAATCTATATAAACTGTATGGGCCAGATTCACAGTACAAGTACGCCGGCGTATCTACTGATACACCGGCCTACTTTCAAATTTGCTGCGTCGTATCTTTAGTTTGAATCCTCACACCAAGATACGATGGTTTTTGGCTTTCGATCCGACAGGCGTACAGCTTCGTACGCCTTCGGATCGTAGGTGCAATACTTCGGCGCCCGCTGGGTGGAGTTTGTGTCGTTTTCCGCGTCAGGTATGCTAATTAGCTTTTTCCGGCGATCCACGAAGGTACGCGCGGCCATCGCATTCTCTTACGTCTACGCTAGTTGGCTTTTCCCGGCGTATAGTTAAACCTGCTATTTTGTGGCCTATATTTAAGACTTGCCATGTTAATGTATGGCCGTCGTTCCCGCGTTTTTTTTTTGCGTAAGTCGTCCGTGAATAGGGAAGGACGTAACTCACGTCGACGTTCAAAAAATTACGTTGGTGCAACGTCATTTTGCGCAAAACACGGCGGGAAATTTCAAAACGGAGCATGCGCAGTACGTTCGGCGCGGGAAAGCGCCTAATTTAAATGATCCACGCCCCCTACCCGGATCATTTCAATTAGGTGGGCTTGCGCCGGAGGGATTTACGCTACGCCGCCGCAACTTTACAGGCAAGTGCTTTGTGAATCAAGCACTTGCCCATAAAACTTGCGGCGGTGTAACGTAAATGCGATACGTTACGCCGCCGCAGATGTACCTGAATCTGGCCCTATATGCCTGTTAAAAGTCATTGATAGACAAATAGACAACTGTTTGTTAACGTATATCTATAGCCAAACCTCCTTTTTTTATTTTTTTTAGATCAATGGTTAAAACCACTGCTGTTTTTTTTCCCGCTGTGTCCCATTGGAGAAAGTTACCTTCACGTCTGATCATATAGACACAAGAAGAAATACCTCCAAAGTAAGGAAAATCCCATTTTAGACAGTTGTCACCAGAACAAGTGTCTGCATTAAAAAATTTCCCCCTCTACAGTATTTCTGCTTAAATCATAACTAATAATTATAGCCCCCCCCTGGAAGAAGTACGTTTTTTACGAAACGGACGTAGGGCGAGCAGCGCGCTGTCGTCACCCAAGAAGCTCCTGACGTTCCCCCAGTGGACGAGAGCCTGAGAGTTTTGTGTACTGGCCGGCACATTAAGATTCAAGGCAAGTCTTAAACTGCATAATTGTAAGTGCAATTTTACCTTTTTAAATACATTTTTTACACATTTAACGCACTATGTGGAGCTGTCACTGTTTCTTACATGGTGGACAATGTTACTGCTGAAATTTTCTTGAGGAACAAGATCCAACAGGACCGTATATACAAAACTGTGAGATTGGGACCTATTATATGCTGTTTCTGATCCCCTGTAATAAGGGATCATGGTAAGAGGCCATTTTTTAAGTTTGGTGGAGGAGATATCACGTTTTCCTTTGGACACATTTACAACCAATCTGTAATGTGACACAGATGCACGGGTGTTGGACACACTATCTGCTGTTTAAACTGACGTTTTGCTGTTAATATTTTGGACTATTAACTCATTTATAGCCAAAGTTCATATTCAGGCAATGTTGTTTTGATCTAGTGTCTGTTATATTATTAACATTGTTAATCTTTTTTGTTTTCACTTGTATATTATTATCACCATCACTGGTGTGGGACTTTGCGGTGGCTGCATGCTGCACCCTAGTGGCCATCAGAGGTCGTTCCTAACATAGCAGCCGCCTTCTTCACTTTTCATCACTGTAGATCATCCACTTGCACACGCCTGTGTCTAGCAAGCAGGGTGTTTGAGGTAGCACTATTTTTCTTATGTTTATCTCTTGTATTTATTGTTTGCATGATAATCGCAGCACTTGGAGGGATTAGACTGTGACCACGTTACAGTTTTTTTTCCCTTTTTTTCATCTTTCTAAAAAAATTTAGTGCAGTTTCTTTCCATTTTCCTAATAATATAAAACGTTTCCATCAATTTCAGTCCCAATCAAGATGGTCACTAGGACAAATAGAGAGCGCGACTGGCTTTCAATAAACTCAAAAGGTTTTGTAACGGTTTTGTTTTCATAACATCTCTACCACTGTATGCATGCAACATTTACATCACATTAAAAATACAGTTTACAAACCAGGGCAGAGTTGATGGTGGAAGACAAAATACACAATGCTACAACAAGAGTACATATCATGTGATATGTCAGACATATCAGCCTGGATGTCACACCACTTACTCAAACTCAATCTAAAATAGAGCTCATAATATTTCCTTCCCCATGTGCCCCTTCCCATGACTTCTCTGTCAAGATCAGTGGCACAACTATCAGTCCATCCCCACATGCCAGGGTACTAGGGGTAACCCTGGACTCTGAACTGTCCTTTCAGGCCCATATCCAATCCCTGTCCAAATCATGCCGCCTTAGCCTCCGCAACATTTCCAGAATATGCTCCTTTTTAACCAATGACACCACCAAGCTTGTAATTCACTCCCTGGTCATCTCTGGTCATCTCTCGCCTCGACTACTGCAACACCCTCCTCTTTGGATTACCTTTACATAGGCTATCCCCCCTTCAGTCCATCATGAATGCTGCTGCAAGACTCATCCACCTTACCAAGTGTTCAGTGTCCTCCACCCCACTCTGCCAATCCCTCCACTGGCTTTCATTCACCCAACGAATAAAATTCAATGTACTAACAAAAACTTACAAGGCCATCCACAATGCTGCCCCAGCTATATCACTAGCCTGATCTCAAAATATCAACCAAGCCGCACTCTGTCCCCTAGTCTGTCCAACTTTCTTCTAATTAATCCAACTTTAGACCAACCCCCGAAAACCCTTCTCCATAAAGAATGCTATCCTGTTTCTAACAAATACAGTGTTTCACTCTCTCAGCCAGCTTATCCCCCACAGCTATTAACTTTTGTATCAATTGACCCTCCCTCTTAGATTGTAAGCTCTAATGAGCAGGACTCTCTGATTCCACTTGTATCAATTTATATTGTACCTGTAACTGTTGGCGCCAAATAAATCCTGTATAATAATAATTGCTTGTCGGTAAGAGCTATCTGAAGTAGCTAGTCACGAGTAACTATTTTTAAAATGTTTTTCCTAGATCTCTTGATGATTTCACAACTTATGCCCTGTACACACGATCGGTTCATCCGATGAAAGCGGTGGATTTTTTCATCAGATATCCGATGAAGCTGACTTTCATCAGTCTTGCCTACACACCATCAGTTAAAAAAAAGATCGTGTCAGAACGCGGTGACGTAAAACACAACGACGTGCTGAGAAAAATGAAGTTCAATGCTTCTGAGCATGCGTCGACTT
Organism: Rana temporaria; assembly: GCF_905171775.1. Taxonomy (NCBI): domain Eukaryota; kingdom Metazoa; phylum Chordata; class Amphibia; order Anura; family Ranidae; genus Rana; species Rana temporaria. Next base: position 145,602,843 of record NC_053492.1, read on the forward strand.
GATTCTGAGCATGCGTTGATTTTTAACCGATGGATTTCCCCACAGACGATCGTTTTTTTCTATCGTTTTTTTAACCATCAGATAATTTTAACCACTTGACACCCGCACGCCGTCATATGACGTCCAAAACGGGGACCTGTTATCCTGGGTGGACGTCATATGACATGATGGGCTTTGCGGGGGGATATCTCAATGATGCCTGCACCCGGAGGCATCATTGAGATATCATTTTTTAGCGGCGGCGATCCTGCGCACCGTAAGAACGATCATAGCGGCGGTTCCGCCGCTAGATCGTTCTTACAGGCGGCGGGACGGGACATCCCCCCCTCCCGCCGCCATCCGGTGCTTCTCCGGGCTCTCCCGTCCCACCGGGGGCCCGGAGAGATGTTCGCCGTCCGCCGGATGTTTGCCATAGAGAAGACTGGTGACCATCTGGTCACCAGTCATCTCTATGACCGTCGGAGGCCCGGGCGCGATGTGATGACGTCACGCCCGGGTCCCCGTAAGTAAACAAACCGCAATTGCGGCTAGTTTGAATGAGATCTGTGAATTTTTTTATCACGTTCTCATTCTTTCCAGCCTGCAGGTCTTATTGACCCTGCATCTCTCCTTAAAGAGGACCTGTCACACACATTCCTATTACAAGGGATGTTTACATTCCTTGTAATAGGAATAAAAGCGATTGAAAAAAAAAAGTGTAAAAAAAAGTGCAAAAAATAAAGAAATAAGTAAAAGAAAAAAGAAAAAATAATAATAAAAAAATTAAAATGCCCCTGTCCCCGGTAGCTCGCGCTCAGAAGCGTACGCACACGTAAGTCCCGCCCACGTATGTAAACGTCGTTCAAACCACACATGTGAAGTGTCGCCGCGTGCGTTAGAGCGTGTGCAACAATTCTAGCACTAGACCTCCTCTGTAACTCTAAACTGGCAACCTGTAAAAATGTTAAAGTGTCGCCTATGGAGATTTTTAAGTAACGAAGTTTGGCGCCATTCCATGAGTGTACGCAATTTTAAAGCGTGACATGTTAGGTATCTAGTTACTCGGCGTAACATCATCTTTCATATTTTACCAAAAAATTGGGCTAACGTTAATGTTTTGTTATTTTTTAATTTATGAAACCATTTTTTTTACAAAAAAAAGCCGTTTGAAAAATTATTGCGCAAATACGGTGCAAGATAAAAAGTTGCAATGACCGCCATTTTATTCCCTAGGGTGTCTGCTAAAAAAACATATATAATGTTTGGGGGTTCTGAGTAATTTTCTAGCAAAAGAATGAGGATTTGTACATGTAGAAAAGAAGTGCCAGAATAGGCCCGGGAAGGAGGTGGGTTTTAAAGCCCGGTATTGAAGTGGTTAAAACAGGTTCTAAGTTTTTTCACCAATGGGAAAAAAACTGAGGGGGCCCACACTCGATCGTTTTGTCTGATGAAAACGGTCCATCAGACCGTTTTCATCAGACGAACCGATTGTGTGTACGCGGCATTACTATATTATAAGTATATTTCATCCTTATGTATGTGAAAAGTATACAGACTGTGTACTCAGTTTTGTTGCCAGCGGTTTAGACATTAATGGCTGTGAGTACACTCACTACTTTACATTGTAGCAAAGTGTAATTTCTTTAGTGCTGTCACATAAAAAGATGTATTAAAATATTTACAAAAATGTGAGGGGTGTGCACACTTTTGTGAGATATTGTACCAGGTTGGTACATAAGGAAAATCATTGCTGCACACCAAGGAAATATGGGGAGGAATGCTGAATGTTCCATGATGCTAAGTGAGTATGGTTTTTGAATATTGTGGTTTTTATAGCCTTGATGACCTTGGCAATTGCTCAGACCTCACACATTCTGTCTCAAAATTAAAACACTAGATCACACATTGAGTCAAAAATAAACCTAATTCTATCATGAAAGCAATGTACTGTATTTATGATATATTTCTACAGGAATTATTATTTTCTGAAAAAACTTTTTCTGCCTGCAGTTGATAAGCTGTAAGAGTCAACATACATTACATAAAATTGCTTTAAAACACTATTTGGCTAAGTAATTGTTTACAGTCGCTACCTCAATCACTCCTTATCCACCTGACCTTTGAAAGGTTTTACCCCTGCATTTTTTGCTATTTAGCACTGCGCTACTTTAATTGGCAATTGCGCGGTTAATGCAACACATGGTCATATGTACGCAAATACGTTTTATAATTTTTTTTTTCACACAGATAGAGCTTTCTTTTAGTGGTATTTAATCACCACAGTTTTTCTTTGCTATGTAAAAAAGATGGAAAACAATATTCTCTACTTTTTGTTGTAAAACACATCCAATAAAATGTAATTTTTTGTCAGAATTGTTTGCAAATTCAAGATTTTTTTTATTATTATTTGTATTTTTTTTTTTTTTTTTTACATACTGTCACCAGTGCAATACAGCATCATTATATGACTGATGCGGCAGTGATCAGGGATGCTGAATGGTAAAATTATGCAAAAAAATAATAAAAATAATTCTTATTCAATTTTTTAAACATTTGTTTTCTTGTTTTTAAGATTTTTCTTTTTTTTACACCATGTAATCATTTTTTCCCAGTATTGTGGGACATACAGTACAAAATCACGCAACCATTGTTTTATGCAATTGTTCCTCCAATTTAAAACAAATGTTTGGACTGAGGGGGAAGGTTTTTTAAGTGAATTTTCAATTTCATGATGTGTATTTTAGCATATGTTTTAGAAAAGAAACAACTGGTTGGCAGTAAAAGAGTTAAAATTATCCAGAGGGAATAATAAAACGAAGTGGACAAAGAGTACTGCAATTTAAAAATGACTGTAAATACCATTCTACATTGTATCACTGGGAACACTTACATGCCAAAAGCTATAAAAGTCATATGCTATTTAAAGGTCATGATAATAGAATGTGATTATTAAAGCAATCTAGTAAAATAAAAACACAAATGGTTAACTGATAGTGTTCATCCATCTGAATTGTTTCCTCAGAGTGGAATGGAGGTCTTTGAGGAGACATGGCACATCATAAAATGTTCTGTAGCTACTATATTCATGTTTACATTAAATATGCTGTATATACATTCAGCTTCCTATCTGCATTTTATATTTTATGCATTTGATGATATTTATCTCATAACTAGGGACGAAGCTCGGGTTTTCCACTACCATGGATTCAAGGTGAATTCTGTGGGTTTGGAATTCATGGTCCCTGCAGATTAATTCATGGTCTATGTGCGGATTCACCCGGGATACATTTTCTGAACCATAACAGGGGTCATGGCCTTTAAACCATGGCCAGCAGACTTAGAAAGGCCAATTAGGTGACTTTTGCCCTGCACTATAAAGGGGGGGGGCAGTAAAGTCAATGTATTGGAAGTTGCTTTTGGCTAGAGTACAGAGAAAGCTGACAAACTGCATTGAGAGAGATTAGGGTAATTTAGAAAAGTGTACTTTAATTTTGATTGCTAGCTCTTAAGGCAATCAACCCCTTTGCTGATTTTTTTATTTTATTTTTATTGATTTTTTGAAATTTTTGACATTTTTTTGGTTGATTTGAGATGAGACGTTACTTTCAGCTGATATGCTATCAATAGAATTGAGGGAACAGTTTGAGCTGAGGAAAATTTCGGCCCTAACATTGCCTGTTTGTCTGGTTGGCGAACACCCAAATTTGCAGGCACTCATCGGGATGTTCGCCCGCCAACCGCCCCATAATGCTCTGCGCACTGCACAGTGCATTCTAGGGCCCTAATTGGATGAAGTAATGCATCTGACCGCTGGTCAGGTGCAAGGCTTTGTCCAATCAGGGCACAAAGCACAGTCAGAGCCACGAATGGACAAAGTCATGATGACTTTGCCCAATCATGGCTCAGTGCTCATAGTCCAATTCCACACTACAAAAGGTTCCTTCCCACAGGAACCATTTGCAGTGTGTTTTTGGAGTGGAGATAAATGTGTTATTGTGACTCTGAGTGTAGAGTGTCAGTGTAATTTTAGTGTAGTCTGAGTATAGTGTGAGTATAGTGTAGTCTCAATGTAGTGGGTCAGTGCAGCGTTAGTGTAGTGTGAGTATTGTGTAAGTATAGTGTAGAGTGTCAGTGTAGTGTGAGTGTAGTGTAAAGCCCCATACACACTATCAGTTTTCCTGCAGGTTTTTCTCTTCAGGTTTACCAAAACCATCTAATATGAGGTCAAACCTCAAGAGTTTCAATTTGTATGCAATCAGGCAGGCCCTTGCACTACATGGTTTTGGTAAACCTGAAGAGAAAAACCTGCAGGAAAACTGATAGTGTGTATGGGGCTTTAGTGTAGTAAAGTGTTTAACACAGCATTACATACAATTTAGTGCTGTCTATTGTGCTGTATTCCTCCTTTTTTGGGTTGCTGCATTTTTTATTTTGTTTTGTGTCTTTTTTTTTTAATTGTCAGCCGCAGTTTTTCTGACTGTGACACAGTTCCGCCTTTTTTTTTTTATAGTTTTTAAATTTCTGTTGTCAATTTAAAGTACACCAAACACCAGTTTTCATTGATGTCATGTGTATACAATTACACATTTCCCGGTATCTATTAAATTTTGATAGCCCACCCCATCATGTCTGGAGGCCAACAAGAAGAGGCAAACATTCCCATGCCACTATGAGGGGGCCAGCAGCGTCTGTGTCCACAGGAAAAATATCAAACAAGCTGCACTCTGTACCATGTCTGTCCAACGGTCTTCTAATTAATCCAACTTTAGACGATCCCTGAAAACCCTTCTCTATAAAGAATCCTATCCTATGGCAGGACATGTTTTTCTCTGTTTAGTGATGTTACCCGTGCCATCCAGCCACAGCATGCAGAGAAGATGACGGACTGGTGTACAAAACCATTCTGTTCCTCCTCATTCTATATCACCCAAGCTGAGACAATACATTGACATTTGTGGGACTTTACATGTACCCTCCAGGGTTTAATGAATGCTAAACCAAATGATTAAAAATAAATTAAAATATAAAAAAAATCTTATTTGTTTATTTTTTATTATTTGGTTTAGCATTTATTAAACCCTGGAGGGTACATGTAAAGTCTCTCAAATTTGAATGTATTGTCTTACATGTATTGTATGGGATGGTACCCCCTGTACAGGACGCCGTGGCTGGGTCCTGGAAGGACGCTACATTTCCCCTCTGTTTGGGTTGTGGTCCTTTTAACCACTTCAAAACCACACGCCGTCATATGTCGTCCAAAAAGGGGATCTGTTATCCCGGGTGGACGTCATATGACGTCCTGTTCTTTGTGCGGTGATATCTGAATGATGCCTGCACCTAGAGGCATCATTCAGATATCATTTTCTTCCGGCGGCGATCCTGCACACCGTAAGAATGATCATAGTGGCGGTTCCGCCACTTGATCATTCTTATAGGCAGCGGGAGGGGATATCTCCCCCTCCCGCCGCCATCCGGTGCTTCTCCGGACTCTCCTGTGCCATCGGGGGCCCGGAGAGATAATCGCTATCTGCCGGATGTGAAGTATACAGTAGAGATGACTGGTGACTGATGACTGGTGATTTTTTTTCACAATCTCATTCTTTCCAGCCTGGAGGAGAGATGTGGGGTCTTATTGACCCCGCATCTCTCCTTAAAGAGGACCTGTCACACACTATTCCTATTACAAGGGATGTTTACATTCCTTGTAATAGGAATAAAAGCGGTCGAAAAAAAAAATGTAAAAAAAAGTGTAAAAAATAAATAAATACGTAAAAAAAAAAATGTAAACGCCCCTGTCCCCGGTAGCTCGCGCTCAGAAGCGAATGCACACGTAAGTCCCGCCCACGTATGTAAACGTCGTTCAAACCACACATGTGAGGTGCCACCGTGTGCGTTAGAGCATGTGCAACAATTCTAGCACTAGACCTCCTCTGTAACTCTAAACTGGTAACCTGTAAACATTTTAAAGCGTCGCCTATGGAGATTTTTAAGTAACAAAGTTTGGCGCCATTCCATGAGTGTGTGCAATTTTAAAGCATGACATGTTAGGTATCTATTTACTCACCGTAACATCATCTTTTATATTTTACAAAAAAACTGGGCTAACTTTACTGTTTTGTTATTTTTTAATTCATGAAACCATTTTTTTTACAAAAAAAAAAGCGTTTGAAAAATTATTGCACAAATACCGTGCAAGATAAAAAGTTGCAATGACCGCCATTTTATTCCCTAGGGTGTCTACTAAAAAAACATATATAATGTTTGCGGGTTCTGAGTAATTTTCTAGCAAAAGAATAATGATTTGTACATGTAGGAGAGAAGTGCCAGAATAGGCCCAGTATGGAGGTGGGTTTTAAAGCCCTGTATTGAAGTGGTTAAGGAAACAAAAGTGTGTGAGAGAAAGTGGGTTTAAAAACAAGACAGGAAGTTGTAGGTGGGTGTGGAGGAGTATAGTGGAGACTGTGGATGATGAATGGTGGACAGTGAAAAGCTGTGAATGCTGTGAAAAGCTGTGAAAGCACATGGCAGTGTCCTGCCTGGAAGCCTGCTAGCTGGGGAAGTTACCTGCAACTTAAAGTAAGGACTGTTTAACTGTGATAGCAGTTCTGAGCTCTACAAGTCGTTGAGACTGTTATTTCTTTTGTTTTTGCTGCTGTGAAGCCATTTAAGTTTAATAAACCTCCTTTTTGATTGAAAAACCTGTGTTCTGCGATCTAGCTGGTTCCCCGAACTTTACACCCCCTAGGGTTATAGCTCTCTCAAACTTATCCCCTGCATCTCTTTACCGAGAGACTAGTGCGCAGTCCACTGCAGCTACCATAGCGGCTTATTCTGCCTTCATGTCCACAGCTACTCCTGCCATAGCCCCAGGGACATGTATGGAGGTGTCAGTCAAATTATTTGAACATAGCATCAGCCACTTGCTTCTTGACGATGCACAGGCATTACTTGATTCTGATGTTGGTTCTGAGGTTGAGAAAGGTAGTAACATGAGCCTACACAGAGGGGAGAACAGATGCTAAAACAACAAATTGGCAGTCATGTTCCCCCAGCCACAATGTATTGCCAAGTTGGCTCCAGTGATGATGAGGATGGAGGGGGTGACGATGTTGAGGTCACTATCATGACTTGGGTGCTGGATAGAGCAGAGGAGGAAAGCAAGGGGGTGGCACAACCCCAATGAGGCAGGATGTCCTCCAGAGGCAGCCATCATGGAACAGAAGAGAGCAGCCTTCCTATTCCATCAGATTGTGGAGCTGTTATCTCTCGGCCTACTTCCCACAGCTTAGCTCTCTGGGCCTTTTTTAGCACATGTGCAGCTGATCACACGGTTGGAATTTGCAATCCCTGCCACCAGCAGATCAACTGTAGCAAAAACAGCAGCCATTTGGGTACTACATGCTTGTAAAGGCATTTCACCTCTCACCACTCAGTCCATTGGCATAAGCACCTGAAAGCCACACACAAGGGAAATAATTATTTTCCTCCTCACTCCTCACCTTTTTTGTCTACCTTCGCTATATCTCATGACCTCTCAGCAGCCTCTACTGACAGGAATGATGGTATAGCAAAGGGTGTCACAGGTCCTTGCAACATGTCTGCCAGCAGAACACCACCAGCTGTAGAGTCTAGCAGGCAAATTTCTCTGCTCTAGCTGTGGATTCTGCCCCTTTCCATGAATTTACAGAATGTGCTGTACCACAATAGCAGGTTCCCAGTCACTATTTCTGAGCATGTAAAGCCATTCCAGCTCTGTACCATCACATGGAAGGCAATGTTTTGGCATCATTGGGCAAGGCAGTCAGCAGCCCTCCTCTGTTCAATTGTCCTATGAACCATCAGTACCCGCTAAGCATTCAAGGGGCTATTTAATGAGTCAAGTTATCGTTAAGCATCATTAAAATCACTGCTCCTTTAAAAACAATCTTTTTAAAAAACATTTTTGCATTAATACTTTACTGTATTCATGTATTAGCTGTATTTTTCTTCAGTTTCAGAAAAACTGGGTCATTTTATATGACAGATGATCCTCCAACCATTGATGAACGTGTGTTGGCCAGCTATGAGCATGTGAGGGAGGTAGAGAGACTTAAACATTCACATTAAAATCCTCCTGTGGACCATGCTTTTACCTATATGCTACAGATCACCACATGTGACCTGCATTTTGAATGATTAAGGATTTAATTTACAACTTGCTGGGATACAATAAGTGTATACTGTTAAATTACAACGTGTGAGGGAGGCAAAGTATAGCTTCTGTGGTTTTGAAACACCAAATCCTCCTCTGGACCATGCTGGACCATGCTGTATACTATATTTTATAACAGTGAACTCTACTTTAAATACCTGTCATTCTATGTTTACCAAGATGGGATCTGTTGTCTGACATAGACTTTCACATTTGCACATTATATTTGGAATGTATGCACTGCTCAAAATGGAAAACACATTTCCAATGTTTAAGTAGAGTTAAACATGTTTGAAATGGACATAAAGCATATATGGATAACGGATGTTAACAGAAGTAATGCATGTCTTGTATTTTCTTTTATGATTGACAAGTATTTTATACAGAGGGATTGTTCTATCTATTTATGGATCTTTGAGAATGAATTGCACTGACTATATATATATATATATATATATATATATATATATATACAGTATATATTATTATTATATTAATATACAGGATTTATATAGTGCCAACAGGCTTCTCTGAATAGGAGGGTTTTCAGGGATCGTTTACAAGCTAATAGAGTAGGAGATAATCGGATAGATTGTGGTAAGGATTTCCATAGGATTGGGGAAGCTCTGGGAAAGTCCTGTAGGCGAGCATGGTAGGAGGTGACAAGGGAGCTAGAGAGCAGGAGGTCTTGGGAGGAACGAAGAGAACGATTAGGTTGGTTATTTGAGACTAGGCTAGTGATTTAGATGGGGGCGGAATTTTAATGTTTGTATGTCTTGTGCACAATAAAGTGGATTGATTTAATGCTTTGGCTGTAAATTTGTGCATATTTAGGAATATATGTTTGTGGGACCCCAGATCTGGTTGAGTCCATACCTAGTGTTATTATTTTTGAATTTTCATATAGGAATAGCTAGGGACTCCCAGATCATTCTTGCAAGGATTAATGATTAAGTTTTGATAAGGGCCTTGAATTTACCCTGTATTGGTTTTAATAATAAGGGGCGGACATATGACTAGTAGGTTGAGCAGAGGAGCGAATAGAGACATTGGTTAAGCAGGGAAGAGAACAAAGATAAACTTTAGATCACCCATCATTTCTTCCAGGAGAGGAATCATGGGAAAAGTACAGATTTTGTTCACCAATTCATTACATAAAATTGTGCAAGGAACAATGAAACATTTACCATTGTAATCAGCTTTTAATTAAATAAACTTTAGTCTTCTACTTTGGGAAAAACCTAAATTTGTATGTTTTATTCCAATTGGCCCTCATATAACGTAAAAGAAAGGTCCTGATTATTTTTAAAACCCGTGGAAAGAATCTAAGCTACCATCAAATTGTTACAATTGATAATAAAGCAACCCCATTTAAGCTGTTTTGGTACTGCATCCTGTTCACCCAAAACATCGGTCTGCTATACAAACAGTTTATCTGCTAAAGAGTAACAGCAGTGGTATTGCATGGCATGTCCTGTAGGATTTGCTACAAAGCAGATTATTTGATTATGATATTTTTCTTCAGTTCAGAAAAACTGTAGTGACTGGATACTGAGGTTGAAGGGAACCTTTTAATAACATTAATTTACAAAAAGGATTGCGTGGCAGTCATTTATGGTATTTTTTTTTATGTGAACATAGAATTTTTTTGTAAAAATAGATGAGATCTCTCAAACACAGCAAGTAAAATACCATAGGGAGGCACCAAGAAGAAAGTTGCAGTCTAACAATTACAAGACATTCTTTAACTTTCTGAGCCTTGGGAAGAATATCATATGCCAGACATAAAGACATTTTACAAATATTGTGCTAAAGATCAGCATCATGGACACTGTGTTCCGTTCAGTATCAAATGCTTGCCACATGAATAATCAGTCCTGTGTAGGAATTTTCCCATGAGCACACTTTCACATGGAACGGGTAGGAAAATTGCTGCAGCTACAGTACTTCTTTGCATCCAAGACACCCTCAGTAGGACATGTGTGGGTGGGAATCTTCACAAAGAGCTAAAGAGTTTATCTAAGACAAGAACAGCACAGTTCTTGCTATCACTCTTTCAGAAAGACACTTTAGCCCTTGCTTATGGAAACTGCAAAAGGTTGGAAAATAGTATACAAATATTTTTTTTTTTTCCATTTTATGTGGACATTTAAAAGTGTGTTTTTGTTATGACTTTTACAGTCAATCAAGACTTGTGGAACTAGTGGAAAAGGAATAGATACAAAATATGACACTTTTTATTTTTTATATTATATATTATTGCCTGAAGATGGACTTTAAAGTAGACCTAAACTCAAGAGGTGAAGCTTTACTATATTACAGGGATTATATTGATGTATTTGTACTTAATGTACAACTAAAGGTTTTTATATAACAGTCTCAAAAAGTCCCAAATCCAGTTAGTACAGAATGCATGGGCTCTTTAAAAAAAATCATATTTTTCCCTCCCCGACAGAGCCTTTTTGCCTCACATGCTCCCCCTCCCAGACACTTTATCTCACATTGGGAGAGATTCAGCAACAGAGGCAGTGCTCTACATTATCATGTCAACTGCTTTAAATTAGTGAGCAATGCAGCATTATTGTCACAAAATTACAGGAAGCTGCATTATGGTAATTTCACTGGCAGGCTCAGCAGGAATGTGTTTGGCTTTGCAGAGGCACACAAATGTTTAACCTCCCTGGCGGGTATGATTCTGTCTGGAATTATGTACCAAAAGCGGTACAATTATTTTGAAAGGAAATTTGGCGTTTTATACTGTAGGCCTGCAATTCTTAGGAATAACTCATTTAAATCTGACCAAACAAGAGTCTAGTAGGCATCCCGGGTATGAATTTTTTTTAAAAACAAAATTATAAATTATAATATAATAAATATTTATAAATAATTATAACAAATAATAATATAATTATAATAAAAATTATTCAATAATGTAATCAACTCAAAATCACTGAAATTTGCTCAGTTGCAGAATTGTCACTGTCATTACTTTTATTTTTTTATGACGAATTTCCCCACAAATCGCTATCGCACAATTCTGCAAGTAATTATAATTTATAATATATTATTGCTGTTTTCTAGCTGCTCTAAAACCATTTTTGACATAAAGGGACACTTTTGATTGCTATGGACAATCTACAGTCAGAAAGAACAGTTTTTATTATATAAAAGTACATGTAGGGCACTGGGCAGACCACTAGGGACAAGGGGGGTGTGTATTTTTTACATACAGTACTGTAATCTATAAGATTACAGTACTGTAATCTATAAGATTACAGTATACTGTATGTAATGTGTTTGTTTACTTTTTTGAATTTGGGGCCGTTCTCCGCCCCCGTGCGTCGTAACGTCGCAGGGAACGGAGATCGGCGGCACACAGGGACACTGTGTGAATTGAGCGAGGACCCGCTTGCTCACACAACGGGGATGCATTGCAGGATCCAGGGACAAGGTAAGTAACTTTGTCTGTGGATGCTGCGAGAAGGTAAGCCGCGCCGCTGCATGCTCTGCACATCTACCCCGAGCGTGACTCAAGGATACCGATCCTAGCATGGAAAAACCACCCCGAGTCACGCTCGGGGATACCGCTAAGGAGGTTAAGTAAAGATGTACATTGCACTTATAATTAAAAGCTGCAGCACACTATTAGAACAAGGCAAAGCCAATCAGTATTGATGGACAATCATTCTCAGAGCGACCACAATCGATACTGATGACTAGTCCTTTGCCCTCTGATTGCCTTTTTTGGGCACAGCTTCCAGAGTTTAGTTCCTCCTTAAACCAGAGGGACAGATGGAGAGCAAAATTCGAATTTGGCTCCATAAAAGTGACAGTTCTTTCAAATTAAGAAAAGCTTGTAGCTATGGGCAACACCGTGATCCAAGTTTTAGGCCTCTAGACTAAGACAATTTTTATTTTAAAATTATTTGGCATCTCCAAGCACCTTATGCATTTTTTGGAACGTTAATGGCTTATGCACCTGGGGCCAGATTCACAGTGGACTTACGACGGCGTATCTCCATGTACGCCGTCGTAAGTCCGAATGTGAGCCGTTGTATCTATGCACCTGATTCTTAGAATCAGTTACGCATAGATTTGGCCAAGATATGAGCAGCGTAAGTCTCCTACGCCGTCGTATCTTGGGTGCATATTTACACTGGCCGCAAGGCGCAAGGGGCGCTTCCGTAGATTTACGCGTCGAATATGTAAATTAGGTAGATATGCCGATTCACGAACGTGCTTGCGTCCGCTACGCCGTTTACATTAGGCTTACGTCCGGCGTAAAGTTACCCCTGCTATATGAGGCGCAGCCAATGCAAAGTATGGATGTCGGCATGTGTATCTTTTTACGTCATTTACGTAAGTCGTACGTGAATGGGGCTGTGCGTAGGTTACGTTCACGTCACAGGCATTGGGCCTGGCGTATCTTATGGAGTAAATTCGACGTGATACTGAGCATGCGCGCGCATGCGCGCGCATGCGCCGTTCGTTAGGCGCGTCATTTACGTGGGGTCACGATTCATTTACATACAACAAGCCCCCTACCAGCCTATTTTGAATTAGGCGGGCTTACGCCAGCCTATTTACGCTACGCTGCCGCAACTTACGGAGCAAGTGCTTTGTGAATACCGCACTTGCCTGTCCAAGTTGCGGAGGCGTAGCGTAAACAGGATATGCTACGCCTGCACAAAGATACGGCCAGATACGTGAATCTGGCCCAGGGTCTATTCTTATGTTTCTAAATCATATATGAATTTGTTTATATCTTTTACATCTTACAGGTACGTAAACACATATTTTTGTGGCCTAAAATACACAAATCTACTAAATGTATTCCACCTAGCAGGTAGTTTGATACACTTGAACATATAAGTAAAAAGAGTCTGACATTCTGTCATGCTTGAAAGGGTTAAATTCTTGTTATTGTATATGTAGCATTGGCTCCCACGGAGCTTTGGCTTCAAGCCGTTTCTTCTAATAGCTGTGGCCAAAAGGCTGCTGTCCCTTTTTATATTTTGTCTATGACATACCATACATCACTTTGTTACTGTCAAAGAATATATCTCACACTCCATTGACAAAAAGCTTGACCTTGGACCTCCTTCCTGGATGCTGAATACGGCATTGTTTATGGTGGTTTGTACAGATGAGATGTTGGCCCTAATGTTCCAGAAATCTTGTCGGTCCCATAATGGGATCATTCAGTTAAAATACGCAAATATTTGGGCTCATTAGGAAATTAATTATGTGGAATGGCAGACAAATACCTGACCATATAGAAAAAAATAATTTTGTATTGTAGGAAACAATGAAAGTGAGAAAAAAATATAATATCCTTTAAAGATTAAAAACATTTAGCCAGATTCACGTTGTTTGGCCTATGTTTAAGCCGGCGTAGCGCAGCTCATTTGCACTACGCCAACGTAAAATAGAGAGGCAAGTACAGTATTCACGAAGCACTTGCTCTGTAAGTTACGTCGGCGTAGCGCAAATGGGCTGGCGTAACCATGCCTAATTCAAAGTAGGCATGTAGTGGGCAGGCTACATTTAAATTAACCGTGACCCCATTTAAATGAAGGTCGTTCGTATGGCGCATGCTCGCGCATGCTCAGAATCACTTTTGCAAATACTCAATGCTTTTGACGTGAACGTAACCTACGCCCAGCCCCATTCACGTATGCTTACGCAAACAACGTAAAATACGACGGCTGTTCCGTCGTCCATACCTTGGATGGGCTGCGCCATCTTTTTGGTGGTTTATCTTTACGCCGGTGTATGTGTTACGTAAACGGCGTATCTTACTGCGACGGCGTACGTACGTTCGTGAATTGGTATATCTTGCTCATTTACATATTCGACGCGTAAATCCACGTACACGCCCCTAGTGGCCAGCTTAAATATGCACATAAGATACGACGTAGGAGACTTACGTCGGTCGTATCTTGGCCAAATGTAAGAGTATCTGGTTTCCAGAATACGCTTAAATATACGACGGCACTCATTCAGATTTATGACGGCGTATCTACTGATACGCCGTCGTAAGTCTACCTGAATCCGGCTAATTATATTTATTTTATACTTTCCATTAAACCAAATATGCTTAACTTATAGTTCTTGTTATCTACATTTTTGGTAAGTAAACCATAAATGTAACATATACTTGTTGACCTTCCATGAAAAGATTTGGTTTAATTTATACTCGTACTGTAGAGCTGTACAAATCTTTAAAGTTGGGCAAAAAACCTCCCCCCCCCCCATTCGGGTTGTGCCAGAAATCTCGAACATCACAAAAGTGCAGATCCTAATAGAGTCAATGGACCTGTACTTGAAAAATCAAAAGTGTCCATTTTGAAAGCTTATATGCACGTTATTGGTCATAAAATGTGCATTGGGGGCCCAGGTGGGGGACAAAAAGATTGTTTTTAAAGGAGCAGTGATTTTATTGATGCTTAAAGGGCAACAATAAAAATTAGAAATTCCTTTAGATAGGATAGTTGTGTGTCCTGGGAGTTTGTCTGTAAAGTGGCACAATTGTACTGTGTATAGAACCCACTGTGGCAAAAAGAAAAAAAAAAGGACATTTAAATAGATTTTCCCTGCAAGCTTTCTTTATTTTGGAAACAACAGCTTGGGGAACCAGTCTGTATGATGAGGTCACATTTTAGTGCACTCAGAAGAGATGTTTTGGATAAATTATGGCCTTATGTAAAGAAGCCAACTTATAGCACATTCAGACCAAGATTAACATATTTTTTTAGAAAAAGCCTGGTGTCTCTTTCACAGACTTTGGATAGAAGTAACAGGTGTGGAAAAATTGGGCCTTGGGTGTTGGTGGTGCCTGCACCCTGTAACTCTCATAGCTACTCTTGAAGGGTGCAGGACTGACACTGTGTTCAAATAATTCAGCTGACTCATCTGTGCATGATGGTGGGGCTATGGCAGGAGTAGCTGTGGACAAGGAGGCAGAATAGGCTGCCCTAGTAGCTGCGGTTGACTGTGAACTAGTGTCAGCTTGGGTGATAAAGGATAAGGTGGATGAGGATGGTTTAGTAAGCCAGTCCACCACCTCCTCTGCATTCTGTGACTGGATAGCACGGGCATCGCTAAACTGAGGAAAACACACCCTGCCTAAGGACAGACCATGTCCACCTATGTCTGAGGACACAGGCATGCTGGCCCCCTCATAGTGGCATGGGAATGTATGTCTCTCCTTGTTGGCCTCCCAGACATAAATGGGGGATGGGCTTATTACCCAAATTTAATAGATACTAGGAAATGTGTAATTGGATGCGGCTTACAATTTAAAAAAAGGGGGCAGTCAGGGGACAAACTAAAATAAAGAAAAACGCAGCAACCAAAAGAAAGGGGGGTATACAGCACTGTACAAGAACAAGTCTCCTGCGCTCTGATATTTCAAAAGGAAATGCTATGCAGTGGTGCAGTTCGATTAAAAGTTATCATCTAGAGTCTTGCAGCCCTCCTCAGAATCGTGGGTATTCATAAAACTATAAAAGAGAAGAAAAAGAGCGGAGGGCGCACCGACCTCGTGTGATACTGATAAAAAAATATTTATTTGAATAATAAAATCAATGGTTATACTCACACATTAGGAGTTAAAAACAGGCTTTAAAAATGAATACAGCAGGTCTCCAGCATCGTCAGTGGAACATGAGTGATCATTTGGACCAATCAGTGGAAGTAAAAGCTGACGCGTTTCGGGGGCGTACCCCTTTCCTCAGAGCTGACGTGGTCTGCAGTGCTCCCTTGCCGTGGTGATTGTGGGACTAAATATACATACACACTCACAAATGCACATAGCCACACACCCACAAGTGGGCAGGTATACCTAAGATGATAGGTTGCTGTCTAGGTGTGCTCCTCCCAGATAGGGGGGAGGGGGGAGGGGGCTATTTTATCAGGGGCCACACCTATATATCTTCTGAACCCCAGTCTCTTATAAGAGGGTGGTCTCAGAACAGTAATGTAGTGTATGTTGTTTTTATTATTTATATTGAGACTGTCATTATACATGTGCACTGACTTTGGCTAAACTGTTTATTTAGTTAGTTGTTTTTCAGTTAGTTATATGCCAAACATGTAGAGGAGTGCTCTTATGAAAAGTCTCCAAATGAAGAGTAAATGTGGGCTTACCTGACTGCCCCTTTGCACTTGTCCCCATTCGATCAGTGTTACAGCTCCATGTGAGTCAGTTGGAACGCACGCCAGCCAATTAGGACAGCCGTGCGTTCCAGCGATTTGTGCGCATGCGCGCGCCGTGCTGTTTGCGGCGCGCGCGCCGCGCGCGCCCCGCGTTCGCGACGCAGCGCACGCCGCGCAGACTGTCAGTGGATGTATTCCCTATGTGCAGACTGGAGACAACATGCTCCAAACTCTGCAACGTAGGGGCTGTGACGTCACTGCGACTCTATGGTGGCAGAATGTTAGATAGTGGACCTCAATGTCCGCCCTCTAGTGGTGGAGGGTGCAAAAAACCGTAGTGCTCCATACTAATGGGATCCTAAGGGGACATTATCTTCATGACCACCCTCTAGTGGTTGGAGGGGGGAAAAACAATGTTAGACACACATTAGTTTTCCAGATGAGTGCTTTTGGTCAAACCCCAGGAGCTTGAAAGGGGCTGCGTGCATAGGAAAGTATACAGTTGAAGCACTGTATAGATGTACCTGTCCGTGCCCATGCACAGACACCCACATATCACAAGGTGGTTGACATAGGGGGGACTGCAGACCATCAGGATTTCTACACATTGATAAGATGCAACATACAAAATAAAAGATGATGACGAAAAAAACCCTCAATGATGTTACATTAGTGCCCAACATGATGTTTACTGTTTTATATCTAGAACTGCTAAACTTAAATTTATTTTACATGATAAGTTGTTAATTGACTTACAAAATCTAACTATTCATGCTATTGTTTAATAGGGTTTGTGATGTATAATCATATGCATCAGAACCGAAAGGGAGAGGAAACCCTAGTGGTGGAAACAAGAAGTGCATGAAGGATGTGCTGTGATAGTGGGTGAGCTTGGAACAGGTCAACCTCTTTCATTGTTGTCTCACTAGTGTCTAGATCCTCATGTCACAGTATGCAGTTCAATCTCTTCATTTAACCCATTCGGGACCATACTGCCCAGGGTGAAGATCCAGTAGGCCTCTCTTTTACAGAGGATCTGGTATTTCTTTCCACTGTCCAGACCATTTTGGATGGCTTCTATGCCAAACACCTTAAGGCCATCCAC
This sequence comes from Rana temporaria, assembly GCF_905171775.1. Taxonomy (NCBI): domain Eukaryota; kingdom Metazoa; phylum Chordata; class Amphibia; order Anura; family Ranidae; genus Rana; species Rana temporaria. The sequence goes on from NC_053492.1 coordinate 145,620,278, forward strand.
TTCACTACCATGGGCTTCTCTAAAGTGTTTTGGTATAGAGCCTTTGTCTTTTTTTGTTTGAATACTACTCCTGTGCTCGTTCATCCTAGTTCTCAATTGACGTGATGTACGTCCCACATATAGTAGGCCACATGGGCATATGATGCCGTATATCACAAAGGCAATTCCGCAATTAATGAACTGTTTAATCGTGTGGCGTCTTCCATCTACCCCAATGACATCTTTTTTCCTGTGTTGCATATGTGAGCAATTGCCACATGTGTTTACACCACATTTATAGCTTCCTTTTTGATCAAAGATTGTGGTCCAAGGACTTTCCAATCCTTTGTTTTTGTTGATGTTTTTCTTCACCCTGCTTGGGGCCACCATACTTCTTAGATCCTTCGGTCTTCTAAATACCAGATTGGGATGGGGAGGGATACAGGTCTTCAGAAATGGATCAGCTGCCAGAATTTTCCAGTTTCTTTTAAAGATTTTCTGAATGGTTGGGGCTCTGTTATTGTATCTAGTGCAAAAACGTACCGTCTGGGTTTCATTCTCCATATGTTTTGCGGTTTTTTCACCTGTTGTCCCATCTTTCTCGTAGAGCTGAAAATATTTTTGAAATGCTTCTTCAATATGTGATTCACCGTACCCTTTTTCCCTGAATTTTTCTCTTAAAATGATGCTTTGTGCTTCATAATCTTCCTTCTGAGTACAAGTTCGTTTAAGACGACAGAACTGTCCAAATGGTACATTTTTGATCCATCTTGGATGATGTTGACTTGAGGCGTGTAAATATGAATTTCCTGCGCTTGGTTTGAAATGGGTCTTAGAAAGTATCTTCCCGTTCTCTTCTGCCCTTAACTCTAGGTCTAGAAATATCAGTGACTCTTGGTCCACTACATATGTGAATGAAATTCCAAATGGATTGTTGTCACAATGTGTCAGGAAACCATTCAACTCTTCGTCGCTGCCATTCCAAATAATTAGGATGTCATCTATGTAGCGGGAGTATAATATCAGATTCTTTGCAAAAGAAAAAGTGGATATGAAGTTGCCCTTATTCCAGTATGGATAGAAGCTTGACTTGGCCCTAAAGTTTGTATCAATTATAGGCTCTTCTCCTGTTGTAACAAGAGGTTCGTTTTGAGACCCCCCCGTTCCTTCATTGTACAGTTCTTCCAATATTTCTAGTATATCATCCTCCAGAGGTGGCTATCACTGGATGTGGTATCTCTGTACACATGTATACAACATGAGTTTGGGCTAAGAGCCATAGAATATTATCTGGCAGAAGCACATCAATTCAATCCACGTCAAGCACAATTTATCCGGGACTGTATTGAGTTCACTCTCACCCACAACTACTTCTCCTTCCTAGATTGCTTTTACAGACAGACAAGAGGTACCGCTATGGGGGCCAGGTTCGCTCCTAGTTACGCGAACCTTTTTATGGGGTACTGGGAGTCCAAATACATATGGGCCAACAACCCTTTTGCAAAGAATCTGATATTATACTCCCGCTACATAGATGACATCCTAATTATTTGGAATGGCAGCGACGAAGAGTTGAATGGTTTCCTGACACATTGTGACAACAATCCATTTGGAATTTCATTCACATATGTAGTGGACCAAGAGTCACTGATATTTCTAGACCTAGAGTTAAGGGCAGAAGAGAACGGGAAGATACTTTCTAAGACCCATTTCAAACCAAGCGCAGGAAATTCATATTTACACGCCTCAAGTCAACATCATCCAAGATGGATCAAAAATGTACCATTTGGACAGTTCTGTCGTCTTAAACGAACTTGTACTCAGAAGGAAGATTATGAAGCACAAAGCATCATTTTAAGAGAAAAATTCAGGGAAAAAGGGTACGGTGAATCACATATTGAAGAAGCATTTCAAAAATATTTTCAGCTCTACGAGAAAGATGGGACAACAGGTGAAAAAACCGCAAAACATATGGAGAATGAAACCCAGACGGTACGTTTTTGCACTAGATACAATAACAGAGCCCCAACCATTCAGAAAATCTTTAAAAGAAACTGGAAAATTCTGGCAGCTGATCCATTTCTGAAGACCTGTATCCCTCCCCATCCCAATCTGGTATTTAGAAGACCGAAGGATCTAAGAAGTATGGTGGCCCCAAGCAGGGTGAAGAAAAACATCAACAAAAACAAAGGATTGGAAAGTCCTTGGACCACAATCTTTGATCAAAAAGGAAGCTATAAATGTGGTGTAAACACATGTGGCAATTGCTCACATATGCAACACAGGAAAAAAGATGTCATTGGGGTAGATGGAAGACGCCACACGATTAAACAGTTCATTAATTGCGGAATTGCCTTTGTGATATACGGCATCATATGCCCATGTGGCCTACTATATGTGGGACGTACATCACGTCAATTGAGAACTAGGATGAACGAGCACAGGAGTAGTATTCAAACAAAAAAAGACAAAGGCTCTATACCAAAACACTTTAGAGAAGCCCATGGTAGTGAAGTGGATGGCCTTAAGGTGTTTGGCATAGAAGCCATCCAAAATGGTCTGGACAGTGGAAAGAAATACCAGATCCTCTGTAAAAGAGAGGCCTACTGGATCTTCACCCTGGGCAGTATGGTCCCGAATGGGTTAAATGAAGAGATTGAACTGCATACTGTGACATGAGGATCTAGACACTAGTGAGACAACAATGAAAGAGGTTGACCTGTTCCAAGCTCACCCACTATCACAGCACATCCTTCATGCACTTCTTGTTTCCACCACTAGGGTTTCCTCTCCCTTTCGGTTCTGATGCATATGATTATACATCACAAACCCTATTAAACAATAGCATGAATAGTTAGATTTTGTAAGTCAATTAACAACTTATCATGTAAAATAAATTTAAGTTTAGCAGTTCTAGATATAAAACAGTAAACATCATGTTGGGCACTAATGTAACATCATTGAGGGTTTTTTCGTCATCATCTTTTATTTTGTATGTTGCATCTTATCAATGTGTAGAAATCCTGATGGTCTGCAGTCCCCCCTATGTCAACCACCTTGTGATATGTGGGTGTCTGTGCATGGGCACGGACAGGTACATCTATACAGTGCTTCAACTGTATACTTTCCTATGCACGCAGCCCCTTTCAAGCTCCTGGGGTTTGACCAAAAGCACTCATCTGGAAAACTAATGTGTGTCTAACATTGTTTTTCCCCCCTCCAACCACTAGAGGGTGGTCATGAAGATAATGTCCCCTTAGGATCCCATTAGTATGGAGCACTACGGTTTTTTGCACCCTCCACCACTAGAGGGCGGACATTGAGGTCCACTATCTAACATTCTGCCACCATAGAGTCGCAGTGACGTCACAGCCCCTACGTTGCAGAGTTTGGAGCATGTTGTCTCCAGTCTGCACATAGGGAATACATCCACTGACAGTCTGCGCGGCGTGCGCTGCGTCGCGAACGCGGGGCGCGCGCGGCGCGCGCGCCGCAAACAGCACGGCGCGCGCATGCGCACAAATCGCTGGAACGCACGGCTGTCCTAATTGGCTGGCGTGCGTTCCAACTGACTCACATGGAGCTGTAACACTGATCGAATGGGGACAAGTGCAAAGGGGCAGTCAGGTAAGCCCACATTTACTCTTCATTTGGAGACTTTTCATAAGAGCACTCCTCTACATGTTTGGCATATAACTAACTGAAAAACAACTAACTAAATAAACAGTTTAGCCAAAGTCAGTGCACATGTATAATGACAGTCTCAATATAAATAATAAAAACAACATACACTACATTACTGTTCTGAGACCACCCTCTTATAAGAGACTGGGGTTCAGAAGATATATAGGTGTGGCCCCTGATAAAATAGCCCCCTCCCCCCTCCCCCCTATCTGGGAGGAGCACACCTAGACAGCAACCTATCATCTTAGGTATACCTGCCCACTTGTGGGTGTGTGGCTATGTGCATTTGTGAGTGTGTATGTATATTTAGTCCCACAATCACCACGGCAAGGGAGCACTGCAGACCACGTCAGCTCTGAGGAAAGGGGTACGCCCCCGAAACGCGTCAGCTTTTACTTCCACTGATTGGTCCAAATGATCACTCATGTTCCACTGACGATGCTGGAGACCTGCTGTATTCATTTTTAAAGCCTGTTTTTAACTCCTAATGTGTGAGTATAACCATTGATTTTATTATTCAAATAAATATTTTTTTATCAGTATCACACGAGGTCGGTGCGCCCTCCGCTCTTTTTCTTCTCTTTTATACAGCACTGTATACAGTACTAAATGTTATGTAATGCTGTGTTAAACACTGCACTACACTAACACACTGTGATACTACACTATACTCACACTATACTCACACTCTACACTCAGAGACACAATAACACTAAACTGCTAGACACAAACAGAGCCCTGCTCTATCCCCAATCCAACAACACACTGCAAAAGGTTCCTGCGGGAAGGAACCTTTTATAGTGTGGGGTGGGACTATGAGCACTCAGCCATGATTGGGAAAAGTCATCATGACTTTTTCCAATCATGGCTCTGATTGTGCTTTGTGCCCTGATTGTGCAAAGTCTTGCACCTGCCCAGCAATCAGGTGCATTGCCTCATTCAATTAGGGCCCAAGAATGCACTGTGCAGCATGCAGTGCATTGTGGGGTGCTCGGCGGGCAAACATCTCTCTGAGCACCCCGCAAATTTGGGTGTACAGGCGATGTTTGGCCCAAACTTGTGCTTGGCTCAAACTGTTTGCCCAATTCTACCGATCTTTCAGACCCTGTTTATAGACTGTGAAGTATGTTGGCAAATTTACCAGTACAATCATAAAGGTGCACATAAATATTTAGTACATCTGCTAAGTTACACAGTCAGGTTAAAAAAAAAAAAGTCCATTAAGATAAATTAATAGAGAAAAATGAATGTCTGCATTGAAATGTTCCATATACATAACCCATACAACTAGGCCAGGATTGGCCATAGGGCATACCGGGCATATGCACTCTCAGCTGTGAGTTGGAGCCGCACTGGAGTGACAATGACACCGTCCGCCCATTAGGGGGCTGGGACCCGCAATGATCCCCTTCTGTCTCGCACGGTGGCCGCGGCTCTGATGATCTGATCAGTCTCGGCTGTCTTTCACAGCCGAGCAGAGTGAAGCCACCTCCCCCTCCTCCTTTATGTCTACACAGGGAGAGGGGACCTGACATGCAGTCCCATACTGATCTGAGGTACATTATGGGTCTGAAGGGGGTTTCTGTATTGTGGGGGGGTTCTGTATTGTAGGGGTGGTCTGAAATGTAGGGGGGTTCTGTATTGTAGGGGGGTCTGTAATATAGGGGGGTCCGAAATGTAGGGGGTTCTGTATTGTAGGGGGGGTCTGAAATGTATGGGGTTTCTGTATTGTAGGGGGGTCTGAAATGTAGGGGGTTCTGTATTGTAGGGGGGTCTGAAATGTAGGGGGGGTTCTGTATTGTGGGGGGTCTGTAATGTAGGGGGGTTCTGTATTGTAGGGGGGTCTGAAATGTAGGGGGGTTCTGTATTGTAGGGGGGGTCTGAAATGTATGGGGGTTCTGTATTGTAGGGGGGTCTGTATTGTAGGGGATCTGTAATGTAGGGGGGTTCTGTATTGTAGGAGGGTCTGTATTGTAGGGGGGGGTCTGTAATATATTTACCCTCCAAACCTAAGATCTATAGCTCAAATTTGTTTTGATAAAGATATGCTGGCGTTTTTTTTTTTTTTTTAAAGATGTTATATACCGGTACATAATCCCAAAGTGATTATAAATTCCTTCCAAGTGCTATGGAACTGGACCTGTTATAAAACAAAATGAGTAAATTAAAATCTGTCATTGTTACTACAAATAATACTCTGAATTTAAATGTATTGTTACATTCACATACACAATACATTTTAATTAAAATATTGTCTATACATTTCTCCTCCTCCGCCCTGCATAGTACATATCATGCATGAAATATTATGCTCAGCACACCATGCAGAGAAAATCATATTTGACAAGTACCCAAACCCATATACTGTGTCTGAATCACAAGCACAGTGAGCATGTGACTAATAATGTGTGCTCACACCCAGGATTACTAGGAAATATTTTGAATTTTTTTAAGGATTGAATCATTAGACAATGTGTAATGTAGCTTTAGCAAAATTATGCTGGTTTGGATTTACAGTGTGCCTGAACCAGCAGAGGTTTAATATGTGTAGGTAAGCTTTAAAGATATGTTGGGATCAACATTGCATTTAGATTCATTCAGGGGACATAAGGCCAGCCATTGCATTGCTTTAATTTTCATATTGTAATTTTTCCAGTACCTTACCACCACATTAGCTCGACCTCCTTCTTATTGTTGGCACTGTTATTGTCTGAAGGGCCCAGATTATCACTCAGCAAAATTGCAGCCAGTGACTCACATCATGACTTATGTACTGATATCTCAATGAACCTACCATACCCCTGCATAATGGGACAATTTTCTAAATGATTTTACTTGTCTAGTACTTCTTGCTTACTGTTAGGCCCCGTACACACGTCCGAGGAACTCGACGGGCAAAACTCATCGTTTTGCTCGTCGAGTTCTGTGTGAAGCCGCCGAGGATCTCGGTGAGCCAACTTTCCTCATTGAACAATGAGGAAATAGAGAACATGTTCTCTATTTGGCTCGACGAGGAACTCGTCGGCTTCCTGGGCCGAAAGTGTACACACGGCCGGGTTTCTCGGCAGAATTCAGCTCCGACCGAGTTTCTGGCTGAATTCTGCCGAGAAGCTCGGTCGTGTGTACGTGGTCTTACACATGCACATGCAGTACTTAAAGGATACGTAAACCAAAGAACAAATACAAATTACCTGCAGCTTACCAGTCTACACATGTGTGAGCATTATTTAACTTTTTTAGGGCTAAGTACAATTTCTGCAAGTACAGAAAAAAAATCCTGTTGATCCTGCAAGCAATCTTGTGTTTTTGGAACTTCTATGAAATATAAAACAAGCTCTAGGTCAGGGATATGCAATGAGCGGACCTCCAGCTGTTGCAAAACTACAAGTCCCATCATGCCTCTGCCTCTGGGTGTCATGCTTGTGGCTGTCAGAGTCTTGCTATGCATCATGGGACTTGTAGTTCTGCAACAGCTGGAGGTCCGCTAATTGCATATTGCAAAGATTGTATATGATCCTGGAATTGTTCAATATGTATAATGGTGTCAACATCTGAAGTATAAATATATAAAAAAGAGAGTACAGGGAAAAAAATATGTATTAAAAAAATATTTCTAATTGCTGGGGTTTCATGAGTAAGCCTATTTAAAAATGTTGTTGCTTACAAGTTAAAATCTGTATTTTTTGCTACAAAATTACTTAGAACCCCAAAACATTATATATATATATATATATATATATATATATATATATATATATATATATATATATATATATATATATATATATGAAAGATGATGTTACGCTGAGTAAATGGATACCTAACATGTCATGCTTTGAAATTGCACCCACTCGTGGACAAGCGACAAACTGCGGTATCTAAAAATCTCCATGGGCAAGGCTTTAAAAAATGTTTACGGGTACCAGGTTAGAGTTACAGAGGAGGTCTTTTTCTAGAATTATTGCTCTCACTCTAACAATCGTGGTGATACCTCACATGTGTGATCAGTTGTTATCCTTTAAGAGATGACCGCCCGCTATAAAAACGGTATTAGGGTGATGCCTGCAGCTGCAGGCATCATCCCGGTATAACCCCTTAAATCCGAGGCCGCATATATGCGTGCAATCAGGTAAGAAGGTAAGAATGAATAAGCAGATAGATAGAATACATGCACACATACCTATCTACTATTTAATTAGTCATGTACAACTTATCCCTATGTATAAAGGAAGTATAATCAGCCCCTAATAGACCACTGGAAATAAACACCCAGAAGAACACTTAAAGCAAACTGAGTGTATGTGGAATTTTGTGTATAACAACCCTTCAGAGTTGGTGGTACCTGAACACTGTAACCCCTAACAGTTACTCTGGTTGGGCTGAGGAATGGGCCCTGCTGTTAAAAATTTGAAAACAAATTAAACTTTATGCACCTTAAAACAGGTGCAGAAACATTTGCCGTAGGTGTTGGTAGTGCTCTAAACCAAACATATATTTGGAAGCTAGCATCATCAAGATGCAGGAATAGGATAGGCAGCATAGGTAGTGTTCAAGGGATCTCAGATCCATAGCAAATTCAATCAGTTACATCAACATCAGGGGCTTGATAGCTGTTGTGTATCAAGGACTGATTCATTTTGATAAATGTCAGCCTATCAACGGAGTCTGCGGACAGGCGCGCTCTTTTATCTGTCACAAACCTCCAGCAGCACTGAATGTGCATTTAGAAAGCACGCTGGATTCAGGACAGGCCAGTAGCTTGATTGCATATTGAGCAAGTTCTGGCCAGTGGTCCATCCTCAAGACACATTAACCCAGTGGATGCTCAGTTGGAAAGGTCTCCAAGTCTTGCTCTTGCCCCTAGATAATCCGGCACCATATGATGCAGACACTGCCGATGGTTGCTTAAAGCTAACAGCCCTGGGCATTGAGGACTAAATAATTGTTTAAAGACATCGGTCAGCCATCTGCCTTCTCCACCACTCTTCCTCTGACAAAACAAAGTCTCAAAAAAACATTGTCCATGAAATGGTAACCTCCTAGTATCTTTAAAGGTGTTACACACATTTTTCTTCAATGCATCCTGAAGATGTTTCATCCCCTGCTCCCTCTACCAAGGTAGGATGAGCTTTGCAACTTTACCCTTGTAACGTGGATCAAGAAGGGTTGCCAGCCAGTACTGATTCCTCTCCTTAATACCACAAATCCTCAGGTCCTTTTGCAGGCTTTGCAGAATCAGGGAGCCCATGCAGCGTAAGTTTGAGGAGGCATGAGAATCTGAATCCTCTGAGTCACTAAGGAGGACATCGTCAGGAACTACCTCCTCCCAACCACGTACAACTCCTTGGGTTTCTGGGGACTGAAAACAATCCCTTGAAGACTGCTGTATGTTATCCTCTACATCAATGCTGACCATAGGCATGCATGGCCTATTACATTAGGGTGTGCACCCCAAAGCTCAAACACACATGTATGCGTATATATATTATGTATATATGTATATATAGACACACATACACACACACCCGCTTTTATAAATAAATGTAAACAAACATTTAAAAATGTATTACAACATGTTTTAATTAAATAAACACTTATCAATGTAAAAAAAAAACAACAACCATTTTATAAAATGTATTAAAACATTTAATGGTTCACACTAGCGGTTGAGGTGCAGTAAAACCCTGCTTTTGAGCTGTGCTTTCACTGCCCCTTAAAGTGGTTGTAAACCCTTACAATCCACTTTTCACTACAGGTAGGCCTATAATAAGGCTTACCTGTAGCTACCCCGGAAATCTACTAAACCTGCATGGTTTTGGAGATATCCCCTGTATCAGCATGCGCCAATGTCATTGTCACATGCGCACTGAAGCAATGGCTCATTCGTGCCGTTGATTCAGCTAGTGTGCAGTTACTAAGTGCATGCAGGGGAGTGATGTCATCACAGCGCCAGAGCCTGCGATTCCCGGAAGTAACTCCGCTGGCGATGTCGCAAGAGCTGTGTACTGGGACCACTGCGGGGGCTTCGATCTAAGGTGAGTATTTCATAATGAGCTAGTATGCTATGCATACTAGCTCATTATGCCTTTGTCTTGCAGGTTTTTTTTTGTTGTTTTGTCTTTTGTGGGTTTACAACCACTTTAACCACTACCACCTTTTAGCTGTAGAGGTAGCAACTGGGCATGTTCACATGCTGCAGCTGCAATTATACCCCCTGTTGCTTTCAGCAGGTATAGCACCCACTGACTGTGACCCATTCAAGTAAAAGGCAGCACTCTGCAAGCAGCCCACAACTGTGTGCAGCATGAAGTTCCAATACACCGTCTCCTCACCACTTCTCAAATGCTCTCTGCATGCGCAGGAGTGACATGTGACTTTTCACACTGGGACGGTGCGCAAGCAGCATTTTTGGGGTATTTTGGGAGCGCTGTATACAGTGCTCCTAAACGGCCCCTGCCCATTGAAATGAATTGGCAGTGCTTCCAAAGTACCTAAAAAGTGCATCGAAAGTGCCGCAACACGGGCATCTTTAACCCCTTCTTCGGCTGCTAGCAGTGGTTAAAAGGGCCCGCTAGTGGCCAAAAAGTGCTGCTAAAATGAGCGGTGCTTTAGCGCTAACACTCGAGCAGCCCCAGTGTGAAAGTAGCTTAAGAGAAGCTGATCTAATGATTGGCTTCTGTCTTACAAGGATACAACACAATTTAGCCAGTCCCTGCTTAACTGGACAAATCTCAATCTGTGTGTACCCAACTTTGCTTTCTCCAACAGGGGTCCTCCACTGCTGTGCCTTGTCCCCTTCAACTCCTATGTAAATTACAGGCTGTGCTCACACGCCAGCATCCTCCCCATCACACCATACAGGGTTAATGTCCCTGTATGGTATGAGAAAATGTCAAGGCTTTGAGTGAAGAAAGAGAGCTTGGAATCAGGTAAGTGATACACAATACATGGATGGACTTTCACTTTCCTGAATTAAAAATGAATGGGACTTCTGAGGTGCTACATAGACGTGTTGCACTTATGTATACTATATCTTATTAAAAAATAATGATTTAATAAGATATAATGTGTATGTTCAATACATCTATGTCCCAGTAATTCTTATCCTATTTAACCACTTAAGACCCGGACCAATATGCAGGTAAAGGACCTGGAACCTTTTTGCGATTCGGCACTGCGTCGCTTTAACTGACAATTGTGCGGTCGTGAGACATGGCTCCCAAACAAAATTAGCGTCCTTTTTTCCCCACAAATAGAGGTTTCTTTTGGTGGTATTTGATCACCTCTGCGTTTTTTATTTTTTGCGCTATAAACAAAAATAGAGCGACAATTTTGAAAAAAAAACACTGGCACGGATGCTTAAAGCACTTACGCCGACGCATCTACTGATGTGCCGCGTAAGTGCACGGATGCGCCGTCGTATCTATGCACCTGATTCTTAAGACAAGATACGCCTAAAATTTGGCTTCATCCGACCGACGTAAGTTTCCTACGCTGTATGACCTATCTCTACTTGAAACCATGCTATACCACTACAATTATTTTGGGATCGAAAGTTAGTAATCTGAGTAATATAAGCCATATTATGCCTTAAAGCCATTGGGGCAGATCCACATACATCTGCGTGGGCGCAGCGTATGTAAGATATGCTACGCCACTGTAAGTTACTTTGCTATTCTTTGAATCCTGAAAGAATTTGCGCCGTAATTTACGGCGGCATAGGGTATCTCTTGCGGCGTAAGGGCGCTGAATTCAAATGCGGCGAGTAGGGGGCGTGTTTCATTTAAATGAAGCGCGTCCCCGCACCGAACGAACTACGCATGCCCCGTCCGTCGAAACTCCCAGGGTGCATTGCTCCAAATGACGTTGTAAGGACGCCATTGTTTTCGACGTGAACGTAAATGGCGTCCAGCCCCATTCACGGACGACTTACGCAAACAACGTAAAATTTTCAAAATGATACGCGGGAACGACGGCCATATTTAACATTGAGTACGCCACCAGATAGCAGCTTTAACTATACGCCGGAAAAAGCCAAACGGAAACGTCGTAAAAGAATGCAACGGCCGCTCGTACGTTCGTGGATCGTCGGAAATAGCTCATTTGCAAACTTGACGCAGATTATGACGGGAACGCCACCTAGCGGACGTCGAAAAATTGCATCTAAGATCCGAAGGCGTACAAAGACGTAAGCCTGTCGGATCTAACCCAGATGCCGTCGTATCTTGTTTTGAGGATTCAAAACAAAGATACGACGCGGAATTTTGAAATTACGCCGGCGTATCAATAGATACGCCGGCGTACTTTCTTTGTGGATCTACCCCATTGGCTGTAAAATATGAAGCTTAGGTCTTTTTCACTAACTGGCTTTATTCTAATTTTGTTATTCTAATTCGACTTAAATACTCCCGCTTACTACAAAGTCTTCCAGATTGTTTGTAGCTCTGTGCCATCTGCCCTGTTATTACAGCTTTTATTGTAAGGAAAGATGCAGCTAACACAAGACACGTCTACTAATAACAAGTTCAGCACAATCGTTTCTGTAACCTCTCATGTGATAACTCTAGAATAACAAGTTGTGCTAAGAGTAAATCAGATACAGTCACATTTAATAGTAAACATAATTCCTGAAAGCAGAAAATGTGTACTGAAGTAATGTTCTTATATTAACTAATATTGTTTCTTGTCAGTGTTTTATAATGTTTACACTGAATACTTTATTCAGATTTAAAGGTATTGTACAGTTTATATTTATTTTTTGTTAAAGGATAAAACATATTTTTTGAAGTTGGTAAACCCCAGCTGAAGTCTCACACCTTTTTATATGTTTATAGTCCTTCACACCCTGAATTTTATGACTGGTTGACTGATTTTTCCCAATACCCCCAATCTAACAGAAAAGTGGAGGGTCTGCTATATGCAGTTAATTTCTAAAATGTTTGTGATCTGAAAGCAGATATTAGGCTGCGTCCAGTCTAAGTGGTGTTTGACCTCGAGATGTGGCAGGTGGTCTGCTGCCTAAGTTATGACTAAGCAAAGCAATTTGTGAAACACATCAACCATGCTCTCCTCCGTGTGTATCCTGATGTTATCGTGAATCTATTCCTTAATGTTGGATAATTTTATGGAATAAAGCAATTTTCCTTGTATCCAGGAGTGCGGTCATTCTCTTTCTTCTTTGGATTATCTGGTCAGATCACAGACTGACCCAGCACCTGGTCATCAAGGAGAGCATTACTTTAAACTGAAGCAGTGTTGCCCCTCCCTTTTGTTGCGGTCAGCTGCCTATGCCAGCTACTGTTGAATATGCTACAGCAGTGTTTATCAGGTGACATCCTTTTAGGGTTATGAATATTTATCAGCCCATTTAATGACTTTAGAGCTTTTCCTAGTGGTGTGAGCTGGGAAGGTTAAAAATATTTGGGACAACCTTTGCAGAGCATTGTCTCTGCCCCTTGGCTCCTGCCCCAAAGTGGTCGTGTGCTGAGCTCTTTATCCCATGGGCTTCTCCCCAGAAGAGTTGTGTGTTGGAGAAGTCTTCCCTGCTTGGAGATCACTACAATTTTTTTTATTTTTTTAAAGAAAATAAGTACTTTAGGATTGAGGAAGAACCTATGGTTCTCTCTTACTCATTAGAAGCAATGAATGGCTAAAAAAAAGGTAAACACAGGCATGTTCTATGCTATTCTCTCTTACGAAACAGCTACCAGGATATCACTTTACCAAGGTTCTTAAAGAGACCCTATTGCCAGATCATTCATTCTGTGAGTTTTGCGAATGAATGAACTATAAGTACAGACATTCTTTTGAATGCCATCTTGTAGTTCTCAATGAACTACCGTGGTACTGTGGAGCGCCGTGGTAGTTCATTGATTCTTCCTGTCAGTGTAATTATAAGGAATCCCATGGAAAATTTAAATATATAAAACAAATGCAATTGCAATCAATTAAATTAGGTTACACAGTGTGATGCAATAAATCATATATCAAAAACTTATTAAGTGTTTATTAAAAACTAAAATTAATTAAAAACCATATGTCATAAATAAATCATCCGTTGACCAGTTCAGAAATAAATAGACTTATGCCGTGTACACACGATCGTTTTTTGGCTTGTAAAAAATTACGTTTTTTTTTAATGTCATTAAAAACGATTGTGTGCAGGCTTCAGAGCATATTTCGGGTTCTAAAAAATGGGCAAAAAAAATTTGAACATGCTCTATTTTTTCACAACGTTTTTATGGTCGTGTGTGGGCTTTAACGACGTGAAAACCCTGCGCATGCTCAGAAGCAAGTTATGTAATGGGAGCGCTCGTTCTGGTAAAACTAGCGTTCGTAATGGAGATAGCACATTCATCACGCAGTAACAGACTGAAAAGTGCAAATCGTCTTTTACTAACACGATATCAGCAAAAGCAGCCCCAAGGGTGGCGCCATCCGCATGGAACTTCCCCTTTATAGTACCGTTGTACGTGTTGTACGTCACTGCGCATTGCTAGAGCATTTTTTTTTCACGATCGTGTGTAGGCAAGGCCGTTTTAATGATCAGGTTGAAAAAAACTTATTTTTCTAGAGCCTGAAAAACGTAATTTTTTACAACCCGCAAAACGATTGTGTGTACGCGGCATTAGTCTTTTAAAGTGAAACATGTCATCTACCATATTAAATCATGAAATACAATGTGACATTCAAGTCCTGGATTCCTAAAATAGTAAAAAAGAGGCACCCAGCACCCAGAGTTAAGTATTAGGCCCCGTACACACGACCGGATCGATCCGCTGAAACTGGTCCGCCGGACCAGTTCCAGCAGACAGATCCGGTCGTGTGTAGGCCCGAGCGGACAATTGTCCCACGGATCGGACAGTTTCCAGCGGATAAAAATTTCTTAGCATGCTAAGAAATCTGTCCGCTGGAAACCTGTCCGTCGGACGTATTCGGTCGTCTGTACAGACTCACCGGACACGTCCGTCCGACCGACCGCCATCCCTCGCATGCGTCGTACTGATTCGACGCATGCGTGGAAGCTTTGAACTTCCAGGGCCGCCCACGTCACCGCGTCATCATCGCGGCGACGGCGCGGCCACGCCCCGCGTATTGTTTACGCACGGATTTCTGTCTGATGGTGTGTACAACCATCAGACAGAAATCTGGCAGCGGTCGCAGCGGATCTATCCGCTGAAAACGGTCCGGCGGACCGTTTTCAGCGGATCGATCCGGTCGTCTGTACGGGGCCTGATGCCGGGTACACACGAGAGGATTTATCCGCGGATACGGTCCTCCGGACCGTTTCCGCGGATAAATCCTCTGAGGATTTCGATCCGCTGGAGTGTACTCACCATCGGATCGAAATCCGCGCCAAATTCACACCGCGGTGACGTGTCGCGCCGTCATATAAGGATATCCATGCATGCGTCGAATCATTACGACGCATGCGAGGGATGGGTTCGGACGGATCGATCCGGTGAGTCTGTACAGACCACCGGATCGATCCGCTGGAGCCGATTCCAGCGGATAGATTTCTTAGCATGCTAAGAAATTTTGATCCGCTGGAAATCGGTCGGCCCGAAATATATCCGCGGATAAATATCCGCTGGATCGTACACACCAGCGGATCTATCCGCTGAAACCGATCCGCGGATCAATTTCAGCGGATCGATCCTCTCGTGTGTACGGGGCCTCAGGCTCACCAGAGCTTATGTTGTAGCTCTCAAATAGAGACAGACAGCACATACAGTATGTTATAATCTCTGGGATAGAAGGATCTCTCTGTGAGAGAGATTACAATTACACTGCAGCTCGATCCACAGCAGTTTCAACACAGAAGCCCTTTAATTGTCCCTTGCCTTACTGGTTAGATGCCACTCAGTAACACCATAAGCCTGCAGGACAAAAAAAGGGCTCTTAAAAGTTCATAAAATCAAAATCTTTAGATGAGAAACTCACAGAGGCCGTCGCTGCCTCTCTGGGCAGCAATGTGTGATGTCAGCAAGCTCCACCCTAAACGTTTCATCCAATGGGACATCAACAGGGGCTGAGCATGCTGACAGACCACACTATAGTATAAAGGCTTAGCTCATGTATCCCTCCCCTCATCCAACATCACTAGAGGGCTATGGCATGCACAAAGGAAGGATGAATGCTAGGGAATTTATTCTGTTCGGAGTAGTCAATTTTTCCAGCAAGTTCAAAGACACATTGCAATTAAATAATAAAAAAAAAAAACATTTACTGTATGTGCTTTTACATGCACTTTTTTAAGTTGGTGACAGGGTCTCTTTAAGATGCTGAATATCAGTAAGCCTGCAACCTTAGTTTGTAAAGAACAGAGAGCCAAACTGAAAAGTTTAGGTTTTGAAATAGTGTGTGATTTAGGACAGCCCTCAAAATTTCCACTCGCCTGCTAGCATTTGGCGAGTGTATTTAAGCTGGGGGCGAGTGATGACAGGGCTGCATGACCAATGTCCCTTCAATCTGTGCCTACACTTAGGGCCCCGATGCGATTGGCGGCCGAAGAGGAAAGGTGCATGCTCAGGAAAAGTAGTCTGATGAGCTGCGCACAGGCAGAGCAGTACACAGGTGCTCTCCTTACAATTCTCATTAAGCCATGGGACCTAAGAGTCGGTTCACACTGGGGCGGCACGACTTCGGGGGTGACTCGGCCAGGCGACCTGAAGACGACTTCTAAGGCGACTTGCAAAATGACTTCTGTATAGAAGTAAATGCAAATCGCCCCGAGTCGCCCCCGAAGTTGTACAAGAACCTTTTTCTAAATTGGAGCGACTTGCGTCGCTCCTATTAGAACGGTTCTATTGACTACAATGGGACGCGACTTGTCCGGCAGCTGTGTCGCCTGACGAGTCGCCCCAGTGTGAACCGGGTCTAACAGTATGACCTCTCTGAGCCTGCCCCCCTCCCCCCCGACCAATGTAGCTGGAGAGCAGAGAGCAGGGAGCAGGAAGTAGGATTGTGAAAATTACCACTCCGGGTGTCCAAGGTAGGCAGTGCAGCGCTCACTGAAAGTTGCCCTGACATGAGAGTGGCAGCCTTCCAGTTTGTGCAGTTTTCTTCTCCTTGTGCTCTATGTAGGTGTCCAGCAGTTCAGCCTGAGCACTGTGAGCAGACTGGTCTCAATGTGTGCTGTGCGGTGTCAATGTGTGCTGTGCTATGGTGTCAACTGCTGTGCAGTTGTGTGGATCTTGGCGCTGGATTGTACTCCCTCCCGCTGTGCTGCAGCTCCTCTCCTCACTGCCAGCCTGGATAAAAGGGGGAAGTGGGGACATGCAAGCATTGAAGCCGCACACACAGGCTCCTGATGATGAGATGAATAGGAGAGGGAGAGAGAGGATGGATGGATGGGAGTTGTAGAGGAGACAGCAAGAGAATGGGGAAGAGATCCAGTTCTAGTGCCCTGTCCCTCCGGTCTGCCACCAGTGCCCTGTCCCTCTGGTCTGTCCCCAGTGCCCTGTCCCATTTTGTTAAAGTTGTTTTTGGTAATATTTAATTGTGTAACTTGATTCTGCATAAAACATTTGTCCTTCCATGAGATAATCTACGACGGCGTGTTTAGGGGTGCAATTAGGCGTGGAGCAGTGTATGAATTAGGTGGGGCAACTGGTGGCGAGTTACTCTTGAGGCCTGGCTAGTAGCTCAGGGCTTGAAATTTTGAGCCCTGATTTAGGGTATCCTAATTGTTCATAACCCACTTCTAATATTCTGAAGTTCCGCAATAAAGTCTTGTTCAAGTACTTTCCACAAAGTGACTGGTGCCCAAGAAAAAAAACAAACAAGCCTAAGGTGGATGTGCCTGGAAAACTACAGCTTAATAACTGGTCTGGGAGATCTCAAAGTGGTTCCCTGCCCGCGGGTCTCCAAGTTGCTTCATGGGGTCACCTGGAGGATGTCGGCATTTGTGCCACTGGGTCCTTGCCGACGCCCTTCACTGGGGGGCTGCCTTGGATTTCTGTGGGCTCTTATCCTGTTTGCGCTCCATCTTGGAAAGCGAAAGGATGGCTGCACGCTCGATGGTGGTGCGGTGACGCGGGATGTGGCCCCGCCCCTATGGTGGACCTCTGACACAATATCCTAGCGCCGCGGTCCTCTCCTATTGCCCAGCTATTCCCGATCACGTACAAAAACATGGAATATTCCCAATCGCGCTTGATGCGATTGAAACAATCAAGGCCCTATATATACTGGCATCCCAGGCTTCATTTGTGAGGCCTTGGGATTACTGGAGGACACACACCACACAGTCTGCCAACTAAGGACAAGGTACACCAGGAGGCTTAATTTGCACAGATAGATATCCCTCTTCCCAGCATCACCTGTGTGGCATGGACTGCATATGGCTGTTGCTGACATCTAAAGATATATATATATGTGTAGCGCCTATGTACCTTACAGTACTGGTGCTAGCTAAATGTATGTGTAGATCAGAGTGTAGTTAAACTCTGATCCAGATTGTTAGTAGCAAAATGTGGTCTCTGTCTCAGCTTGGCTGTGCTGTGAGTCCATTCTGCTGTACTGGGGTGTTTTTCCAGCGACGGTGCTGCAGGTGGCAGCAATGGAGTCAAGGTTTGAGTGCTCTTCCCAGCAGCCAATCACGGGGGTTTGTCCTCGCTGTGCATGCTGGGGAGGGGTATTTATGTGGCAGACGTCATTGGTTCTGGGTCTTCTTTGTCCAGTGTGGCACCCACCTTTAGAGTGGCCACATCACGGTGCCCCGGTGTTATGGCCTACCTGGCCAGGTGTGCGTGCCACGCTGTGTTCCTGGTTCTGGGGCCATGCTGACCCGGCACATCTGAACAGCGACGGGGACCCAGTGAGTGACTGGGTTCCCGCTTTGAAGATCCCAGGCTGTACTGCTGTTCGGTGGGGAGTCAGTCTGAGGAGCGCCATTGAGAGGCTGGCGGTCCAAAAGGGCCTGGACAAACCACTGGGGATCGAGGTAGCCGGACACCAAGGAATTGATCACCTGTCGGTCGGTACCTGGGCGACAAGTTGAAGGAGATCCAGACGTAACTCATTTAAGGAGGCATATCTCCAAGAATTCAACCCAGAGGGACCTGTGGCAGAGGTATCTTTCTGAGGCTCATTGAGAGGGGTCTGTGGCAGAGACTTTCTCCCAAGTTTAAGTTCACCAAGGAGGGTCTGTGGCAGAGACTTCATCCTATAATTGTCCAAGTGATACTCCGGCTGCCAGGTCAGTGAGAGAGGCCTGTCCGGGGACACTAAACCCATTCCGGCGGGAGTGGTGAAGAAAAGTATTACGTTTGGGAGCAGGACTGTTTCCTATCATTGCGCCTGAATCTGCTATTTTCCTATCTTCTTCAGCCTTACTTTCCTCACCACAAGTTTACTGTATTCACCCGGCTGGGTAATAAAGAGCACAGCAAAGAGCACCTGTCTGGACATTCCTTTACTTCTACTAGGAGCCACGAGGTAACACACCGCCCAAAAATCCATCAGCTCCAATGGGGGTAATGCTACGTATATATATATATATATATATATACAGTCCTGATCAAAAGTTTAAGACCACTTGAAAAATGGCAAAAAAAATATTTTACATTGTTGGATCTTAACAAGGTTCCAAGTAGAGCTTCAACATGCAACAAGAAGAAATGAGAGTGAGACAAAACATTTTTTGAGCATTCAATTAATTGAAAATAACGAATAAACTGAAACAGGCTGTTTTTCAGCTGATCAAAAGTTTAGGACCACATGCCTTTAAAAGGCCAAATCTGTGCAAAGATGTGGATTCATTGTCATTTTCTGTCAGGTAGTCTCACGTTGTGATGGCAAAGGCAAAAAAACTCCCTTTTTGAACGTGGTCGGGTTGCTGAACTGCATAAGCAGGGTCTCTCACAGCCCGCCATCGCTGCTGAGCTGGGACGCAGTAAGACAGTCATTTTGAATTTTTTAAATGATCCTGAGGGTTATGGAACAAAAAAGTCAAGTGAAGGACCCAAAAAAAAATCACCAGCACTGAGCCGGAGGATCCAATTGGCTGTCTGTCAAGACACTGGACGATCCTAAGGCCCTTACTGGTGCTGACTGCAGCCCCATAACCATCAGACGGCATCTGAGACTGAAGGGCTTCAAAAACAAAAAACGTCTTCAAAAACCTCGTCTCCTTGAACGTCACAGAACTGCTTGTTTGACCATTTCTCACCAGTTGAAGTTTTGGACGAGTTGATTGATGTGATACATTGCTGTTTTTACAAGTTTTGTTTGTGAGTGTAACTTTTGAAGTTTTATTTGGTGTGCTATTAAACCTTTTGCGGTATCACACTATTTGCACTTCTTTGTTTCTTCCTACAATCTATGTGGAGCTCTTTTGAAGGTTACATCGAATATTCATGTTCATCAACTGGAAACATCTTTATTAGCCTATTTGCCAAAGCACGAGAGTGTGAGGCATATTGGTTTGGTGAGTGTCCATTTTGATGGGGAAGGAATCACAGATCACTATCGGGTGTGGTGAAAGTTCTTAAAGATCGCAGGATCCTTAATTACACAAACTTTATTTATGATTCATTTTTGATTTTAAATAGACTTTTTTTGCACGTTTAGTGCTCCTAATATTCACGTTTCTTTATTATCACGGGTGTTTATGAACAATTGCCACAGTTTTTGATTAATTTCCACTGCATATTATGGTTTAACACTATTATATATGGTTTGTGACTTTGTTTATATTTAGTAGAATATGCACATATATTTTTAGCGCTGTTTTAATTTGCTGACTCTCTTGAGGGATTATCATCATTTTACACACTTTTTTCAGTTTATTTGTTGTTTTCATTAAATTGAATGCTCAAAAAATGTTTTGTCTCACTCTCATTTCTTCTTGTTGCATGTTGAAGCTCTACTTGGAACCTTGTTAAGATCCAACAATGTAAAATATGATTTTTTGCCATTTTTCCAGTGGTCTTAAACTTTTGATCAGGACTGTGTATATATATATATATATATATATATATATATATATATATATATATATATATATATATACACACACATATTTTTTGCAATAAGTTGATCATTGTGGACATACTATCATTAATGCATTCATTACTCTTGTACACACACACAGTATATACCATAACAGCTTGCCCTCATCTTTACCACTCACTTGACTGCTGGTCAATAAAAGGTTGTAACTTCTGTTCCTATGCTGAGGGGTTTTTGTAGTAGAGAGTTCCGTTACCTTCCTCTGTGGTGTTTGCATCCCTTTATTCCACTCTGGGCCCACTCAGCTGTGCTGTGCGGCTTGCGGGTGACTAGCAATCATGTTCCTGGCTGACCACTCCACTTGCCTATGCATTTTTTGTAAGTATAGGTTGAATGTTTATATTAAGCATTTGTGAAATGATATGCATATTTACTTGTGAAATTTAGATATATGTCTCACTAATGTATATTATATATTTACATTGTAGAATTCCTATGACCCAAATGACATAAAATCTCAGAAGAAGGACCAGTATAGGTCCGAAACATGTCAGGTGTATCCACCAGCATGCAATTTTGCTAGCCCACTTATCTCTAGGGGCAGCTTGCTTTACATACAGACGCATGTATTTGGGTACAATATTATTATTTTTATATTGATGTATTTAATGATGCTAATATTTTTATGAACAATTTGTAATAAACTTTACTGATTATATTTACCCACTTGGTCTGTCTATTAAAGTCCAGAGCAGTTAGACCGTGCCAATTGGCACCAGGTCTCTTTTTTTTTTGTTTGTTGTTTTTATTTGGATTGGGCAGACCAGGTTACATTATACACAATTCCTCAATTTTTCTATATTTACTTGTCAGGTTCAGGTAGAGTATACCTGAAGTGTTAAGTACCTTTTTTCACTACTTTCTGTCACCAATCATAGTCAGACTGACAAGGCAGGTTTGAGTGTGCCTCTTGCCTGGGAGAAACGTAACCAGTTCCTGGCCGCACTATAGCCAATAGAATGCTACATCCTTAGTACACAACTAATCATAGATCATAATAAAGGGCCAATCACAGTGGCCCTTTATTACATGATCAGCTGGAGAGGAGGAGAGGAGAGTTGTTAACCGGCTTGTGTAAAAGGGACATCTACACAGATAATCAGGGCACTGATTATCAGTGTCCTGATTACCAGTGCAGTCCCAACAGTGCCCATCAGTGCCCACCAGTGCTGCCAATCAGTACCCATCAGTGTTGCAATCAGTGCTCATTGGTGCTGTCAATCAGTGCCCATCAGTGCCTTCACATCAGTATCAACTATCAGGGCTGCCTATCAGTGCTCATCAGTGCCGCCTATCAGTGCCCATTAGGGGCACCTATCATTGCCGCCTATCAGTGCAACATATCAGTGCCCATCAGTGCCACCTATCAGTGCCCATCAGTGCCACCTATGAGTGCAGCCTCATTGGTGCCTCCTGATCAGTGTCCACCAGTGTTGCCTCATCAGTGTCCATTGCCCAATTACCTGTTTGCTAAATTTTATAACAAACTATGAAAAACGTAAAAAAAAAAATCGGTATTTTTTCATTTGTTTAGCAAAAAATAAAAAACCCAGTGGTGATTAAATACTACCAAACGAATGCTCTATTTGTTTGAAAAAAAATATTAAAATGTTATATGGGTACAGTGTTGCATGACTGCGCAATTGTCATTCAACGTGAGACAACTCTGAAAGCTGAAAATTGGCCTGGGCAGGAAGGGGGTAAAAGTGGCAAGTAGGCCATTGGAGTACATACAAAACTTTTTTTTATAGCTCTGGATAGCTAAGGAAAGGTTTAAACCTGTTTTAAACCCTTGTTGCGTTAATTTTGCTATATGTCTTTTGCTATATGCCTTTAAGAACTCTGGTTACATGCATAACTGCAGAAAAAGAGTAGAAAGTTGCTTCCTCTTCCCTCGTGTCCCAAACCTATTTCTAACATCAAATGGAAAACTGAGAAATCATTTGCACAAATGATGTATTAATGTATAAACTGCACCTGCATATGTAAATTAATTTGTTCAGCAGCTAGTTTTACATCTGAAGCAATGTAAAGGAATGTGAGCCAATAACTTTTGGTTTGCTTCATCTATTTGCCTGCATATTTAATATTTGAATATTCTGCTCTATTTTGTATTTTAATATTTATTCATACAATAGTGCCCCCCTACCCCCAGCTGGGGCTCTTCCCTCCAAGACCAGTGGTGGAACACCAGAGCCCAGTGTCAAGTGCCACCTTTGTGACCCTGGTAGTTCCACCATTGGTTTAAGTAATTTTTTATTTTTGTTTTTTTGTATTATTGTTTTACAATACAAAAAATAATGTTTTTTTTTTATGTTTCACCTTTGAGACAGAGAAAGGAGATTGAGGACACAACCCTCAATCTTCATCTCTGTAACCTCAGCAGCACAGAATAAATGGACAGGACAGGAGCTCCCTGTTCATTCACAAACAGAAGAATATTAAACACAGTTTTTTTAAACACAGAGCTAGTGGTTGGTATTGATCACCATTTAGAAAAGGAAGGGACCGGTAAATGACATATTTACCGGCCCCTTTCCAGCTCCCAAACCTGACACATACCCCCCCAGTGGGAGAGGGGAAGGGGGAAGCTGGCTGAGCTGTGAGGAGAGATGGGAGAGGGAAGGGAAGCACACAGGGGCTTGGGGGCAGAAGAAAGAAGTGAAAACTGGATAAGAGGGGTGGTGGGGATAGAGGGACTGATCCCCTCCATTTTCCCCCTGCCTGTGGTATGGAGAGAAGGAGAAGTAGGCTCTTAGTGACTGTGGAACAAAAAGGAATAAGGATGAGCGCTGTTCTGGCATTCACAGGAAGCTTTGTATTCTATAAATTAATTCGGATTCGCTTTTGATTGGCTGAAGTGGAGAGACGAGCAGATGATGTTTCGATCTTTGCCTCACTCAATCAGAGGAAGTTTTGTACTCATTCATAAAATGCCAAGCTTCCTGTGAATGGCTAAGCAGTTATTCTCATTCCGAGAGAGGGGCAGAAGTTTTCATCCCAGAACACAATGCTGTATACTGTATGTAGCTGAAACTACATACAGGTAATACAGTATGCACAGCAAACACATCTGTTATTGCAGTAAATTGTTTTCTTGATTTAGCTTGGTCCAATTAACTATTTAAAGGGACTGTAAGTGTAGAGTTAGGCCCCGTACACACCATAGAATCCATCCGCAGATAAATCCCAGCAAATGGGTTTCAGCGGATAGATCCTATGGTGTGTACACGCCAGCGGATCTTTATCCGCGGATATTTATCCCCTGGGATGGATTCCAGCAGATCGGATATTCGCTGACATGCAGAACAAATCCATCTGCTGGAATCCATCCCAACGGATGGATCCGCTGGTCTGTACAGACTCACCGGATCCATCCGTCCTAAGGGATCCCCCGCATGCGTCGTAATGATTTGACGCATGCGTGGAATTCCTTATATGACAGCATCGCGCACCTCGCCGCGTCATAATCGCGGCGACGGCGCGACACGTCATCGCCAGAGGATTTCGGCGCGGATTTCAATGCGATGGTGTGTACACGCCATCGCATAGAAATCTGCTGAAATCCTCGAGAGGATGTATTCGCGGATAAATTCTCCCGTGTGTATGGGGCCTCAGTCTTTAAAGAGGTTGTAAACCTCCATTTGCAAGTTGTACCTATAGGTAAGCCTATAATAAGGCTTACCTATAGTTACTGTAAATATCTCCTAAACGTGCGCCGTTTAGGAGATATTTACTTTGTACTGCACCGATGATGTCATTGGCGCATGAGCTGTGAATAAATATCTCCCATGCCATTTCTTCAGTAGCGAGTACCGTGACTGGCGGCCCCTGCACGCATGCGCGGGTATGACGTCACGCGGCTTCGGCCAGTCACAGAGCCGAAGTCCCCGGCCCCGTGAGCAAGAGGGGCGAACATGGATGTGGCCTGCAGCAGGGATGGTGCAGGCTTCATTTGCAAAAAAAGTGTTACATCTCCACATACTCCGTCGTATCTCTGAGTTGTGCCGTCGTATCTATGCGCCCGATTCATAGAATCAGTTACGCATAGATTTGTGTTAGATCCGACCGGCCGTCGGATCTTAACTGCATATTTACGCTGGCCGCTAGGGACGTGTACGCTGATTTACGCTTTGAAATGTGTAAATCAGCTAGATACGCAAATTCACAAACGTACGCCCGGCCGACGCAGTACAGATACGCCGTTTACGTTAGGCTTTTCCCGGCGTAAAGTTACCCCTGCTATATGAGGCATATATGCGGCGTAGCAATGTTAAGTATGGCCGTCGTTCCCGCGACGAAATTTTAAAATTTTACGTTGTTCGCGTAAGTCGTCCGTGAATGGGGCTGGACGTAATTTACGTTCACGTCGAAACCAATACGTCCTTGCGGTGTATTTGGAGCAATGCACACTGGAATATGTCCACGGACGGCGCATGCGCCGTTCGTGAAAAACGTCAATCACATTGGGTCACGAGTGATTAACATAAAACACGCCCCCCTGCTCCACATTTGAATTAGGCGGGCTTACGCTGGCCTATTTACGCTACGCCGCCGCAACTTACAGAGCAAGTGCTTTGACAATACTGCACTTGCCCGTATAAGTTGCGGAGGCGTAACGTAAATAGGATACGTTACGCCCGCACAAAGATACGCGGCTGTACGAGAATCTGGCCTTAAGCTTTTACTTTGCAGGGAAAAAGAAAGGAAGTAAAACCCATCAGGGTTTACTTCCTCTTTAAGATAGCATTACCACCACTGCTGGTTTTATAATTAAGTTTCCAAACGTCCCTATAAAGAAAAAATCTAGCCATCCTGCCATCAGTATAACAGAAAATATTGAGTTTCATACAACTTCCAGTGCTAAGTGCAATAACACTTGGCACTGCACTCAGGCATCTACAGTGATCTTAACACCTTAACTATAGGAACAAACTGGTTTGCAGATTCCTCCATCAGTGAAGGTCTTCTCAGTGCCAAGAAATAGGGGTGGTCTCAAATAGCTTGGAGCTTTTTTCACACCATGATGTTTGCAAAATGGAATACAACAGCCAAAAGATGTGAGGTTTGAGTTGCGGCCAAAAACAAAGAAAAGAATCCCTGAATAAAATGTTCTCCTGTCATAAATACAATGCAAGGCGCAACTCTGTGGTTTAGAAAGGAAGTCAGATGAAAAGCAGTTTAAATCACAGCAATGTTGCCACCATGTTTTCTGTTTTTTTTATATGCTGAATCTTAAAATATTTTTCGTAGAAGTCAATGTTATGCCAGCCACTTGAGGTAAGATCTATTTACCTGTGCTGTTAACATGTGCAAGGGTTAGCTATGGCTCATTATTCATTTTCCATTGCTCCGTAGGAAACAGGGCATTCTATTAGAGTGTGTAACACAGGAGGCAGAATTGAGCCCTCCTTCCACTTCCCTGGTCATTGGGAGCAGACAGCGGAGAGGTAGCAGGTGTTCTGTACAGTCAAAGGCTTTAAAAACACTATTCATCCATATCATTTCCCTGTCAGTCAGTTAAGATCTACATCAACCGTGGAGTTTTGTTGCTGCTGAGGTGGAAATGTTCTACTTGCATTCCATTTGTCTTCCATATGGGTATGCATTTATTTTGTAAGCTGTCTACTCTTACCAAGAAAATAATGTATACGTGTTATTTAAATACTGCTACAACATTGTACTACAACAGCATCTAGATGCATAGATTACTTCTGGCAATGAAAGATTTATTTGGTCTAATTGAATAATGAGGTGCAGTCCTTCAAGGATGGCTGCTGGTTCTGCCTGTGTAATATAAAGCATTTTACAATTTGACATTAAACCTTAGGCCCCTTTCTCAGTAATGATCCACCTCCGCATGCTCCGTATGCTCAGCGAGGGGATCGCTCCGTTGATCCCCGCTGAGCCGGCGAATGACAGGGCGGTCCCTGCACACTGTGCAGGGACCGCCCTGTCTTTTCTCCGCTCTCCCCTATGAGGGGATCGGATGAACACGGACCGTATGTCCGTGTTCATCCGATCCACAGACAGATTGAAAAATAGGGTTTTCTTCCGTCTGCAGAATCGGATCATTGCAGAGGCGGACGAAATTGGGTGTCAGTGGATGTTTATCCGCTGACACCCGCAATCTCATAGGTACCAATGTATGTCCCTTTTTCATCTGCAAACGGATGGATGAAAAAGCGGACATACGGTCCGCAGGTGTGAAAAGGGCCTTAAAGTGGAGTTCCAGACATTTTTGCGTTTATTAAAAGTCAGCAGCTACAAAAAGTGTATCTGCTGACTTTTAATAAACACACACTCACCTGTCCCACGGTCCAGCGATGTGACCTCCCGTACCCCCTGGCTCTCTTGTTCTCATCTCTCCCCGGAGCCAACAGTGCAAGTGTCGGTACCCGGCTGTAATAGCTTGCAGATTTATAGCCGGGTGCGCACTGCGCATTCTCATTGGGCAAGCAATCTTCTGGGACCTGTGACGTGTCCCAGAAGATTGTAGGGAGGGAGGGGGAGAAGCGAACTTCTGCTGAAGCCACCTGGCCTCAGCAGAAGTGGAAGCAGGTACCTGTCAAAACTAGGTACTTGACCCCCCCCCCCCCAAAAAAAATGACATGCCAAATGTGGAGTGTACGGGGGTAAGGAGTGCTTAAAGCGGAACTTCCGCTTTTGGTTGGAACAATTAATTTTTATGTTTATCCTGAGATCATTAAGTGGGTATTAGGTGAAGAGTGTCCAAAAGTGTTTCCTCTTTTGGAGGGATGAGCTAGTAGTATTGAAAGCAGCATACTGTTTTTAAAAAATAGGACAAATTAGCTTTAACTATTGCAAGGAAGTGCACACAGTGACATTGCAACAGTTAAAGCGGAGTTCCAGCCTGGGGGAATTTTTTTTTTTTTAGAGTCAGCAGCATCCTTTTAATATAAGGTCACTTACCTGTCCAGGGAGCCCACGACGTCGGCACCACAAGCCAATCCATCGAATGGCTTCTGATGCAGGCCTCGGAATTGCAAGTATGGGAAACCATCATTGGAGTCTTCAGGCCTCACAGCCGGTTTTCTACTGCGCATGCGCAAGTGGCGCAATGCTTTCTGAAGGGTTCTGTTATCTTCTGGGACACACACAGGTTCCAGAAGGCAATAAGGGAAAGGAAGAGTGCTGAATATTATCGAGACGTACACTCGCTGTGATGACATGGGACAGAAGTCCCAGAAAAACATGAAAAATAAAAATAATGGGCCAGATTCAGAAAGAGATACGACAGCGTATCCCCTGATACGCCGTCGTATCTCTGAGTTCCGACGGTCGTATCTATGCGCCTGATTCATAGAATCAGGTTACGCATAGATATCCCTAAGATTCGACAGGTGTAAGTGTCTTACACCGTCGGATCTTAGGCTGCAATTCCAGGCCGGCCGCTAGGTGGCGCTTCCGTATTATTACGTGAGGAATATGCAAATAAGGAGTTACGCCGATTCAGAAATGAACGACCGCCCGGTGCTTTTTTTTACGTAGTTTGCGTTCGGCTTTTTCCGGCGTATAGTTACCCCTGGGTCTATGAGGCGCAGTCAATGTTGGTCGTCGTTCCCGCGTCAAAATTTAAATTTTTTACGTTGTTTGCGTAAGTCGTTCGCGAATACGGCTGGACGTAATTTACGTTCAGGACGAAAGCACGACGAGTTGCCAAAGTCATTTGGAGCATGCGCACTGGGATTCAGTCGCGGCCGGCGCATGCGCAGTTCGTTCGGCGCGGGGACGCGCATCATTTAAATGATACACGCCCCCTACCCGCCGAATTTGAATTCCGCCGGGTAATTTACGCTACGCCGCCGCAACTTTACAGGCAACGTGCGGCGGCGTAACGTAAATGAGTTCCGTTACGCCAGCAGAAAGATCCGCTGATCTTTCTGAATCTTGCCCATTATATACAAAACGAGGGAGGTGGGGTGGTCAATCGTTTGAGACTGGGTTCTCTTTTTGCTAATTTCAGTCCAGGCCCGGAACAAGCTAAAAGCTTTACTTGAAAAAGTGCAAGAACATCAAAAAGTTCAACATGCGAGAACAGTCCTTTCCCTACACCTAAGTTAGGCTATGGCATACCTGCAAAGGTAGAGTCCTTATGTAATAAAGGGGACCCATTAGTGGCATTCCTCAGGGGCTGGTGTCTTCATGGGTAAACCCCAGGTCCCAATGGCCTCCAATATCACGGCAGTTGTAGAAGTTAGTAACATTTTCTCACATCTCATTAGTGTGGCTTTTCTGACTCTCTCCCCTTCAGGCTCTCTCTACTCTGGACCACTGTGGGTCAGACCCAAGAAAACCAGGCAAACTAAAAAAAACTAAAAAAAATGAAAAAAAATAAAACCCTCACCCTCCCGTTAGGGTGAGATATCTCAATTCTAATGCCGCGTACAGACGGTCGTTTTTTGTGATGAAACAAAACAACGTTTTATGTGATGAAAAAAAACGAAGTTTTTGAAACTTCATTTTCAAAAACGACGTTGCCTACACACCATGCCTACACAGCTCGCTTCATAACTTGCATGCGCGGGTTTGAAAACGTTGTTTTCAACGTCGTTTTGCCCACACACTATCATTTTAATTGACACAAAAAACGACGTTTTGAAAAACGACACAAAAAATTCGAGCATGTTCGAATTTTTTTTTTGTCGTTTTTCAGAAGACATAAAACAACGTTTTCCCCACACACGGTCATTTTAAATGACGTTTTCAAAAAGGTCGTTTTTTTTTCATCACAAAAAACGACCGCCTGTACGCGGCATAACCCTCTAACACGCTCTCCTGTCAGTGGCAGTTCAGATGATCTGTACTGTGGTTGAAATGGGTTGGGGTATTTGTACTAGGAAGAGGGTGTCATTTTTGGTTGTACATTGTGAAGTGGTCTGTGCAATATGCACTTCTGACCCCTGGTCTCTTTGTGATATGCACTCTTGACCCCTGAAATCTGTGTGATATGCACTCATGGCTTATACTCCGGACCACCATACTAATCCATGACTGATTCATTTTGATAAATGTCAGATTGTCCACAGTGTCTGTGGACAGATGCATTCTATTATCAGTAACAAAACTTTCAGCAGCACTAAATGCCCTTTCAGAAAGCATGCTGGATGCAGGGCAGTCCAGCAGCTCAATTGCATACTGGGCATGTTCTGGCCAGTGGTCTATTCTCATGACCCAGTAAGCCAGTGGATCGTCAACTGGAAAGTTCTCAATTTCTGTTTTCGTCCATAGATAATCATCCACCGTGTGATGCAGATGCTGCCAATGGGATGTGGAAGCTGATAGCCCTGGACAGCAAGGACTAAGAAAATTGTGGAACACTTTACTTAGGTGGCCACTTGCTCCACCACTCCTCTCTTGACCAACAGTAGCTTCAAAACTATGTTTTCCACAACACTGTAACCTACCAGAGTTGGGAAAAGCATTCAATTAACTCCTCTTTAAGGTGTCCTCAAGAGATTTCATCTGGGGAATTAATCCCATAACATCTCCTTCAGATCAAGGAAGATTTGTAAACACAGGACAAAATAGCAACATGAGAAGAGGATATATCCTACCCACAGGAAAATAATTCATAAGCAGAGAAAATAACCTATTTATCTTCTTTTCCTCCTATTCTTTAATGTTTATATGCCTTATATTATCTGCATATTACCCCTAGGTGTCTGGAGAGCTTCTCTTTCCTAGTCAGACAACCTTTCTGAACTTTTCCCCCTGATTTGGTCGGTGATATTATACCCGACCTTTATAGATACTATCGGGATTATTATCTCAATAGTATCTGCATTTATTAATTTATTTATTGTTTATTTATTTATTTATTTTATTTATTTATTTTATTCATTTTTATTTTTCTGTTTATTAATTTTGACTATTTATTTATTTATTCTAATTTTGCTGGACATTTTATTTATTTATTTATTTTCTATATTTATTTAGTTCTATTGATTATATTGTTTTGCATTTATTAATTTATTTATTGTTTATTTATTTATTTATTTTATTTATTTATTTTATTCATTTTATTTTATTTAGTTTACGAACAATACACATCGGTCCATATCGGTGTAAGTTTCTTTTATTTTCGAGCATTCCTACATACTACAATCTGACAACCGGGATTTATTGACTACGACAATACCTAAATTTGTGAGTATTTAATATTGTACCCAGGTTTCTGTTAATATGTCCATCAATTTTTTATCCTTGAATGCTAATGGCCTCAACCATCCTGCGAAAAGATCTTCGCTATGGAAAACAGCACTTACAGGCAGGTATGATGTCATTTGTATTCAAGAGACCCATTTTGCAGAAGACAAAGTACCACAATTTAAACATAGAGATTTTCCTAATATTTTTAGAGCAGATTACAAATGTAAACAAAGAGGTGTGTTAATTGCAATTAAGGATACATTGTTATTTGACTTGCTAAGTTTATATGAGGACCCGAACGGTAGATACATTATACTTGTGTGTAAATTGAATAATATAACATACACTATAGTAAATATATATGCACCAAATTCTAAGCAATTACAATTTTATAAAAAAGTTTTAAAGAAAACTAAGGAATTACAAAAAGGTCAACTCTTAATATGCGGAGATTTTAATATGGTACCAGATGTACTTATAGACTCCTCTTCAGGTACTAAGAGATTTGCTTCCCCATTGTCAAAATTTCTCTCTGATAATGATCTATACGATGTTTGGAGATGTTACCATGCAACAGAGAAGGATTACACATTTCATTCTCCCCGCCATAATACTTATTCCCGTATAGACTTATTTATATCTGATAAAGGGCTACTTCAAAATGTTTCTGAATCCCATATACATGATGTTACATGGTCGGATCATGCCCAGATTAGCATTAAGGTTAAAAACTCGAACTCTTACCAAGGAACATATATATGGCGCATGAACAACTTTCTGCTGCAACAGAAAGAAAATATAGATTATATTCATAGTAAACTTAAAGAATTCTTTTTGAATAACGAGGGATCTGTATCCGACCCGGCAACATTATGGAACGCGCACAAGTCATATATTAGAGGTATTTTCATACAACTGGGATCTAGAGAAAAAAGAAAGAGATCCAGGAAATTAGATGAATTAATGGATAATATAAAATCCTTAGATTCACTAAATAGAACTAAACCCTCAACTACAATCAAAAACGCTATATTTAAATTAAGGCATGAACTAAGAGCAATACTCATTGATTCTTATGATATTAAATTAAGACGACTGAAAGCAAACTCATATGCTACTAACAATAAGGCGGGTAAGATGTTAGCACACAGAATTAAAGGATATAGATCCAAAACTAAAATCCCCTTTTTATGTGACCCAATTACTCAAACAAAAATCCTACATCCACAAAAGATCGCAGACGAATTTGGCTTATACTATGAGAACTTATACAACCTTAACATAGATAGAAACACACATCAACCCTCCATAGATGAAATACAATCATTTCTAGCACATCTAAATCTACCAAAAATTTCTAACAGTGACCTAGAAGCGCTCAATGCTCCTTTCAAGGATGTGGAACTATTACTAACTATCAATTCCCTGCCAAAAGCCAAAGCACCTGGGCCTGACGGATTCACTAATGAATATATTAAACTATATGGAAGGTTGCTGGTCCCTCATATGTCAAAACTTTATAATCATTCGGATTCAGAATCTAAATTTCCTAAAGAAATGCTGTCTGCATTAATAATGACACTTCCCAAACCAGGTAAAGACCCAACATCACCTCCAAATTTTCGACCTATATCCCTACTCAATGTAGATATAAAGATATTTGCTAAAACAATCTCGAACAGACTAGTTAATTTGATTCCTCAATTGATCCATTTGGATCAGACGGGGTTCACGAAGGGTCGCCAAGCGTCTGATGCAACCAGAAGAATGATTAACATAATCCACAACATTAATATTACAGGAACGCCTTCTCTGCTCCTATCTTTGGACGCTGAGAAGGCATTTGATAGAATTAATTGGATTTATTTAAATATGACTCTTCAAAAGTTCGGTTTTGAAGGATTTATCTTGAAATCAATTTTAGCTCTATATTCTTCTCCAAATGCAAGAGTACTGGCGTCTAATTTTATTTCCCAATCCTTTTCCATAACCAACGGGACTAGGCAAGGGTGTCCTTTATCCCCCCTCTTATTTAATCTCCTAATGGAACCATTAGCTGAACATGTCAGGACTAATCAAAATATATCTGGAATAACTATAGGAGAACAATCCCATAAGATCAGCTTATTCGCTGACAATGTTATACTGATGATAACCAACCCATACAACTCCCTGATGGAAATAGATAAATTACTGACTGGGTTTAGCAAAGTATCATATTATAAAGTGAACACGTCCAAATCCTCGATCCTAGATATAAATATAGACGCGGTAAATAGTGCTATATTACAACACAAATTCCCGTACACCTGGGCGGAATCTGAAATCCATTATTTGGGTATCCAATTGACAAAAAATACCAAAGATTTATTTACGAAGAACCATTTACCGCTGAGGAAAAAATTACAGTTAGAACTGTCCAAATTGGGTGAAAAAGAACTTTCATGGTGGGGCAGATTATCTGCTTTTAAAATGATACACCTACCACAAGTACTATACATATTTCGTTGTATTCCAATTCCAATTCCAGCTAGCTACTTCAAATCTCTACAATCCCTTCTCTCTAAATTCGTGTGGCAGGGGAAAAGATCTCGGTGCGCTCACCATAAACTTATAAAACACAGATTGTGGGGAGGAGTGGGATATGTAGACTTTTTAGATTACTATCACAGCTCTATACTAACCCAACTTAGAGAATGGTTTCAGGCCTCTCCCACAAAATCTTGGGGATTCATAGAATCCTCATATTGCTTGCAAAAACAAACAAAAAATTGGCTATTAGGAGCACTTATAGGGTTAAAAGTTCCCTCACACTTGCCACCATCTATGAAAATATCCATATCATCTTGGCTGAAATTTATAAAATGCAATGAGAACTCCTTCCCGAGAGTAACAATTGATATTCCATTGAAAGTCATACAGATAATCTCATCATCGGAGATAACTGATGTATGGCATTCTCATGGGATAACACGAATTCAGGACCTCTTCGTTCAAAACGAAATTAAATCTTTCAGTGCAATTAAATCGGAATTTCGATTACCCCAAACACACCAAGTTTATTACAAAAAGGTATTTAACTGTTTAAAAAATTTTAATCCTACAAAACTCCAAATCTGTAAACATGCTTGGAATTTTTTCAATTCCATAGACATACAAGCTAAAGGTATCTCTTTTTTCTATAACTCGCTTCAAGGAAAAAGAGAATTTACTAAATCTGCTCCACTCATACAATGGGAGAAAGACCTTGATCTCTCTTTTACCGACGATCAATGGAAATCAGCTTGTGTAATACATCAAACAGTATCCAGATGTGCTACGTTATGGGAATTGACAGTTAAAATAAACTTAAGATGGTACTACACACCTAATGTGTTGGCTAAATTCGGCACTCAACATTCAGATGCCTGCTGGAGAGGATGTGACGGTAAAGGTGATCTCCTCCATATACTATGGAATTGCCCCAAATTAAAGGAATATTGGGAAAATATTTTCGATATTTTAAATAGCTTAGCTAATACTACTATAGAACCAAACCCAGCTTTGGCATTGCTATCCCTGGGAGTAGAATGTATTCAGGCTAATAAACGAACTTCAGCCATCAATTTACTCCTAGCGGCTAGACTTTCAATCACCAGAAGGTGGAAAGTACCGTGTCCTCCTTCAGTGATGGAAGCTGTAGATTTAACAAATCTTCACATGACATATGAAAGACTATGGGCTTTAGCCCAAAACAACTTACACAAATTTGATATTGCATGGTCACCATGGAAAACATGGGTCAACCAAAACATTTGAGAGTTAAACAAGGGATCGTAATATATGTTAGTTTATAATCTTAATTTTCCAATAGGTTACTTTCATGCAAACTTTGCATAAGTATGTAATAATTCTGTGGAGTTATAGTAATGTAACTGTTATTTATACCAGTAGTATAAGCAATAGTAATATATCTGCTGTACATGAAAATAGTTGTTTTATATATAAGTAAGAACTTTTAATTTTCTCTATAAAACAAGAAATAATTTGTTATGCAGTTTAATGTTATAAGAATTGCAAATAGACGATATGTACATCTATATGAGTCTTGTTGGAACTTACTCGTTAGATATGTTTGTATATGATTCTTTATATACTAATAAAAATTATTGAAACAAAAAAAAGAGATTTCATCTTCTGCACCCTCTGCGGGGGACAGGATGCATTCTGAGACTTTCCCTAGTAACAGTGGTCAAGGAGGGTTGCCAACCAATAGTGATCTTTCTTCTTTATGCCACATATTCTTGGGTCCTTTCGCAGGCTTTGAAGCATGAGGGAGCCCATGCACCGCAAATTTGCAGAGGCATGAGAAGCACACTTCTCTGGGTCACTGAGGATTACAGTATCTGTAACTGCCTCCTCCCTGCTACATACTACTCTCAAGAGTTCTGCTCATCAAGGAGCAAGTAGCTGACGCTGTGTTGAAAAGGCTCCTCCATGCCTGATGCTGGGGCTATGACAGGACAAGCTAGCTGTGGACAAGGAGGCAGGTTTAGACATTCTGGCAGTTCCAGTGGACTGTGTACTAGTCTCTGCTTGGGTGACAGAGGAAGAGGAGGATGAGAATGGTTTAGTTATCCAGTCCACCACCTCCTCTGCATGCTGTGGCTGGATCGCACAGGCAACTCCACTAAACATAAGAAATTATGCCCTGCCATAGGACTGACCACATCCACCTTTGCCTGTGGACACAGTGACATGAGAACGTCTGTCACTCCTTGTTGTCCTCCCAGACATGATGGGGGGGGGGGTTGCTTATTAGCAAAGTTTAATAAAGATGTGTAAATGTGTACATGGATGCACTTTAATCAATGGAAAGTGGTGTTTGGTGCACTTTAACTTGAGTACTCACTACACAGACACACTCGACTGATACACTATAATATACTGCAGTAAAACTGCACTGACGCACTGCAATATACTGCGTTAAACAGGACGTAATGCACTGAACTATAAAGCGTTAAACTTGCAATAACGCACTGAAATATACAGCGTTAAACAAAAGGTAATGCACTGAAATATATGGTGTTAAACTTGCAGTAATGAAAGATAAAGTGACGAGCGCAATAATATGACTGTGTATCCAATGTGTTAATCAGTGAATCAGACTGATAATAAACTAAAAATGAAACACAGTGCCAAAAAACATCAATAATGAATGAATAGTTTAGCCAGCATGTGGCCAGTGAAAATACATGCACAAAACAACTGCTAAATGTCAGCAGACAAAATGAAATGAAACTAAATAAGTCCTGAGAAAATAGGCTAATAATACAGCCTTAAAGTATCATGTGCATAAATACAATGTGATGAAAGTTCCATAAAGCAAAAGCTCTCCAAAAGTGGTGATGTAGTGTTTTCAAGGATCTTCTAATGTGGATCTTCAAATAATGTGTGCTCACAAAGCGCTTACCTTCCCAAAGAAGTAATCAAGCCTTGATTATATGGATGTCCATCAGGGGTGCTGTTGGATCTGCAACTGGCTATGGATATCCAAGGCGTCCTGTGTAATCCTGTATTTGTAAGCTCCAGACTTCTAGTGGGCAACGATGGTGCTCAGCATGGGGAAATAAAAGAAATAGCTTCCCATAGTGCAGTAAACAAGGGCTGGTTTATTTATAAAAAAATGCTACATTTGCATTTTCAAAGATAAGGTAAAAACGAAACTAGAAAAACAGCTGATCACAGCTTCCTAGTGTGTTGCTTAAATCAGTCCGTCCCTTACATGTTACACCATGTCACGTGGCTTCATCAGAGGTCGATCTTGCAGTAATGCACTGAACTATACTGCGTTAAACAGAAGGTAACGCACTGAAATATAGGGTGTGAAACTTGCAGTAACGCACTGAAATATATGGCGTTAATGGTGCACTAATGCACAGAAATGTACTGCGTTAAACTTTCAGTAACACACTGAAATATACAGCGTTAAACTTGCAGTAATGCACTAAAATATACTGCGTTAAGCATGCACAAGTACACAGAAATGTACTGCGTTGAATGGCACATAACGCACTGAACTATACTGCATTAAACAGAAGGTAACGCACTAAAATATATGGTGTTAAACGGAAGGTAACGCAGATAAATATACAGCGTTAAACTTGCAGTAACGCACTGAAATATACTGCGTTAAGCGTGCACTAACGTTTAGAAATGTACTGCGTTAAACGCCACGTAACGCACTGGAATATACGCCGTTAATCTTTCAGTAATGCACTGAACTATACTGTGTTAAATGGAAGGTAACGCACTGAAATATACAGCATTAAACTTGCAGTAAGGCACTGAAATAAACTGCGTAAAACTGTACGTAACACACTGAAATATACTGTCTTAAACTTGCAGCAACGCACTAAAATATACTGCGTTAAGCATGCACTAGTGCACAGAAATGTACTACGTTTAATGACAGCATTAAACTTGCAGTAACGCACTGAAATAAACTGCGTAAAACTGTACGTAACACACTGAAATATACTGTGTTAAACTTGCAGTAACGCACTAAAATATACTGCGTTAAGCGTGCACTAGTGCACAGAAATGTACTACGTTTAATGGCACATAACGCACTGAAATATATGGCGTTAAACTTGCAGTATCGCATTGAACCATACTGCGTTAAACAGAAGGATATGCATTGAAATATACAGCGTTAAACAGAAGGTAACACACTGAAATATACGGAGTTAAACTTGCAGTAACACACTGAAATATACTGTGTCCACTAACGTACAGAAATGTACTGTGTTAAACGGCACGAAACGCACTGAAATATACGCTGTTAATCTTTCAGTAATGCATTGAACTATAATGTGTTAAATGGAAGGTAACACACTGAAATATACAGCTTAAACTTGCAGTAATGCACTAAAATATACTGCGCTAAGTGCGCACTAGTGCACAAAAATGTACTGTGTTAAACGGTATGTAACGCACTGAAATATATGGCGTTAAACTTGCAGTAACACACTGAACTATACTGCATTATACAGAAGGTAACGCACTAAAATATACAGCGTTAAACAGAAGGTAATGCAGTGAAATATACAGCGTTGAACTTGCAGTAACACATTTAAATATACTGCGTTAAGCGCGCACTAATGCACAGAAATGTACTGCATTAAACGGCACATAAAACACTGAATTATACAGCGTTAAACTTTCAGTAACGCACTGAAATAAACTGTGTTAAACTGCATGTAACACACTAAAATATACTGTGTTAAACTTGCAGTAACGCACTAAAATATACTGCATTAAACTAGTGCACAGAAATGTACTACGTTAAACGGCACCTTACGCACTGATATATATGGCGTTAAACTTGCATGAAACGCATTGAACTATACTGAGTTAAACAGAAGGTAACGCATTGAAATATATGGTGTTAAACAGAAGGTAACACACTTAAATATATGGCGTTAAATTTGCAGTAACACACTGAAATATACTGTGTTAAACTAGTGCACAGAAATGTACTACGTTAAACGGCACATAATGCACTGAAATATATGGCGTTAAAGTTACAGTAACGCGTTGAACTATACTGTGTTAAACAGAAGGTGATACACTAAAATATACAGCATTAAACTTGCAGTAATGCATTGAAATAAACGGCACGTAACTCACTGAAATATAGTGTTAAACTTGCAGTTACCCACTAAAATATACTGCGCTAAGCGTGCACTGGGCACAGAAATGTACTAAATTTAATGGCATGTAACACACTGAAATGTATGGCGTTAAACTTGCAGCATCGCACTGAACTATACTGCGTTAAACAAAAGGTAACGCATTGAAATATACAACATTAAACAGAAGGTAACACACTGAAATATACGGCAGTAAGCATGCAGTAATGCACTAAAATATAGTGCATTAAGCATGCACTAATGCACAGAAATGTACTGTGTTAAACGGCACATAACGCACTGAAATATATGCCATTAATCTTTAAGCAATGCACTGAACTATACTGCGTTTAACGGCACATAACGCACTGAAATATATGCCATTAATCTTTCAGTAATGCACTATACTATACTGCATTAAACAGAAGGTAACACACTGAAATATACGTTGTTGAACTTGCAGTAGCGCACTGAAATATACAGCATTAAATGGAAGGTAATGCACCTGCTGTAGCAAATTGGATCATGCTCTGCTGGGTTTTTTTGCCTTCCTCTGGATCAACTGTGGGTATGGAGTTGGGTGTATAGGATTTTACTGTGTTTTTTATTTTGTTTTTTTATTTTTTGTGGTTGAACTGGATGGACTTGTGTCTTTTTTCAACCTGACTAACTATGTAACTATGTAACTAACTATGTAACTGAAATTTACAGCATTAAACTTGCAGTAACGCACTGAAATATACTGCGTTAAGCGTGCACTAATGCACAGAAATATACTGCATTAAACGGCCCGTAACACACTGAAATATACAGCTGACAATTTGGGTGTTTGGCGAACGTGGTAATTTTTGGCCCAAACTCATACTCGGCCAAATCGTCCCACCATACCTACTCCTGACCAGTGCACTCTAAATTACGCCTAAAGTTCTACTTTAGGATAGGATGTGTGCAAAAAAGCATATGTAATGAAACAATTTAGTTTTCTTTTAAATGAGTGTGCTAGGGTGTGTACATGCCTGTTACACTATCACTATGGCACAATCATTAAACCATATTTTGTGGGTAAAAGAACTGTAGTAAGTTGTGCGGGATAAGGCTTTATGTAACCCCTTAACACCGGTGCCTCCTGGCCCTTTAAGGGGTTTCTGATGCCGAAGGCTGGGGCAGGGTTTCTGATCATGTGACTGCCCTGATTGACTGTCACAGTGGTCACATGATAGGAAAGCTCCCAAGTAGAGATCAGGAGCATTCCATTAGCTCCCAGTAACTGTGCAGAGAGTGCACAGGGCACGCGATCTTGGCACAGCTTTGTGTACATTCCAGTACCCATATATGTGGCCACTCAGCATCCTTTAAAAACCCTTCCCACTGCACAGTATTCTTTCTCGACAGCGGGTGAATCATTTTGCTGGCTGCTATAGCAGCATTGACTCTGCTGCCAGGAACATGCCTGCACTCACACACTGACAGCAGTGAGTTACCAAGCTGATCCAAGTGCCCTCTATGGACGCACCGCCACTGACTTCCACACAAACGATCTTTTTTTCTATCAGTTTTATATCCATAGGAAAAAAAATCTATTTTTTTTCAAGAGACAGGGGTGCCCAACCTTTTGAAGAGCATGGACCACTTAAGCGACTTAGTACCGTGTACACAAGTCCATTTACATCTGCCGCTCCACAGAGGTGAATGGAGGGTCTGATTGGGTTCTCCTGAAAAACAGACAGGCAGACCCGATTGGACCGATCATGTGAAAAGGGCACTAATGCTGCTTTCACACTGATGTGCTGCTGTTTAGCTCAGTGCACATGTGGCTTTCCTGTGGGTTAGCTGCACTTTGCATTGATTTCTATTATAACCTGTGAGTTTGGTGCAGTTTCTGAAAGCACAAACTGCTGCATTCAGAAGGTTTGGTGCACTTTCACTAAACCCATAGGTAATAACAGAGGTCTATGATTCAGTCCAGGTGACCAACAGGTGCACTGCATACCACCTGTGGATGAGTTTGAAAGCAGCCCAGTAATTACTGCAGAACAGATATGCCCATATATACACTGTGATTTTAGTAATAAACTGACCTTTACCAACAGTGTTCAATTTAGTTATGCCCGGCTATTGCTGTCCCAGACAGACTGCATTTGGTATCACTTCATCTGTGACAGGAGACAGCACTATGCAGGAAGCATTGGCTTAGGCTCCATTCACACTAATGCTTTTTTTGATGCATTTTGCAGAAATGCAGGGAAATTTTTTAACATGGTTTCCTATGGAACATGTTCACATCAATGCTTTTTTGTGCCTCTGCGATTTTGGAAAGTGTCAGGCACTAAAAGCAAATTGCGGTAAAATCGTGGTAAAAACGCAGCAAGCACCGCAAAAAGCATTGCAAAAACGCTCAAAAGCAACATGCATAGGTGTGAATCGAGCCTAATGCAGGTCTGATTCGCAGCCACTTGCTTCTTCTACCGCCAGCTCGATTCACAACACTGACATTTAATCTGGGCTTGCTGACCCTCCACCGCAGAGCAGGAGGTCACGGACCACATCAGAGTGCACCCCTGCGCTAGACTGTTCAATGAGCTGAAGTGAATGAACTGTTTCTGTGTGCCTGGCTGCCTCTACAATATTTTGAGAAAGAACCGGTTAAATCTACAATGGCTCCTATGGGGGTAGCACTACACATGCCTGTTTGTTCTACATCTACTGCATAAACACAAGTTTTTATGCTAACTCTAATACATTTTCATAAGCTAAAAAAATGTATCTCAGAGAGATGCAGTGTAAAATACAAGTGTTCTCATTAGTACTAATTAAACTGATGAGGCTTGTGCAGTACCTAAATAATGCTAATAACCACTAGATAACAAAGGTGATTTCAGGACACTGCTTATGAAATAAAATAAAAAAAGTGCTACCAGTAAATCACCAAGTACAGAAAATGAAGGCGCTATGGGTTTAAGTTCATGTTCATTCATTTAACAGTGCATTTCCATCTATATAATAAACAAAAAATGTATGCTTGAATATGAAGAGAACTTGTTGCCTTGGAGATGCTTATTTCTCTGAGCTAATTGCATTAATGGATCATAAACTGCTAAATGATCAGGTGGAGCAAGATAATTAAAGTAATTCATCCTATTCATGTAAAGTGACCGTTTTAGTAGTAATTAGTAATTATTCAAAATGAAGTATTTGTGCGGTTATAAAACATATAGTAATGGTTAGGTACTGAAACGAAATAAATATGTATTTTTTCTGCATTAATGGTTTGCAATCAGTGTTATTTGCTATTAAGAGAATAGTATTGTACATTATTAATACTGTCTGTTATGATGTTGTGGCTAGCTACGAGGATAAAGTAATTAAAATGAAAGAGAAAAATTAAGATAGTAATTAAAGTAGCTATAAAATACATATTGCAGTTCACCCAATAAAACAGTTATATGAATAGTGTGTGCTTTATTTTTATTTAAAACTTAACTCCTGGCTAATTTTTGGGAATTAAAAAGGTTCCCTAGGCAGTGGTAAAAAGCATTAGTTTAGGCTTCCATATTCCAGAGCTGTTCTCTGTAGTACATTTTTTTTTCTTTATCATGGTACCCTGAGAAGTATGAACACAGTGCTCAGAACACACAGTGAGGTTGATTTACTAAAATTGGAGAGTGCAAAATCTGGTGCAGCTGTGCATAGAAACCAATCAGCTTCCATTTTTTTTTCCAAAGCTTAACCACTTGGTGCCCAGAGTACGTCATATGACGTCCTGGGCTTTGTGGTGGTATATCTGAATGATGCCTGCAGCTACAGGCATCATTCAGATATTGCTGTTTTCAGCCGGCGATTCCTGATCCTAGCACATATTTAAGTCCCGCCCACATATCAAAACGGTGTTAAAAACCACACATGTGAGGTGTCACTGCGAACGCTAGAGTGAGAGTAATAATTATAGTCCTAGACTTCCTCTGTAACTCAAAACATGTAACCTGTAAAAAAAAATTAAAGCGTCGCCTATGGGGATTTTTAAGTACTGAAGTTTAGCGCTATTCCACGAGTGTGTGCAATTTTGAAGCGTGACATGTTGGGTATCTATTTACTTGGCGGAAGTTAATTTTTCACATTATGCAAAAAAATTGGGCTAACTTTACTGTTTTGTTTTTTATTTTTTGTTTTTAAGCATGAAACAGTTTTTTTCCCCAAAAAAGCGTTTGAAAAATTGCTGCCAAATACTGTGCGAGATAAAACGTTGCAATGACCGCCATTGTATTCTCTAGGGTCTCTGCTAAAAAAAAACATATATATAGTGTTTGGGGGTTCTACGTAATTTTCTAGCAAAAAAAAAAATGATTTTTACATGTAGGAGTGAAGTGTCAGAATTGGTCTTGGCTTCAAGTGGTTAATTTAACAAGCTGAAGTTAGAGGCTAATTGGCTACTATGCACAGCTGCACCAGATTATGAACTCTCCAGTTTTAGTAAACCAAT
This sequence comes from Rana temporaria, assembly GCF_905171775.1. Lineage (NCBI taxonomy): Eukaryota > Metazoa > Chordata > Amphibia > Anura > Ranidae > Rana > Rana temporaria. The sequence goes on from NC_053492.1 coordinate 145,663,280, forward strand.
CCCATAGTACTGATGCAGAGAGAAGTGCCAATGTCATTATGTCAACACCACTCAGTACACGCAAAATAACAAACAATACTCATGGGAAGTGGGGTGCGGCGCTCAATTAATGTAACATAGAGGTTTGGTGGATAGCACAATAGAAAACATAATCTTTTTTAAATTAAAGCAATATATATTTTTTTTATTATTATGGCAAAGTTTGGATTCAGTAGGGAATGATTGAGACTTCTGTTCTTTTTTTTTTCTGTTTGTGTTGTTTATTGTTTTCCCATCCAAGAAATAGATCAGGAAGGAATAGGTGGATACCCCCTTATCCCTGGAACAGGTTACCTCTTGTTCCTGTGATTTGTCATTAATTTCTGTACTAGAGACAATGGGCCAAATTCTCAAAAACTCTGCGTAACTTAAATTTCAGCAGTTAAGTTACACTGACTTAAAATTTCTACCTAAGTGCCTGATCGTCAAAGCACTTAGGTAGAAATTACACGCTGTGTAACTTAAGTGCCGCCGTCGTAAGGCGGTCCTCCTCTCCTGGGGGCGTTTAAAATTTAAATGAGGCGCGCTCCCGCGCCGGCCGTACTGCGCATGCGTGTGACGTCATTTTCCCGACGTGCAGCGCGCGAACGTAATTAACGCCGGTCGGCTTTGAGAATTTCGACGGGACACTAAAGTTGCGACGGGTGAAAAAAAAAGACGCGCCGGGAAAACAAATAATTATAAAAAAAAATGACAGCGTCGCTCGGCATGCATTCCTGAGAGGGAGAACTCCATGCCAATTTTCAAAGAAAAAAACGGCATGGGTTCCCCCCCAGGAGCATACCAGGCCCTTAGGTCTGGTATGGGTTGTAAGGAGACCCCCCCACGCCGAAAAATTGACGTAGGGGGTCCCCCTACAATCCATACCAGACCCGTATCCAAAGCACGCTACCCGGCCGGCCAGGAATGGGAGTGGGGACGAGCGAGCGCCCCCCCCCTCCTGAGCCGTGCCAGGCCGCATGCCCTCAACATGGGGGGGTTGGGTGCTCTGGGGCAGGGGGCGCACTGCGGGCCCCCCCACCCCAGAGCACCCTGTCCCCATGTCGATGAGGACAGGACCTCTTCCCGACAACCCTTGCCATTGGTTGTCGGGGTCTGCGGGCGGAGGCTTATCGGAATCTGGGAGTCCCCTCAAATAAGGGGGCCCCCAGATACCGGCCCCCCACCCTAAGTGAATGGATATGGGGTACATCGTACCCCTATCCATTCACCTGGAGGCAAAAAGTAAAATGTAGTAAACACACAACACAAGGCTTTTTAAAATATTTTATTATTCTGCTCCGGATGCCCCCCCTGTCTTCGTTATTAGATCAATTACCAGGGGGGGCTTCTTCTTCCGCTCTCCGGGGGTCTTCCGCTCTCCGGGGGTCTTCTCCGCTCTCCGGGGGGGGCTTCTCCGGACTCCGGGGGGCTTCTTCCATCTTCTCCCCTCTTCCGCTGTTGACTCGGCGAACCCCGGTTCTTCTGCAGCTGTCCGGTGCCTTCTTCTTCAGCGCTGGCTGCCTGCTATGTTTGTGTGTTAGCTCGATTTCAAACAGGCAGCCAGCGCGGTCTTCTGTGGCGTCAGGGTCTTCTCTTCCTTTCTTCCGATGTTGCCTCGTCGCCTGTTGTCGCTGTAATGATGGAAGCGCGCCTTGCATCCCATTTATATAGGCATCACCGTCCCATCATGCTCCGGTAGGTACCCACGTGGTGGGTGCACGTGGGTAGGCACCCACCACGTGGGTACCTGCCGGAGCATGATGGGACGGTGATGCCTATATAAATGGGATGCAAGGCGCGCTTCCATCATTACAGCGACAACAGGCGACGAGGCAACATCGGAAGAAAGGAAGAGAAGACCCTGACGCCACAGAAGACCGCGCTGGCTGCCTGTTTGAAATCGAGCTAACACACAAACATAGCAGGCAGCCAGCGCTGAAGAAGAAGGCACCGGACAGCTGCAGAAGAACCGGGGTTCGCCGAGTCAACAGCGGAAGAGGGGAGAAGATGGAAGAAGCCCCCCGGAGTCCGGAGAAGCCCCCCCCGGAGAGCGGAGAAGACCCCCGGAGAGCGGAAGACCCCCGGAGAGCGGAAGAAGAAGCCCCCCCTGGTAATTGAGCTAATAACGAAGACAGGGGGGGCATCCGGAGCAGAATAATAAAATATTTTAAAAAGCCTTGTGGGGGGGGCGTGTCCGGAAGTGCGCCGGGGAAGACGTGCTTTTACAGAGCTCCGGGAGGCCTGGAACGATCTGCCTCCATCCTCCACGAAATTGGCCTCAGTTAACCACCAGGGTTGCGGTACCTGTTTTAGGGCATCCCCCGCTCTGACCCCAGCCGAAATTGCGGAGATCGGCCGTCCCTCTCCCTCCCAGGGACGCAGCCAGCTCCACTCAGCCGAGGCCCGTCGCCATCTTGGGGCCTACGGAGCCTCGAGTGTCCTCCGCATCTGGGTGCAATTACCTGCAGGGCGGGCGGTCATCCCTCCAGCGTCCTCCTCCAGTGGCACCCCCGGGGGGACGGTCCGGGTGTACGGTGAGCGGGAACGGGTAGAAGACTCCAGCCGTCCGGCGCCCGTTTTAGGAAAGGCCGCGGCTTCGGCCTAGTCCCGGAAGACTGCGATCCGGGATCTCTAGGTAACTGATCCCTTCCGACTGGATGCCTGGCTCCCCCCTCACAAGCCACAGAGGGCCCTTGGGGCAATAAACATTACCACAGCCCCCGTGGAGGTGCATTTTCATCAGGCCTGTGTACGGCCACAACATCCAGCAAGTGAGTGGCCGCCATCTTACCTCACCCAGCAGGTCGTCCACAGCCCTTGTTCATCTCCCCTATCTGACCTTCACCTCCCAAGCCACCAGAGTCCCCTAGCTCCTCTACACCCTCCCCCAACCTTCAATCTAACAGTAGCTAGCAGGACGTGGCTTGACATATGGAGCAGTGAGATGTACTGTATCCTGACCCCCTAAACCCTCAGCTCCACGGACCACATAAATACTAGAAACCGACCCAAATTCGACACATGGGGAAAGACAAGCTACGGGCACAGAAGGGAACCGGCGGGGATCGGCAGGGAGGAGACTTAGAGGACTATTTCGCCCGATCCCGGGCCGCATCACAGCGTCGCTCTGAAGCTAAGATGGCGCTGGCTCCTCCGTCCCCATCCCGCTCTGAGTCGTCCCTACACTCACAGGCGAGCACGCACAGCCATCTCCCTCTTCCGGGGGAATCCGACTATGTGCTCACCAGAAGTCGCTCTAATGTCTCCCTGGGTTCGGGAGATGGATGGGATTTGGAGACACAGATCCGTTCCCTGCACAGCTATATCAGATCTCTGCCCACCAAGGCTGACTTTGAACAATGTGTCCACAGAATTGAAAAGGCCCATAAGAAAGAGATCGCTGAATTTAAGAAGGATGTGGGCGCTCGCTTTGAGGACCTGGATACCACCACAGATAGTCTCAGCAATGCGGTACAGTCCCATGACAAAATTCTGAACTCCCATACTGTCATACTGCAGCAGCTGGTGTACCAACAGGACGATATTGAAAACCGTAATCGTCGCAACAACATTCGCATTCGCGGAATCCCTGAATCAGTGGACGTCAAAACCCTGCCTGCAGCTGTGACTGCCATTTTCAACCAACTGCTGCAGCACCCTAAAGACGACCCAATTGAGCTAGACCGGGTCCACAGAACCTCCGGTCCGCGGAGCCAGGACCCCTCCTTCGTTCGTGACACACTATGCCGAGTTCATTTTTATAAGATCAAAGAGGCCATCATGAGAGCTGCTAGCTCGCAAGAAACTATACTATTCAATGGTACACCTGTGATGCTCCTCCCAGACCTATCACGCCAGACGCTGATGATGAGAAAAGCATTGAAGCCGCTTACCCAACTTTTGCAATCCAAACAGATGAAATACCAATGGAGATTCCCGTTCCACCTGCGAGTGCACCATGAGGGCAAGACTGCCATCTTTCGCACACTTGGAGACCTGCCAACTTTCCTCGGCACTCTAGGACTTCCACAGGTGTCTATCCCAGATTGGCCATTCATGCCTACTACTCCAGGCTTGCCCTTTGCCCCACCATGGCAGAAGCAGGGCCGCAAACGCAATTCCAAACCTGTGCCCCATCGGGACTCTGAGGACTGAATGTGCCCTGGTTGGATCAGTCGCCTTATTGGTCTTGCCTTTACAGGGGTACTCCCCTAGCTCGTCACGGGGTGGGAGCCCCTACAAGTTACTTTATATTTTGTTTTTTGTTTTTGTTTTTAGGCTCCCCCCCCCCTACCTTGAGAGCTAGGCCTGGTGTTCCCCCCAGATGCTGTCCCCTTTTATAGGGTTTATCCCTCCTGAGCCCTGGACTGTTCTAATACTGTTATTCCTGTTAACCCATTGGTTTTCTTTCTAGGTTGCTCAGGTTCCAAGCCGAGAATTGCCTGCAGACTGTACGCGAGTATTTTCACTCCTATAGCCCCAGGCGGCTTGGCCATACTCTGCAGCTTAACCACCGCTGTGTTTCTCTCATTGTATCTACACCTGATTGTAATATGTGTCTACTAGATTGTTTTTGTTCCCTGCCACATGTTTTTGACTAACTCTTTTTCCTTTACGCCAATGTTGTTTTTTTTTCTTCTTAAGGTCATGTATGTTATGGGTTGGCCTTGTTCCAAGATTGTTTTTCCGTGGAGCTGGGGTCGGGGGGTCTGCCTTACCCGGCGGGTTCCCACCGTAACCCCCCCCCCCTTAGAGGGTTTTTTTTTTTTTTCCTTACAGTGTCACTATGGACGCTGTATGGTCTATGGCTGTATGCCATGCTGTAAGTTTTATTTTTATTTTTTTTTCTCTATTTGTAGTCTTTTGGAGCCACCTAGTGGCCTTTTTTGTTATTGCTACAAAAAAATTGTTATTTGCTTGGTTGTGCTGGTCTCCCTCCCCACCACTTCTCCCTGATTACTTTTTACCATCTCTGTTTGCTGACATGGGTGGTGCGGACGGAGTCCACGATCAATCCACGCCTTTATATGTTTTATGTGTTTTTTTGTTCTTTGTCACACCCCGTCATTCTACCTCCTGCCTTCTTCTATCCTCCCTTTCCTTTGCTCTTCTTCTCCTCTTCTCTTTTCCTCTTTTTCTGGGCCCTGATTGGTACTGTCTCCATCCCCGAGAGTCGCTGACAGATGATACTAGTATTGCATGTGCTTCTTCCACTTCCCCCTACCCTCCCCCTCTACAGCTGTCATGGCTTCTGTTTGCCCGATAACCTTGGCCTCTTTCAACTGTAGGGGGTTCAACACCCCTGAGAAGCGGAATCAGATCCTTTACCACTTTCATAAAAAACGTTCTGATATATTGTTACTCCAGGAAACACATTTCCGTACTGATTCCATTCCAACCCTGCGCAACAGGTACTATTCACAATGGTTTCATAGTGCAAACCCCCAGGCCAAATCTAAAGGTGTATCCATAGCTTTCCATAAATCTTTTAAACCTGAGATTCTAGACACCCTTGTGGATGCTAATGGGTGCTTCATATTTCTCAAATTGAAACTTAACGGCTTTCTCTTTACAGTGGCCAACATATACGTACCTAACGTGGGTCAGGCTCGGTTCCTCTCATCGGTTCTCACCAGACTGTCCTCCTTTGGGGGTCCCTGCTACATCATTGGCGGAGATCTCAATGTCGTCATGTCCCCGTCTGCAGACACGTCCTCGGGTAAGTCCTCTGTCCCACACTCTACACTGACACGCATCAAAGCTCTCCTACACTCTTCACACCTGCTTGATGTTTGGCGTGTCCAGCATCCCACAGACAGGGATTACAGCCATTATTCAGCGGCACACAATTCTTATAGCAGACTAGATCACTTTCTAATCTCCCAGTCGTTATTGGATACCCCCGTCCAGACATCCCTGGGTCAATTGCTCTGGTCAGATCATGCCCCAGTTTACTTGACTCTTGCACGCCCTCCAACGTTACGTAGAGGCACACATTGGAGGCTTAATGACAACTTATTACGAGACTCTGTCTGTGTGGCAGACGTTTCTGCCACCATTCGACACTTTATTTCAGATCACTCCTCGGACACCACTTCCCCTCTCACTCAATGGGAGGCCCTGAAGTGCGTGGTTAGGGGCGTACTTATTCAACATGGCTCACGCCTCAAAAAGATTCGTACGGATGATATTCGCCGTCTCCTTTCCACCATAGCGGAACTCGAGCCTATACACAAGCGCAACCTGGACCCTGACATTTTTGTTCGATTGTCGAATGCGCGTAGAGATCTCCTTCAACTTCTCGACTCACATTCCCTCATAGCCCGAGATAGGGCTCGTGCCATTAAAGGACTGAAGGTGGGCAAGTGTCCCGGCCCAGATGGGTACACCCCCCGTTTCTATAAAACCTTTGCCCCACTATTATCCCCCTTGATGGCTAAGGCATTTAATACCATGGAGGACTCTCTTGCACCGCCCAAGGCGTTATTATCTGCTAACATTTCCGTTTTACCCAAACCGGGGAAAGACCCCTCTCAATGCAGCAGTTATCGGCCCATATCCCTGCTCAACATTGACCTAAAGTTGTTTGCTAAGGTTTTGGCCAATCGTTTGTCCCCTCTACTCCCGGGTGTGATCCACAACGATCAGGTGGGATTCGTCCCAGGCCGCGAAGCTAGGGACAATACCACCAAGACGATTCACTTAATCTCCTTTATCCAACGTAAGGGGCTGAAGGCTTGCCTCCTCTCCTTCGACGCCGAAAAAGCGTTCGACCGGGTTAATTGGGGATTTCTTCGACTCTCGTTGGAACAGTTAGGTCTGGGAACGCCCTTTATCTCCAAGGTGATGTCCCTTTACTCCCATCCTTCGGCCTCAGTCTTAGTTAATGGCTCTGCTTCCGCGCCATTTGATATCTCCAACGGCACTCGACAGGGCTGCCCTTTGTCCCCCCTCTTGTTCGTCATTGTCATAGAACATTTAGCCTGTGCCATCAGACAGAACCTCTCCATACGCGGTATTCAAACTCCCTCCTCCCACTACAAGTTATCCCTTTATGCCGACGACCTCCTGGTATACATGCAAGATCCACATATTTCCTTGCCATCCCTTTTTGCGGAATTCCGTCGCTTTAGCTCGTTTAGTAACTTTAAACTTAACATGTCCAAGACGGAGGCTCTTAACGTCTCCCTCACCTCCACTACAATGGCCACACTTAAAGCAAATTTCTCCTTTCAGTGGCAGACTAGGGGAATTTCGTACCTCGGGGTCATTATCCCCTGTAATCTTTCCAATCTTTTTTCTCTAAATTATGTCCCCTTGCTCTCCCGCATACGGAAAGATTTGGAGGAATGGGGAGGGTCCTCTTTGCCGTGGTTTGGACGAATCAACACCCTAAAGATGGACACTCTACCCAAACTCCTATACCTTCTCCAGACGGTCCCCATTACAGTTCCTAAGCCCTTCTTTAACTCTTTGCGCTCTCTCGCCATTAGATTCCTATGGAGCCGAGGGATGCCAAGGGTGAAATACAATTTACTCACTCGCCCGAAATTGCAGGGTGGTGCTGGCATTCCTGACTTTGAGACATATTACAAGGCCACTCACATAGCACGTGTCCTGGAATGGTTCCCGCGGCCCTTTTTAAAGGCCTCTGTCACCATAGAGCAGGATCTGGCCCACGTGGATCTTCGAGCTCTCTTATGGGGTTATAGGACTGATTTAGCGCGTATGCCTCCTCCCTCCCCGCTTACGCTAGCCTCACTCAGGTTGTGGTATAACAGGGGGTTATGTTCCCTCCTATCATCTGACCCTTCCCCATTGTCCTCTTTATTTGACAATCCCTCTTTCCCTCAGGGTATCGGGGCATCAACGTTAGGTCCCTTTAAAAGGTCTGAATGGCCACATGCAAGCTCTTTCGTGCATCCTACTCAGGGGTCACCGGTGACACCGACAGGATCGCACGATTGGCTCACCACACTTCATTTATCCACATTCACAAAGCACCTACATTCCTCCTCTCAAATTAACCGCCCCAATACAGAGTTTGAACGGTTGTGTTCCCTATCGGAGACCCCTAGACATCTTCTCTCGGCCGTATACGGCCTATTACAAACACTCACGCATACCGAGCTACCCTCTTACACCAGGACGTGGTCTGCAGACTTGGGTGAGGACATCCCACGACCGGATTGGCAGACTTCTTTTTATTTCACTCACAAGTCCACAATTTCCTGCTACTCACAGGAAGAGAACTACAAGATCCTGTCAAGATGGTATAGGGTCCCCTCCGCGTTACACAAAATTTTTCCGTCCACCCCGGCGACCTGCTGGCGATGTTCTGCTGCTGAGGGGACCTACCTTCATGTCTGGTGGGAATGTGAGAGGATCCGCCCCTTCTGGACTCAGGTATTTGAGTGTTACAACAAAATGTACGATGAATTACTGGTCCCCTCCTCTAAGATTGCCCTTCTCTCTATACTACCAGGCTCAGTTCCGTCACAGAAGCGAAATCTCCTCCGTTTTTTTATGTCCTCAGCGAGACAGCTCGTACCTTCCTATTGGAAGTCAACCACAATCCCGCCCCTGTCACATTGGGTCTCAATTATGAACGACACTATGAGAATGGAGGAGATGTTGGCTCTTGATAACGACACCTTTGATAATTATAAACTACTATGGCTCACCTGGCTCCGCTTCTCATCCTCTGACAAGCTGATGAACATGTTGTCATCCCAGACATGATCGCTACCTTATATTTCAGTGCCCTGGGTCAGGTTGGGTCTCTCTTTCCCCGCTCTTCCTATATTATCTCCTCTGATTGTACTGTCAGCGACCCGAACGCTTTACTCTGATCACTCCCTAGCCTTTCCCCTTTTTTTTTTTTTTTTCTCTTCGCTTCCTTTCTTCTTCTTCCTTCCTCCCTCTCCCTCCTCTTCTCTCGTCTCTCTACCCCTTTCGTTTCCTACACTCTAATACCCTAGATCCTTGATTCCCCAATTTTATTTCGTTTTTTGTCCTGTTTGTCCTTTTTTCCTTTTTTTTTTTTTTTTTTTTGTCTGTTTGTTTGTTTGTTTGTTGTTCTCCTACTAGAAATCCTGGTTGCAATTATACCTATTCCGATGGGGCCCATGTGGTTGCATCTAGTTATAGTCTTATATTGAAGTCATTATTGTGTTTATTATGTTACACGTTGATAGGAGTCCTGCTGTGGGCGATAGCCATTGGGCTGACTCTTTACCCCTGCACATTTATGACTATTCTTTGATTGTAACACTTCATGTTATTTGTTTTATTTGTTAAAATACCAATAAATATATTTTCAACTCTAAAAAGCCTTGTGTTGTGTGTTTACTACATTTTACTTTTTGCCTCCAGGTGAATGGATAGGGGTACGATGTACCCCATATCCATTCACTTAGGGTGGGGGGCCGGTATCTGGGGGCCCCCTTATTTGAGGGGACTCCCAGATTCCGATAAGCCTCCGCCCGCAGACCCCGACAACCAATGGCAAGGGTTGTCGGGAAGAGGTCCTGTCCTCATCGACATGGGGACAGGGTGCTCTGGGGTGGGGGGGCCCGCAGTGCGCCCCCTGCCCCAGAGCACCCAACCCCCCCATGTTGAGGGCATGCGGCCTGGCACGGCTCAGGAGGGGGGGGGGACGCTCGCTCGTCCCCACTCCCATTCCTGACCGGCCGGGTAGCGTGCTTTGGATACGGGTCTGGTATGGATTGTAGGGGGACCCCCTACGTCAATTTTTCGGCGTGGGGGGGTCTCCTTACAACCAATACCAGACCTAAGGGCCTGGTATGCTCCTGGGGGGGAACCCATGCCGGTTTTGAATTTAAAAATTGCCGTGGAGTTCTCCCTCGGGAATGCATACCAAATGCCGTCGCTGGAATGGGCCTTTACAAGGTTTGGCTAACTTTCCACATTGTAAAACCAGCCCTAATTTTGCGCCGGCAAATTCGGAACTTAGGCAGAAATCAAAGTGCTGAAATGCTTTGAAAATCTGCTTAAGTCCTCATTTGCATACGCAAAGCTGGATTTCAATGAGAAATGCCCCCAGTGGCGGATGCGGTACTGCATCCTAAAATCTGACCGTGTAAGTGTCTTACACATGTCAGATTTTCTGCCTAACTTTGGAAAAAGCCTTTTGAGAATCGTTTCCAAAGTTAGGCACAGAGATACGCAGGCTGAACAGCAGTTAAGTCTGCGTATCTCTTTTGAGAATTTGGCCCAATGGTCACTAGGACAAATAGAGAGTGTGAATCTCCCCACAAAGAAAACAGATACAGTAGCACTAAAAACCATAGGCAAAAAGTATATTGGAAAAAAATGATCAGCAAACCAAAAGGAGAAAATCAAATATTTACTGAGGTCTCAATGACAAAGCATACAGTGAAGCACCTATAGATTTGTGTGGTGTCTCCATTGGCTGTGCACCTAGAATCAGGTGAGAAAGTTAAAGGGGTGGGATGGAGACTATAGCTTATTTGAAATGAGCAATACAAACCTGATAGAAGTTCTAACTAGGTCACATGATCCTGCAGCGCACTACAAGCCTGCTCGGATCCGCCTGTCCGTTTTTTAGGTGGATCTGAGTGGGCCAACCATTGACTTCTATGGGGAGATGGATGTCGGCGGAGATGTGTCCGCTGACACCCGTCTGCCATCCGATCCGCTAAAAACAGACATTCGGCGATACGTTCACCATCCTTCTCGGTGGATCGGATGAAATCTGCTGTCCGTTTTTCATCCAATCTCTCCATAGGAATCAGCAGCACTCCTTGCTCCTGGGAATGAGTAAAGCAAAAGTCATCTCCTCATTTAAGTTTGTAAAACCAGATTTATTTAAGAAATAAAGTTAAAAAGCACTCTCAGTAGTGGTGCGGTATCATATACAGTTATACAGCAATGTGTCCGGGACGGCTTGCGTTCCGCAGACTACAATCTAAAAAAAAAACAGAAGTGACAGAGTGACGCTGTAAGCTCTTTCCTACTCGTTTCGTCATGCATATGTCATCAGGAGCTGCGCCATCTTCGTACACCTCAAGCCCTTAATACTGTGCGGCTGCCCGGCAATGGTATACATTGGTGGCCATATTTGAATTAAGCCTGTTACGCCAGAGCATATTATTTACTCCACAGCTGTAATCATTACAGACCAAATATAATAGTGTAACCTGTCCTCATGGCGGTTCATATATATAGGCCCTCTGGTGGTCAGATACGGGTAAATAAAATCCATAATCTAGTCCTATACACAACTAGTTAAATCAACCCAGATATTACTATGTAAAACTTCATGGTAAATGTATATTAAAATGGTAAGTATTGAATATGCAAAACACCTTGTATATAAACAATAATCCAGTTTTTACCAGGCGAGACTCCACATATAATAAAATATATATATATAAAAATATGTACAGTATAAAAAAGTGTTTACAAGAAATATACGCAGTACATGCATATAAGTGAATTAAATAAAATAAAAATTTGAGAGACTAATAATTAGCAGGGTGTGTAATATTCTAAACTCTAATCTAAACATGAAGATAAACATAAAAAATATGTTTTTTTTCCATGTTTATTTTGTAAATTATGGGTAGAATTTTCTGGGGGGAAAGAGAATGTCACAGGGGGGATTATAGAAGTTGAAAAAAAAAAAAATCAATATCAATATTGAGGACCCCTATAAATATATCCACCTGGTCTCATTTTGTGACACTTTTGATCTTTTTATTGTCTTTCCTCCAATGTCCCTTAATTTTATCTATTCCATAGAAAACAAGGGTGGTGGGATCACGATTGTGTACCTCTTTAAAGTCTCTGTAGAGGCTGTGTTTAGGGATACCTTTCCTAATATTATTGATACGTTCCCTAATCCTAACGAACAGGGGCCTGGTGGTTCTTCCCACGTATTGTAACCGACAGGGGAATTCGATAATATAGGTGACGTGTGTGCTGGTACAAGTAATCAATTCTTTAACTTTGTATTCTTGATGTGTTACTCTAGACCTGAAGGATTCTTTCTTCCTAGGTTGTTTCTTGCTCACTTTACAGGGCAAACACTTCTGGCATCTATAAACCCTCTCAATTCCGAGAACAATTTCACAATCTTTGGAGGTCTATCACATTGTGTACTAAATAATTTCCAAGGGTAGGGGCCCTTTTATAAATAATCTTTGGTTTCTTAGGGAGGATTTTTGATAATATTTTGTCCGACTTTAGAATGGACCAGTATTTTCTCACTATATGTTCTACATTCCGATATTGCCTATTAAATCCAGTGATGAAGGCCACATCTGTAGGAGCTTTAATGTTCTTATATTTTTTTCACCAGTAAATCCTTTCTATACATATTTCTCACTTCCGTTCTCACGTTTTCCAAATTCTTCTTCTGGTATCCCTTTTCTTCAAACTTTCTTATCATGTTTTCGGCTTGTTTCTTTTTCAGTGTGTGGCAATTTCTACGTAACCTCATAAGTTGACTGTTGGGGATATTCCCCTTCCATTTAGGGTGATGACAACTGGACATGGGTATGTGTCAATTTCTGTCAGTTGGTTAGAAGAAAGTCCTGGTATACAACCTATCCTCTCTCTTGTATATTTGCAGATCCAAGTAGCCAATTTGTTCATCATTCCAAATCCCAATGATGATAATACCATATGTTTTGTGGTTGATTTCTTTGAAGAAGATATCTAAAGATTTTTCTGAGCCTTCCCATAAGATGATAATATTATCTATTTATAGTCTATATAATTTTAGCTGGGGTCGGTTAACTTTGCATATTTGAGAATCCAGAATCCAAAATTCTAAGTTCTTCTTCCAAAAAATTAACATTACTCAAACTAAAAATGCCAGTTCCTAATATTCCCTTCTTTTTCTTCTTCCCTCCTCATTTTCCTCTTGTCCGTTTGCTCTTCCTCTTCCCATATACCTGAAAGTATGTTCTGGACCCCTCTCCTAGTTGTCCATCCATGTATTCCACATAAATTCGCCTGGCCTCTGGGGATAGGGATATCTCTGATTTTGTGTACCAAAGAAGAAAATATGCAAATCCCACTAATAGAAGAAGGTAGTACTCACTCTATAAATGAGGGAGGTGTAGTCAGGTTTTTTTTGCTGTTGGTCTTGAGCCCATTGCTCAATAAATTTGTAGTTTACTCACTTTGGTGTGTCTTTTTTTTTTTCAGATTTTTGTAATCTTAAACATCCCTCTTGAATTTCTTCTGTTTGAGTTTCTATGTCATATTTCTTAATTGCTTCCTGTAAATACCTTTTCCTATCCATATATTCGTTTTGGTTTCTGAAGGGAGTCAATAGGTTTTTAATTTCTATAATGGTAGTCTCTATAAACCATAAAGTGATTGTAAGGCTTAATTTTTTGTTTTCTTCCAACTCTTCCATGAAGACAACTTCTGGCCAGACTTCTCTGGCCAGTAGATAGTTGTACCTGGGTCCCACTGGTTTCTGCCAGTCTGTGCGATAGCACTGCTGATTATCTTCTGTTGTCGAAGGCAAGTAAGCATGATATGTCTTTTATCTGCTGAATTAAGTTTCCTTGGCTGACCACTGTGTCGATGAAATAAGAAATACAATGCCTTATATGTATCACTTTGGAAATGAGGAAAAAATCCTCTGTTCAACAGTGCTAAGAAAGCGGGGAACGTTGGGGTTTTCTGCTTTTTATAACAATTAATTTGATGTAATACCTCATGCCTCATTTTATTCAACCTCTCACATACAAAGAACCAAAGATAGTGGTACATAATCTGTTAAGAAAGAAATGGACAATCCAATATAAAAAGATCGAAAAGTGAAAATGTAGCACCCAATAGAGATGAGCTTCGTATTCGAGTCGAACTCATGTTCGACTCGAACATCGTATGTTCGATCGTTCGTCGAATTACGATGGTTTTGGGCCATTCGCGCCAAATTCGAGTTACGTTTCACAGTACATAATTCACTGCGGCATCGCAGTGCATTGCTGCCTGATGATTGGCCAATCATGTACTATGACACGCATGCTTGGCAAATCACAGCTTGCAAAAAACAGAGAGCCATAATTGGCCAAAGCCAGGGTGTCTTTGGCCAATTATGGCTCAGGGGGTTTAGTACACGCCCCACACTATAAAAGGCCGCCTGCAGGTCGGCCTTGTGTAGTGTGTTGCAGTGATTAAAAGAGAGAAGACAGAGAGAGAGAGAGAGAGTGTTGTGTATATATATTTATACACTGTATAATTTACTGGCAGGCAGGTGATTGTGCTAGCTGCAGTATTCTCACGTGGTGTATTACCTGTGTCCTCTGCAGTGTGCACCATAAAGCTACGTGGTGTGTGTACTGCCTTTGTCCTCTATAGTTTGCACCTAAAGCTACTCGGTGTGTACTGCCCGTGTCCTCTGCAGTTTGCACCTAAAGTTACGTGGTGTGTACTGCCCGTGTCCTCTGCAGTTTGCACCTAAAGCTACGTAGTGTGTGTGCTGCCTTTGTCCTCTGTAGTTTGCACCTAAAGCTACTTGATGTGTATTGCCCGTGTCCTCTGCAGTTTGCACCTAAAGCTACGTGGTGTGTACTGCCTGTGTTCTCTGCAGTTTGCACCTAAAGCTACGTAGTGTGTGTACTGCCTTTGTCCTCTGCAGTTTGCACCTAAAGCTACTTGGTGTGTACTGCCCGTGTCCTCTGCAGTTTGCACCTAAAGTTACGTGGTGTGTACTGCCCGTGTCCTCTGCAGTTTGCACCTAAAGCTACGTAGTGTGTGTGCTGCCTTTGTCCTCTGTAGTTTGCACCTAAAGCTACTTGATGTGTATTGCCCGTGTCCTCTGCAGTTTGCACCTAAAGCTACGTGGTGTGTACTGCCTGTGTTCTCTGCAGTTTGCACCTAAAGCTACGTAGTGTGTGTACTGCCTTTGTCCTCTGCAGTTTGCACCTAAAGCTACTTGGTGTGTACTGCCCGTGTCCTCTGCAGTTTGCACCTAAAGCTACGTAGTGTGTGTACTGCCTTTGTCCTCTTCAGTTTGCACCTAAAGCTACGTAGTGTGTACTGCCCGTGTCCTCTGCAGTGTGCACCTAAAGCTACGTGGTGTGTGTACTGTCTGTGTCTGTGCTATTTTTCTCAATGATTTTCATCCATATTGAAGGGACCAGACATTACATTAAAGGGTCACTAAAGGAATTTTTTTTTTAGCTAAATAGCTTCCTTTACCTTACTGCAGTCCTGGTTTCATGTCCTCATTGTTCGTTTTTGCTCTAATGTTGCTGTAATTCCTCTCTGTTCTGGACACTTCCTGGTTGTCTGCTTCCTGATCACCACAGTACTGGGAGATTTCTCACTGTGGTGACTAATCAAGGAGGTGTGATTACTGTGTGTCTAAAACTTCTCAGCACCAATCCAGTTTAGTTTTTGCAAAACCTTTACTGCCCTCTATTGGCTCTCTGGCTCTGTACATCAGAGAACCAGGAAACAACAGCAAAAATGAAACTAAACTGTAGGTACATTATATGACTGTTTTTTATCAATTTTTAATCATTTTTAAAAGGAATCAGTTAATTATTATGTCTCTATACCCTGTAAACAGTCATTTCAGCAAAAATTTTTTTTCCTTTAGTGACCCTTTAAACCCGCAAGCAGTTTTAAATAACTTTTTTCTTATAGTAATCTCATTTTGTGCAGGGACAGTTCTAAACACGTGCCACTTCACAGGCATACTATAGACACCCAGCAGGTACGATATTTAAAGGAATTGTTCATGTTTTTTTTAATTTTCATTTAAGCATCATTAAAATCACTGCTCCAGAAAAAACGACCATTTTTAAAACTTTTTTTCCATTGATACATGTTCCCTGGGGCAAGACCCGGGTTCTCAAAGACGTTTTACGACAATAACTTGCATATTAGGCTTTAAAATGAGCACTTTTGAATTTGAACGTTTGAGTCCCATAGACGTCAACGGGGTTCTAAATGTTCTCGCGAACGGTCGGTCCGTTCGAAGGTTCTGGTGCGAACCGAACGGGGGGGTGTTCGGCTCATCCCTAGCCCCCAACATGTGACTAATGGTGAGTATGCATGGCAAGATGCTGAATATAATTTCGTGTCTGTGTATTTTAGGAAAATAAGATTCAATGTTTTTTAACTTAAAAAAAAAAAATGCTATTCATAGTGCATTCCTTGTTGGAGATGCCAAACGTTACTGTTCATTTTGAGCCAGTATCCTCTTAATTTGAATAGAAAATAATCAATTAATTAAATTGAAGATTTTTTCATTCATATGCATGCAAAAAAAGCAGTAAAATATTATTTTTATATTATATCCTTTTCCTGTCTCCGCTATAGCTGAAAAACGGCTACAGTGCGGGCCTAAACTGCCAGCAGAGCGTCCATGTACGTCCTCCCATGTATGAGCTGCCTGCTTGTCCCCTGCGGGGTGCATGTGGCCCGCTCTGTGATCAGCGAGTCAATGAAACTCGGAAGATCACATATCCCAATCTAAACCCCTTACCACGTGATCATCTGTCAGTAAACAAAGCCGGTAATTGGCTCTTTTTCCCTCACACTGATAGCATGAGTAGGGGGAAAAAAGAAGATTACCATCTGGGGTAAACGGGACAACAGTCCCGCACACTCCAGACCCACTGCTGCAAAGCAGTGCCCACCAGTGCCACCTAACAGTGCATATCAGCACTTCTTTGCAGTGCCCACCAGAGAAATCATTAAATGCCCACCACTGCCACCTATCTGTGCCCATCAGTGCTGAAAATCAATGCCACCTATCAGTGCTGCCCATCAGTGCTGATAATAAGTGCCCATCAGTGCCACCTATCAGTGCTGCCTATCGGTGCCCATTAGGGATGAGCCCGTTGTTTGAGTCAAACATATGTTCGACTCAAACATCGGGTGTTTGCCGAATAGCTAACAATTCGGGGTGTTTGCGGCAAATTCGAAAGCTACGGAACACCCTTTAAAAGTCTATGGGAGAAAACAAAAGTGCTAATTTTTAAGGATTTTATGCATGGTATTGTCATAAAAAAGTGTTTGTGGACCTGGGTCCTGCCCCAGGGGGCATGTATCAATGCAAAAAAAGTTTTAAAAACATCAGTTTTTTTGGGAGAAGTGATTTTAATAATGCTTAAAGTGAAACAATAAAAGTGAAATATTCCTTTAAATTTTGTACCTGGGAGGTGTCTATAGTATGCCTGTAAAGTAGTGCATTTTCCCGTGCTTAGAAAAGTCCCTGCAGCTAAATTTCTTGCCTGTTTGCATGTTCTGCTGCGAACCGAACCGGGGGGTGTTCGGCTCATCCCTAGTGCTGATCAGTGCCATTTAGTGACGCGTATCAGTAGCCTTCAGTGCCGCCTATCAGTGCCTCCTATCAGTGCAGCCTCATCAGTGACCACCAGTGCAGTCTCATTAGTGTTCATCAGTGCCGGCTTATCAGTGCTGCCTATCACTGGCCATCAGTGCAGCCCGTCAGTGCCCATCAATGAAGGAGAAAAAATTACCTGCTTGCAAAATGTTATAACAAACTATGAAAACTGTTTTTTTTTATATTTGTTTATCTAAAAATAAAAACCCCAGTGGTGATTAAATAATGCCAAATGAAAGCTCTATTTGTGTAAAAAATGTTTTTTATAAAAATGTCATGTGGGTACTGTGTAGCATGACGACGCAATTGTGATAGCGCTGAAAGCTGAAAATTGGGCTGGGCAGGAAGGGGGTTTAGGGGCCAGTAAGCAAATGGATATAAAATATTATATAATTATTGTATGGAATAGCTTTCTTAATACATAATACACGAGTGTGTGAACATAGGCAGTTTACAGGTAGCTACTAGCTCACTTTGGGAGACCCCCTAACTCAAAATGAAAACAAAGTATTTAATATAAGATGGAAAATTTAAATATTTCATGAGTAGGATACACAATAATTACAAAACTGAAAATTCAAATGCTGTTATGCCACGACTGGTTCTCTTTAATGCCACAGGAGGGTAGCATACAGTAGGGTTGAGTAACAGGAATATAAAGGGCTTCCTCTAGCAGAATTATGCAGTTGAAAATCCTGAGATTTGTAGTACAACAAACACAAAGTAATTTTCTTGCTCTTGTGCAAACACGTCCACAACAAATCTTTTCTGCATTAGGAAATGTCTGACTTGGAAAAATGTATATAAATCCGGAGTATTAAAGAAGATGGAAGAGATTAGAGGCGCCCATCCCTTCCCAGGAAAACCGATTTTCATACAATGATAGCAAGCTACAAGCGGATCATTCCGAAACAATAAAACGCTATGAGTTTATACATGTGGTATTTACATTAATCTTCCTCTAAACCTTTCCAGTTGAGACTGTGTTTATATCTTTTTAACATCCAATAAATTTCCAGGCTCAGAATATGTAAGGTTGCACCCGTCTCTTATTTAATATCTATTATGTTTAATGTCCTGTGTCAAGTCTTGAGTGCACATGTTTGTTGCAGCAGCAATTCAAACAATCCAATCATCAGCTATTATTAAAGATGACAAATGAACATGATGTTCGTAGATTATTGAAGCACGGCTCACTTACTTATTCCCTATACCTACTAGTAGCTGCCAGCCAGTGTGACTGCGGAGGAAACAAGCGCATTGCCAGGGTTTGATATGACATGTGTAAACATTTTTAAAAGCTACCCGAAAAAAAGCACAAGGAAAGGGAGCTGGCAAAAGCCCAAAATGCAGGATGATGAAGTGGGCCAAGAATTCAGTTTTGGACTTGTTCCATGTGTGGTTTTGAGAGTAATTTGTATGATTTGGAAAGGCGGTAATACAGCACTATGTGGAGAGAGGTTATCTAAGGTAAAGTCTGCAAGATGAGTAGTATTTTTTTTTTCTAGATTTTAAACGATAGCTTCAATACAGAACAGCTCCATAAAAGGAACTGCTGATGGATAGTGAATCATTTTATCTTTTTTTTTTTATCTTTTTTTTGCTTTAGACTACATTTTATTGTAAAGAATACCCTTTTTTTTTTACCTTAGTAAAGTGTTGCGGATTTATTTGTGGCTGATGAATACTTGCAGTGAAATGTTTTGTTGTATAGTAGTTCTGAACACGAGATGTAGGTTATGCTTGATGAGAAAACATAAAAGTATTCATGCTGCTTGCATACTGAAGCCTTCTGTAATTTAATTCCGATCTTTCAAAGACAAAAGCAGCATGGAAAAAAATAGTAACTACTGTATTTACTGCTTCATGAAAAAGCAACACAGTGTTTTCAATCATAAAAAATGCATGTTTTGCTTGATTTTTAAATATATAAATATTATTTTTTTAGGCTAGAAAATTCTATTTACATTTGTAATTTAGTACATATCCCCAAAAAATAAACAAGTTTGCTATTTTGGTAGAATATTTTATGGTTACTTAGACCAGTGTGGTAATCCACATGACACAAAAAAAAAACAAAGAAACAAAAAACAAACATAAAAACCCCCAAAAAATTATTTATCAAAGAAGTCAATTCACCATTGATTGGCCTTTCCTCTACGCGCGCTGACAAGGCATGAGTAGAGGAGAGGCGACTGGCTGCTCTCCTACAGGGGGAGGTCTGCGCTGATAATCAGCTCATTGATTATCAGTGCAGACCCATTGAGGGTGCCCACTAGAGCCCAACATGGATGCCCACTAGAGACCACCAGGGATGCCCACTAGAAACTACCAGGGATGCCAATCAGTGCCTATGAAAATTCCAATCTGTGCCCATCAGTGATTGCCTGTCAGTGCCTCCTAATCAGTGCTGCCTATCATGCCATCTGTCAGTGCCCATCTGTGCCATCTATCAGTGCCCATCAGTGCCACCCATCAATGTCCATAATTGCTGACTATCAGTGCCCATCAGTGGCACCTATCAGTGCCCATCAGTGGTGCCTCCTATAAGTGCCCACCAGTGCTGCCTATTAGTGCCCACCAGTGCTGTCTATAAGTGTCCATCAGTGCCACCTATGAGTGCCCATCAGTGCCACCTGTCAGTGCCTCCTATCAGTGCTCATCAGTGCTGCATATAAGTGCCTCACCATCAGAGCCCATCAGCGCCCATCACTGCAGTCTCATCAGAGCCCATCAATAAAGGAGAAAAAAAAGTGGTGATCAACAGTGTTGCATGGCCACGCAATGCAACAGCAGTGAAGGGTGAAAATTGGCCTGGGCAGGAAGGGATGGAAGAGCCCTGCATTGAAGTTGTTAATGAAAACGTATGCACTTGGAGGCTAAAAACACAAGTAGCCCACCTTTAGGGGGGTTATGAGAACTGGACCACCCCAACCAGGATATTGCACTAAAACTGTAGGCAAATAAGAGAACCAGAATCTTTGCTAAGTGGAAGAATGGGTTTAATATTAAAGTTGGTAGTGCCTTCACACAGGACAGGGCCTCTATACCAATAATATTTCCACATCCGTGATCAGGTCTGTATTGTTGGTAATCAGTAGGTCTATTAACGTTTTGTTTCTAGTTGGTGTGTCTACCATCTGACCCATGAAATTGTCCGGCAAGACATTAGGGAACTGGCGAGCATTAGACCAATCCACGGTTCCTTACGCCCAGTCTATGTCTGGATAATTAAAATTCCCCATTATGATGACACTTCCTATCCTTGCCGCTAATTCAAAGAGATTTAAGCTCCACGTATGGAAAGGCTTCTTCCCAAGAGCTGTGAAAATGTGGAATAGACTCCCTTAATAACTAGTTCAGGCCAGCTCAGTAGATTTATAAAATGCACAAAATATAACTGGATATTAACATTTATAGATTTAAACACCAGGGGTAGTTAATGCAGTGATTTTTTCTGATTAGGATTAGGGAGGAATTTTCTTTCTCTTACTGGAGCAAATTGGATAATGCTTTATCTGGGTTTTTCCTTCCTTTTGGTCATCTGTAGATATAGGACTGTGTTGGTTGAACTAGAGTGTTTTTTTTTCAACCTGACTAACTGTGTAACTATGTAAAAATGAGGGGACCCCCAGATATTGTCCTATTATCTGAATAATTATGGGGTACATAGTACCTTTTTACTACTGACAGAAAAAGGTAAATAATAAATAAAAACAACAATACTATTGAAAAAAATAAATAGCCCCAATGTAAATCCATCATTGTAGATCCAGAATCAATTACAATGCAAAAACACTCAGTAAATACAGCAGAGAAAATACAGTTAAAGTCAATTCACAAAATAAAATAAATAAATAAATGAATGCATTACTAAATAAAAAATAGCCTAGGCATCAAATAGTCAAAGAATGTATTTTAATTTAGCTTGTTGTCAAGGATCCAGCACCCACCAGTGTCCTTAAACAGGAAATAACTGGATAAGAGCTGGCAGTCACTGGTGTCCTCAACAGTGAATAGCTGGTTGTTAAGGAGTTGGCACCCGCTGTGTCCTTAACAACTATGAAAGTATGACTAATCTGCTGTGGGATAACAGTGGGGATTACCGGGGGGGGGGGGGGGCTGCCCCTCAAAATCCATATCAGACCCAAAGGGCCTGGAATGGGTTTTATTGGTTTGACACAGATCCACCCATGTTGTGGGGTGACCTCTGGGGGACAACAGGCGCATATTTAAGTGCCTCACTTGTTTGGCCTAGGAATACTTGCTACCTATTTTGGGACCTAGTGTCCCTACTGATGCAACCTGTGTCAATATAAAAGTAGGTTGCTGTTTATGGGCCTATCCATATCTCTATATTTATCTTTCTGCCCCATTCAGTGTCTTTCTGTGCTTTGTTTGTAAGATCAGGGTCTCAGATCCTTATATACATTTTTCTACCCTTTTTCCTTTCATGGAGACGTCTTCAGTATGGTAGCTCTGCAGGGTCTCCCCACGGACCGGTGGGTGTTTTTCACATGTCCCAGTGTAGGGAGATCTATTTACATTCCTGTAGGGGTGAATATGTAGAGTTTTGAGCCAAAATATTTTTTTTATATTGTTTGTAATGTTTGGTCTCTCTGCTTTCGTGGACTGTTTTCTGCTTTTGTATTTTCTGCAAGCGATATCCACACATAAAAAAAACTCTGTACACTCCTGAAGAAGTGGTTCCACTGCGAAACATGTAAAGTTTGAACTGACAAGGAACAATTATCTGATCCCCCCTTCACGGATGGATACATGTTTACTTGTAGTTTATTTTTTTTTAGAGATTTAAGCTTATGTGTATTGTACTTTCTCCTTAACCACTTCAGCCACGGACCATTTGGCTGCCCAAAGACCAGAGCACTTTTTGCGATTCGGCACTGCGTCACTGACAATTGCGCAGTCGGGCGACGTGGCTCCCAAACAAAATTGATGTTTTGGTGGTATTTGATCACCCCTGCGGTTTTTATTTTTTGCACTATAAACAAAAATAGAGCGACAATTTTGAAAAAAAAAATTATATTTTTTACTTTTTGCTATAATAAATATCCCGAAAATATATATAAAAAATATATTTTTCCTCAGTTTAGGCCAATACATATACTTCTACATATTTTTGGTAAAAAAAAAAAAAAGGCAATAAGCGATTATTGATTGGTTTGCGCAAAAGTTATTACGTCTATAGGGGATAGTTTTATGCCATTTTTATTAATATTTTTGTTTTACTAGTAATGGCGGTGATCTGCGATTTTTATAGTGACTGCGACATTATGGTGGACACATCGGACACTTTTGGCTCTATTTTGGGACCATGCATACTTATACAGCGATCAATGCTATATAAATGCACTGATTGCTGTGTAAATGTGACTGTCAGTGAAGGGGTTAACCACTAGGGGGCTAGGAAGGGGCTAAGTGTGTCCTAGGGAGTGATTCTAACTGTTAGGGGGCGTGGCTTACTGTGACACCACACTGATCGCTGCTCCCGATGAGAGTGAGCAGTCGTTCAGTGTCCTGTCACTAGGCAGAACAGGAAGATGCTTGGCATCCCCCGTTCTGCAGCTCTGTGACACATGATCGCGGAACACCAGCGGACATCGAGTCAATGGGTCCTGGGGGCGCAATCACAAAGCTTGCGGCAGAGGCGAGGTGTGCAAACACCCACGCGGCGGCAAATTTAAACTGACGTATATTTACGTTGATTTGCCTGTCTGTGCCATTCTGCCAAAGTATATGTACAGGAGCCGGTCCTTAAGTGGCTAAGGGGCTATTTTAATCGTGTTTTTTTCTTAATAAATTTATATTTTTTATACAATTGCGTATGTAAGCCTTTACCGTATCATGAAAGTCCAAAGTTGCCTCAAATTTGCTGCCTTGTTTCTCGAATTGATAGGACGACGGTACATTACTATATCTTTATTTTTTCCAATAGTGATAATTAAAGAAAGTTAACAGTGTTTCATCTGTCCTGGGTCTTTGTTTATGTAGCGGATGGTTGCTACTAGTTACTAACATATCACCCTGCTGTCAGACCTCCATATTTCACTATCAGAAACAATGGACAGTCATTTTGCTTTGTTTTGCTTTTGTTTATTTGGGGGATATAACTTGGTTGGGGAAAGGGGACATGGGATGCCCATAGGACAAATACTTTGCCATTATACTTAAGAATTGATTTGTGAAGAATTGATAGACTCTAACATTTACAGTCACTTCCCCTGCATAACACCCATGCAGACCGTTGCTCCTCCTCTGCATCAACTCCTGCAGACTGTTACTCCCAGTACTTCTGCACAAAACTTCCACTGTCAAATGTTAGTCTTTCCACCCCATCATCTTCCTATTACACCAGGGATCACTCTGAATAATCCCAGGTGGTGACTGAATTGCTTAACTTGCTGAAACTTGATGAACTTGCTGGCTTATTAGTAGGCCAGGGGCCTGCAGTACCCTTTCTTGTGGCCTATTAGATTAGCAGCTTTCACACAAAACGCCACAGTCTCTCCTCTGGCCTTGCACCCAGCTGCCATGGCATGCCTCCTCCAGATATCCACTGTGGCTCACTCACCGACCTTCTCCTGCCCTGGGTCCATAATGGAGAACTTAACTGGACATGCGTTCCGATCACTTCTCCAGCCCCTCTGTTCCAGGATACCTCCTCCATGACCGTGTATGGTAAGGCTCCCTCCCAGCTCTCCCGTGCTCCTACGCCTAGGCGTGCACCCCCCCCC
This sequence comes from Rana temporaria, assembly GCF_905171775.1. Lineage (NCBI taxonomy): Eukaryota > Metazoa > Chordata > Amphibia > Anura > Ranidae > Rana > Rana temporaria. The sequence continues at coordinate 145,687,424 of NC_053492.1, forward strand.
CAAATGGGCATGGTCTCCTGCTGTGATCTAGCACTCCATTCTCCATGTCTCCCAGCCAACAAATCCCCTCCAGTGGGCTGGACCTGAGCTTATAAGGGAGGCCTGCCCCCTGCCAATACCAATTGGAGATTGGTCAGGGCTCTCCGCATGAGCTCCTTGTCACTCCAGACCCCAGCCCTGCCCTTCTTCCAAAACATTCTCCCTGAAAGCAGGGAAGGAACCCAAGGACTGAAGGACAGGTGGTCACACCCACTGCTACACTAACCACCCCCTGCCCTCCAGATCAAAAACAAGCAGGCCTAGTATGCAGCATAGGCCTAGCACCTTCCTAAAGGTACAGGGTCCTACATTTACATATGTGACAGCAGTGATTGGCTGTGCTGTCTCTGACAGTGAATTCTTGCTGATTGAGGTCTGAATGGGTCACAGATTGCTTGAGAACAAACACCGCCACTGTCCCACTGTCGAATTTGTCTTAAAAAATGAATCGAAGGTCATTAACAACATACCCGCATATGGTTTGATCCTTTGTAACTATAGTCAAATTGAAATATGTATATGAACGCTTCAGTGGGATTATTTAAATAAAGAACATTCAATGAAGTATCTAACAGAATTTAAAATGATTATAGTTTCCTTTTAAGCACAAGCCAATTATGATTACCTTAATAGTATACTGTCTTGATTGTGTTAGGTTACCAGAGTTCCCATAGGAAATCCCTGCAAATGCTGGAAGAATATTCAAACCCTATGAAGAAACTGACCACTAAACTGAACTGAACCCAAGACTGCAGTTACAGCCCCAGACTCCAGCTTCACCCCAAGACGCCAGCTTTGTGAGGTAACAGTCCTAACAAAGGAGCCACAGAGCCACAGAGCTGCTGTGCCACCCAATAATGCTCAATCCAGCAACATAGTTTACTCTTTGTATCATTACTGTAACACAGTTAAGAATTATATGATAAATAATAAGTAATAGTATCTGTAGTTTACAAAACTGCACAGATCTGTGATGTAGCATGAAAAGATATAAACAACATCTGTCGTCTCTCCGATGATTTTAGGATGTTTTCAATAATAAAGGTGTATACTAAGAACAAATTAAGTTAATTTAAAAGATCCAAACAGAAGGTGTATCTGAAATACAGAAATAAACACGTGTTCAGTAGAACAAAGATTAAATAATAAAGCTTTTTTATAAGTCAGAAACTCTTGGAATTTGTCCAATTCTCGGGGAACAGCCACAAGGAAGCTTTGTGTTACTGGCTCTTTTAACTGTTACCTTATAAAAAATAAAATAAAAATGGGTTCTCATGTCCTCTATTTAAAGTTAGAGTAGTGAAATCTAAGAGGTGGTGAAAGGTGTCAGCTTTCATTGCATAAAACGTGTATTTTTCATGTTACTTTGAGGTTAGATTTGCCCTAACTTATGTAGCCTTTGGTTGACTACTTATTATTTACTCCATCTCAGTTTTAGTTAGAACACTATGTCCTTTATCTTACAAGTTTGAAAGTTGACATAAGGTTAATATGCGGCTTCCAACAAAAAAACAAGGTTGGCTGCTTATGAAAGGGTACTGTCTTTTCTGTATATCAATTATGTGCTTTTGCTTTTAGTTGATGATACAAAAAAGTAGGATGGTGTCCTTCCTAGGGTGCCGATGTACTATATAGTAACAGTAATATATATAGCTATGGTAAGGAGCATTCAAATGAGATACCTATCCTAGAAGGGGGCGTGGCCAAGCCGGCAATGAAGATGGACGCCTAAGTGCAGCTCTCCGGCCACCTCAGAAAAGCACAGTGGATTAAACGACACTTAATAGCCTCAACGAGTGCCCAAAACCACCTCACAGGCTCAGCGCAACCACCCGCCACACACCCTGAGAAGCGCAAGACCGCAAACCGCCACCGCCCGAAACCGCCGGTAAACAGCGCTCCGGACCGGGGGAAACGCCTCAGGAAACACCGCGGCTTGGGCCTAGCCGCGGAGCGGAGGACGGCGGCCATACTGCACCCCAAGTAAGCAGCTCTGGACGGCTCCACGGACTCCCCCTAGCTCCCTTACGCCTCACCAACGCCCGGAATAGCAACAGAGGGACCCGAGGACCCCGCCACAGACTTTCTCCTCAGGTAACAGACACCTGAAAGGCCGCAAACCCGGCCAGCAGCCAGAGTCAGCAGCCATAATGGCTCTCTCAGGGGTGACTTCTCCCACACACTATCTGCTCCTCCAGACTCCCCACCGCTCCCTCATCCAGTAAAACGGATACCTGGCAAATAAGGGGCCCTAGTGTCTTTACCAGCACTCGGAGCATATTGCAGATAGGGCTAAGGACTCATATAAGCCCTCAGGTCGGTGGCCATATTGATTCACCCACAGAGAACCCAATATTCACCATACCGCCCCCCCCCTCCTGCTACCACCCAACACTCTTGCAGTCCACTGCCAGGATACCCACAATTAAATCATTCCTAACTGCCCCAAGGGAAAGAATTTCCTGTCATAGAAAGTAGAACTGCCTGACAGACTGGATAACATGGGGACCGCCTCCCGTGGTTCCTCAGGCTCTCGGTCCCGCTCCCCACGAGGTCACACCGGGCCACAAAACCAAAATACTCCAGAAGTTTTCCGCACGCCCCGAGGTAACTTGTCGCAGACACGCCGGGGCTCCCCTCAAGACCTAATACAAAACACCGCACAGGACCAAGCGGACATAGTGCTTAGTGCTTCAGATGCAGTGCCTACATCGCCACCGGGTAGAGGCCAGGGTGATTTGCAGCCCACTACAGGTTCACACCTCAGTATTACAGATCTGAAAGCGGTGGCAACAGATATCAAAGACACCCTATCGGCGGCCATTGCTGAGCTCCGCATTGACCTGCGCTCACTCTCTGATAGGGTCACTCGCACCGAACAGACACTGGATGAACATGATACAGTCCTCCAGAAATCAACAAGAAAAATCGACGACCACACCCTCCAGCTAAGGGAAGTGAACCGTCAACTGGAAGATCTTGACAACAGGGGCCGTCGCCGAAATTTGCGTGTGAGAGGGCTACCCGAATCAGTTGAAGGAGAACAAATCCAAAATGAAATTACGGCCCTGTTTAACTCCATACTAGAGAAACCTAGGCAGACAGCCATTAATTTTGAACGTATCCACCGCGCTCTTCCCCCCCGGGGAAAAGATACGGATCCCCCTAGAGATATAATCTGTTGCCTAATGGATTTTAAGCTAAAAGAAGAAATACTGCGCCGAGCAAGGGGTCAAAGGCTTTACTGCGGAGAGACCACAGTTCAATTATATCAAGACCTCTCAGGAATAACTCTTCAACACAGACGTGACCTCAAGCCACTCCTGGAAGCCTTAATATCGAGAGGAATTAGATATAAGTGGAAATTCCCTTTCTGCCTAGCTGCATCTCACCAAGGCCGCAACGCCGCTTTAAGAGTGCCGGAAGACCTGCCTAAATTCTGTGAAACGCTCGGCCTACCACCAATTTCTGTACCAGATTGGTACGCACCATACCGCCGTTCGGTAGGCAGATGGGGCAAACCGCCTGAAACACCTATGGAGACCCAAACGACAAACTTTCGAAGGAGAAGATCCCCCTCCACCCCAAGACATCCCCAAGGCTCACGTGGTGCAAGAAGGGACCAAGATCAAGCGACCCCCCCGGATGCCCGTAGGGCCAGGATCGACAACTGAGAATAATTGAAGTAACATTTCTCTCTAATACTTTCTGAGGCCAGAACACCCAACTTTGAGACCTTCGTCAATTGAAGAAACTAGTCAAGAAAGGTCTATGCGATACTCTTCAGAAGACACCCCAATCGAGGGCACAAGCTTTCGATGGGAGTAAAACAGTCCTCTATCGGAATGGTTGTGTCACAAAGACTGCCTCAGAGAATGGACGTTCCATACAGATAAGTTTTGAATAAGGTTACACACGGTTCATAGTATAGACAAAAGGTATTTAGTAGATGTATTTGACTTTATTCGGGGCAATCGTCCTCCCTTATGGGGGGGGAGGAGTGCCCTGAGTTGTTAACCTAGGAGGAAAAGGGAGGGTATGTCAGTCCTGAATAGATATAAAGGTGGCTGGATATATATACCCATTTAGGTGTTAAGTAAGGATACACATTACTCATGCCCCTCGAAAAGATGGACTCATTCTGAGAGACCCCTCAAAACAACATACCGAACCCCGGCTTGTTGGTAAAGTATCACTCAATTTTGTTGCACACAGTGCTTTCCAAATTTATGCTCGTAATATCTGCCTTCTCTCAGCATGACTCTATTCTGGGGTGGCACGGACATGTTTGAATTTTTGTTATCTCTAATCGTAGATCAGCTCTCGAAACCATATTTAAGTATTTTAGTATTTCAGTATTGTTTCATTCCATTGTCTTGGTATTGGTCAACCCCACAACGGTGGTGCACCTGTGCTTCTAGGCTCCCTTGGGAGGGTGGGAGCGGGGTGCTCACCGTACTAACCCGATTAATTTGTATATATAGGAAGTGGGTGAAGTACATTTCACCACTTAATCGGTTACTGTAAATATAAGGGGTTGGAGACCCCTCATTAGACCTTTGCGTAGCACTACAGTTCCCTTTGATACCTTTTTGGGTTCCCCCCATCCTGCCCAGACCCTTCCTGGTGTTTTATCCCCCCCCCCCCATCGGGGACCCGCTAAAATACAAAATGACTACAACCTTGAACCCTCCACCCACGGATAGGACGGGAGGGCCCTTAGAACGGATCAAATTATACTCACTAAACTCCCGCGGCCTGAATACCCCCGAAAAGCGATCACGCCTATTGTATACATTATGGAAAGAAAAAATTCACATTGCACTTCTACAAGAAACACACTTCCGATCTGACGGAATTCCAAAACTTACCGACAAAAATTTCCCCTTGGTATATCACGCCCCTAACAATACAGCGAAATCCAAGGGGGTGTCGATCCTGGTCTCGCGGCGTTGTCCCTTTCAGATCGAAGAAACTCTAAGAGACCCAAATGGCAGATTTATTTTTATCCGCGGATCTCTACACAACTTAACATACACAATCGCTAACATATATGCGCCAAACACGAAACAAGTAGCCTTTTTTCGTTCTGTAACATACCAATTAACGGCCTTTCAAAGAGGTACACTTATCGTAGGCGGAGACTTCAATGTCCCATTGCAGCCATTTCTAGACACGTCCAATGGATCTTCATGCATTAAATTTAATGCCATAAGGTCAATCAAATCTTGCCTAACCACATTGTCCCTCCACGACGCTTGGCGTACCCTATACCCTAATGTAAAAGACTTCACATATTATTCCCCCTTACACAAGAAATACTCAAGGATTGACCATTTTTTTGAATCACAGGCCGACCTTACAGCTCTGGTGGATGCAACCATAGACCCCATGCTATTATCCGACCACCACCCAATAACCATCACACTTTCAATCCCCTCCCACCGGGCTAGATCACACATCTGGAGATTGGATGATTCCATCCTGTTAGACAAGTCCAACATTACGAGCATCTCGAAGGTCTTATCTGACTACTTCAGAGAAAACACAACAGAAGATTCCCCCTCTCCACTGGTGTGGGCTGCACACAAATGTGTGGTTCGAGGATCGTTTATCTCCATTATGGCTAAAAGGGCGAGAGCACGCAAAGCACGGATTGTTGAGTTGTCTGACAGGATCAAAGCCTTGGAACTTACACACAAAAACACGTTAGCATCCCAGGTACAGGAAGAGTTAGTGATCGCAAGAGAGGAACTTCTTGGGGAGATTAGAAAAAGGCTTATACGTAAATATACCCTAACTAACAAACTGTTCTACGAACACGGTAACAAGTCGGGCAAACTTTTGGCCGCCGCCCTACAAAAGAAAAAAGCCTCTTATACCATTAATAATATCACAACAGCGACCGGTGAGTCCATTGTAACCAATAATGAAATTGCTGAACAGTTCGTAAAATATCTATCTAACCTATACAATCTACAACCTCCAACACCAGCACTTACATTGCCAAATAGAAAAACACTGATTGAGGATTTTCTAGCCGAGCATTGCCCATCCCACTCCACACCCGAAGATATTGAGGATCTTGGCTCCCCAATCACCATGGAAGAAGCCACCCAAGCATTAAAACAACTTAAACCTGGGAAAAGCCCGGGCCCGGATGGCCTACCGGTCAGCTACTACAAGGCTTTTAGCGACCTACTACTACCAAACTTTTTAACAACTTTTAATGACGTCATTGACTCCCCATCCTACAACAAAGACCTCCTGGAGGCACATATTTCTCTAATCCCCAAGCCAGGTAAAGATACTACCCACGTCCCCAACTATCGCCCAATCTCACTACTAAATGTGGACATTAAACTATACGCCAAAATAATTGCCAACCGTCTTATTCCACTGATACCCAGTCTAGTCTCAACAGAGCAGGTTGGATTTGTCCCTGGTAGAGAAGCCAGGGACAACACCACCAAAGCTCTCAACATACACCATTGGCTAACAACCTCTAATAAAGCCGGATTCTTTTTGTCCCTGGACGCTGAGAAGGCATTCGATAGAGTGGCCTGGGATTACATGACATCAGTGCTGTATAGAATTGGTTTTCCGGCCCGTTTTGTCCAAATGATCCTGATGCTATACTCTGCTCCTTCGGCGCGGATTAGGGTTAACGGCCACCTATCGGATGCCTTCTCCATAGCCAATGGAACTCGTCAGGGTTGCCCTCTTTCCCCCCTCATTTTCATCCTTTTGATGGAACCCCTCCTCAGAAGATTGCAGGCCAACGCAGCTATTAGGGGGATTGAGATCCGGGGGAAACAGTATAAGATTGCCGCATATGCGGATGATGTCCTGATGTTCCTCTCTGACCCAATCACCTCGATTCCTAACCTCCTCTTGGATTTCAAACTTTTCAACTCATTATCTAATCTCCAAATAAATTTTGATAAATCAACAGCGCTAAACGTCACCCTGCCGACCACAACAATAGATTTATGTAAAAAGAATTTTCCCTTTAAATGGGAAACAGATCATATCACATACTTAGGTATCAAAGTCCCGAAAAACTTAAATAAACTGTTCGAACTCAACTTTCTGCCCGCTTTGATGTCTATTAAGACAGACATGTCGGACTGGAATAAGGGCAAGATTTCGTGGTTTGGCAGGGCATCAGTACTTAAAATGAATGTCCTCCCACGGATTTTGTACCTTCTTCAAGCAATCCCAATTAAGCTCCCACAGACCTTCTTTAACACATTCAAGAGGCACTGCAGAAATTTTCTTTGGGCAGGTAAAGCTCCGAGACTAAGCTGGGCCAAATTGATCCAACCAAAGTGCAGCGGCGGCCTAGGCGTCCCTGACATATCCACTTACCACAAAGCCTGCCTCCTTACGAGACTTGTTGACTGGCACCTCCATGGGGCTAACAAAGAGTGGGTCGAATTAGAAAATGCACATCTTAAATTTCCCATCTCCCATTTGCCCTGGATAAAACCCGGTTCAATACCCAAAAACTGCACAGAACATCCATTAATCGGGCCCACGATACTAAATTTTAAAGCAGCTTGTAAAACCCTCAAAATAAATCCCTCTCCTGGTCCATTGACGCCTCTATCACTTAGTCCAGACTTTCCTCCCAACGTAACCTTTACCCACCCAGTCTCGGACCCGACTCTCCAGACACTCCGAGCACACCATTTTTACCAAAGTGGCAAGTTGTTAGCATACCCGGACCTGGTCACCAAGCTTCCACACATCTCTATTTCTGTCTTTAAATACCTCCAATTTAAACACTTCTTTAGCTCTACCCGGTCTAAATCGTCGTGGTGTAGAGATCTGTCACCCCTAGAGCAGATATGTACTTCAAAGGTACCCATGCGCCATCTAATCTCGATTTTATACTCCCTGCTCTCCCAGGATAAAATTCTTACCAATAACACCCGAACTGCCTGGGACACCGACCTCACCTTACGCTTATCTGACGAGGACTGGAAACTTACCTGGGAATACACACATAAAGGCTCTATTAGTGTAACAGCACAAGAAAATAGATACAAAATATGCACTAGATGGTATCGGACACCTGACAAACTTCATAAAATTTTCCCGACTGTGTCCTCAAATTGCTGGAGATGTGAGGGAGCAGAGGGCTCCTTTCTACATATTTGGTGGGAGTGCCCCTCATTGACACAATTCTGGAAAACGGTATACGAACGCATAGTCCAGGTCACCACCCTGCCAATAGCTTGCTCTCCAGAACAATTCTTACTACATCATTCTCCCATAACAAAATCAAAATATCAACACTCTCTGGCGCTCCATCTAATAAATGCGGCCACACAGTGCATCCCTCTGTACTGGAGATCCAAAACCCCCCCGACAATTGATGACTGGCTGAAAAGGGTAAACAAAACAGAAGAAATGGAAAGATTAATACATCAAGCCAAAGATTCACATGAAAAATACAGACACATTTGGGCAAACTGGTTGCATTACATGGATTCCCTTACACAACTAGTGGTCCCCAGTCCTACAGATCCTTTATCGACAACGGGAGGGGGTAACGTCGGCTGACCGGAATTCTCACCTCCCTCTTAGCCATTATTCCCCCTTACCACTTCCCTATATTGTCCTCTCAAGAGCAGAAAGAAACCAGTATGCTGGGTACAAAGTAGCATTAGGCAAAGGTCTGCTGATGGTCCTGAGAAGGAAACCCTCTTACTGAGGGGTGTGTTCCCCTTCATGTTACCCACAGATTGTTCCCTTCGCGGGGTGGGGGGGATGGGGGGAGTCGCTTCTCACTTTCAGAAATATTGGTTGATTGAAGATGTTTTGTTTTATTTTCACGGTTCTTTCATATGGTTCATAGGTCAGTCACTTAAATTCCTATGTCTTGCTTTTTCTTATGGATACAAAGTAGCATTAGGCAAACATGTACTGATATTTTTGAGAAAGAAACCTTCGCATTAAGAGATGCTTTCCCCCACTCGTCACCCACAGATTGCCCCCTTTACGGGGTGGGTGGGATGGGGGGAGTCACTTCTCACTTCTCACTCTCGGAAGTATTATCTGATTGAAGATGTTTTGTCTTATTTTTACTGTTCTTGTAGAAGCTTGTTGATGACAAATTACATATTCACTATTTTATGTACTGTTACAATATGAACAATTCTGTATTGCATAAATACTCAATAAAAATTTTCTTGGAAAAAAAAAAAAAAAAAAAATCCTAGAAATGCTTCTTAGAAACACATGGGTAGAAGCATTGTCGCAATTCTCTTGCAGAATCTTTGTAGAATAGGAAATATGCAGATGATAACACAAACAGGAATTTAAAAATTCAAACAAAAATTCATTTAAAAGGTGTCTGCTCATATTTTTAGCACTCGGTAATGCTTCTCCTGTGTGTCCATGGAGTTAATGAAATGAAGTGCATACTAAATACAATTTCCATCTTCATTTCCAAGTCAGAGCTCTGGTAACCAACCCTCATAATCCAACAAAGCAACAAATAAAAGGAGGTCTTCTGCTGGAAAGCCTTCCTACACTAACACATGGAACAAGGCAAAAAGAGAAGTATCTACAACTTCTACAAGGTATTTATTGGTCATCTAGTTGTAGCGCTACCCCCTCAGGAGCCGCTGGTTAGATTGGGATTGGCATAGTTGTGTTACCTCTGTGATGTGTCTAGGGGTAATGGCTATGATGAGAGCAATGATGGAATGTCCAAACAATTGATTGACGTTTTCTGTGCTTTTATTTAGGGTCAAACAAGACCAACAGTCAACTTGAGGTAGACAGAATAGGTAGGTGAAAAGGAGAGAACTTTGCAGATTCAGGCTATGGATAGAAAAAGCAGTCCTGCCTCCAATGATTAATCTTGCTTCATCGCCACTCCAGCCGGAGTGGGTAAAGTGCCCCTGGACAGGTCCCTCTCACAGGCCTGGCAGCCAGTGTGTCACTCGGAACTGCTGGGAAGGAACAAGTCTCTGCCATCGACTTGGGTCTAGTAAGATTTAGACTATTGTAGTGAGACCTCTGCCACAGGCCCAATACTTGTGAATATGGATGATAGAGCGAATCCTCCCAGAAAACACTGTTTTGCCTAAATCCTCCTCAGGTAGACTTGATAGCTTGGGGCCACCGACTGACAGTTTGCAGCATACAACCCGTCAGTGTCCGGTCACCCCAAACCGCGATGGATGGTCTAAGTTCTATTGGATCACCTGCCTCCGGGTTCTCCTCAGACCGACTCCCCACCGAACAGCATAACTCGCTTGGGATCTTCTTAATAGAGATGGGGGACCCAGTAAGTCACTGGGGCCCCATGGCAGCATCAGTTGCTTCCGGACCATGAGGCCCAGGGTCAGGAACTCCGCGTAGCACGTGCGCCCCGGCCTGGTAGGCCATATCGCCGGGGCACGTGATGTGCGCACACCCTAAAGGTGGGTGCCGCACCTGGAACCAGGAACCCGCAAAGAACGCCGGAAAATGGCGTCTGCCACAGAAATACCCTCCCCCAGCATGCCCCGCGAGGGAAACACTCCTCTTATTGGCTGCTGGGCAAAAGGACGCCTCCGCCTTGACCTCTCTGGCACCACCTGTCATCCAAAGATGGAACTACATCTCCGGAGCACAGAATGACCCAGGGAACAGTTCAGGGCTGGCAACAGCCAAATTTAGATAAATCAACATGTATGAAAGCAAGTAACTCTCTCAACCTACTAAATTTGACATAGCACCTGTACTGAAAAGTACACAGGCGCTACATAGTTAATGGTTGTTTTTTTTTTTTTTATTTGTAAGATTACCGATATCTCCGTCTACATGAGGCGTCCGCACAGCTGAAATCACTGTCTGTCTATGTGCCTCCGGTTCTTACGCACCTGTAAACAGGTATAACAAGCACGCTTTGTGGGGTGGGGGGGGGGGCTATGGTTGTTTTTGATAGCTATGTAGACATAGCCAGAGGACTAGGAAGTATTGATAACAGTGCATATAAAACAGCATTGTTAGGGTGTTCTTAGTGAGTAGTAGGAAGGAGCGAATGTGTGAGCTTCGAGCCCTGCTGAAGTCTATAGAAGGTGAATCATATTGTTGGCAATGTGTATAAGAGATATTTCCGCGCTACTATGAGATGTGTAAGTGATGTATCAACTGATACAAAACACTTAAAAAGGTATAACCATACCCTATGTAAAATAGTGTGTATAAAAAATAGTGCGGAGCTGTTGAATTCAAAATATATATAAGTGCAATTTGCAAGGATCCCCGGTAAAGAGAAATGTTCCAAATTGTAGTGTGCTAATTGATAAAAAAATATGGAACAAATAAAGTGCTAGATGCAAAATCCAAAGAAAGAAACCTTAATATACTACCTGGATAAATAAAGTGACTTGTCCTACCAGCAAATGCTGCAGCAGTGGTAAAGTGCAAATGCCAAACAAACGGATCCTTGTTAACAAATACTAAAATTATGATAAAGGTGCAAAAACATGCAAAACATGCGTGTCCATCCAACTGATATACAGTACAAAATAACTTATAAATATCTTATTGCATGATATACAAAACCATGCATGGTAAAATATGAAAATCCAAAATAAACAAGGTAAAGTGTTATGTGCTGAATATAAGTGATGTGTGACAATTTCTTATATGGTATCCACACTGTGGGTGTTCTTCTAGTGTTGTATTGTTGGCAAACTAATAGGCCAATAAAAATGTATGGAGAGCTGGGCACTACCATGGAAGATGCAAATATTTTTTTTTAAAATACTGTACAGCAAAGAAAGGGTCCTTTCTGCATCTTCTAAATTTAAAATACACACATCCTTTAAATAACATGTTTGGGAGATACTTTAAAGTAGTTGTAAACCTCAGACATGAAATATGAACAAAACATACCCCTCTATAATGTGTACTTGTCTCAGTTAAAAGCACTAAGTGTTTTTTCTGTCTGCCACTTTGCTCCTCTGCTATCAGCATGAATCACTTCTGCCATTTTTTTTATGACACCAGGAGAACAATGATGACAGGGGAGGGATCTCCAGCAGATTGACATCCTCAGCTCTGTTTCTGTGTGCTTTCTAAATAGGACATGTTTCTTCCCTCCAATCAGCTCTCAGACTTTCAGGTCACCTGTGGCCAGGTGACAAGTGCACCCCGTTGGGGTCAGGGATGCACCACAGGTTAATGAACCCTATAGCCGACGGCTGCTATTAGAGAGGAGGCATGAACCCAATATTCCCCAGGGCGCAGAGTCAAAGACCCAGCTTTGTGTTCACCAGAGCCTCTAGTGGTCAGGATGGCCTTCGCTGCAGCTGGATCCAGGTCGCGACCCCTGGGATCCCCTAGGTTACGCTCCGCAGGCAGAGAGGGGAAGCAGCAAGCAGGACAAGCGATAGTGATGGGTAAGCCGAGGTCAGGGCAACAGGCAGACGAGGGTAACTGAGGGACAGGCAAAAGGTCAGGGTCACAGGCAAACAGGAGAAGTCAGGGACGAGCCAAAAATGGTACACAGGAAGGTAATCGTAGCACACTGCAGACAGGAACTTAAACTAACAACACGGTTGAACAGCACTACACACCTGTAGTGCAACAGGTAATATAGACTTCCTGGGATGGCCTGGGTGGGGCCATACAGGAAGGAGAGGTGATAAAAAGGCAACCAGAACAGAGTTAGGCCTCTAATGAACTGATGGAGACAGGTAAGCTGCCAGACTTTATTGCATATCCATGACACAGACCTTTCTTCTCTGCAGAGTGTAATTTCAGCACTCCGCCCCATTTTTCTCAGCAGAAGTGGAGCGTGTGGGGACGTCAAATACCCTTTTAAAGGAAGCCACAAACTCTGGGTAACTAATTCATGACAATGGGTTTTTGCATCTCTCATAGAGGGTTTGCCCAAGGCTATATTAGAAAGCAAATAAATTATGAAGCCTACTTTGCTTCTGTCTGTTGTGAATGCCTGGGGCAGCATCTCAAAGTATATTCCAACCTGGTTCAGCAGTGCGAATCAGGAGTGTCTGTAACGCTATGGCAAACTGATCCATGTGGTGATTCTGCTCATTCAACCTGGAAAAATATTACCACTAGGTCTCCTCTCTCTGGAGAGGAGACGCTTGAGAGGGTATAAAGCACTGCGGAAACTGTTGGCGATATATAAATCCTGCATAATAATAATAATAATAATGATAATATGATTTCAATGTACAAATACTGTACTGGTGACCTCACAATAGGGATAAAGCTTTTCTGCAAAAGGAAATTTTACAAGACACGCAGCCATTCACTAAAATTAGAAGAAAATCATTTTAGCCTTAAACTGTGTAGAGGTTTCTTTACTGTAAGAGCGGCTAGGTTGTGGAATTCTCTGCCACAAGCAGTGGTTTCAGTGGGGGGAGCATCGATAATTTCAAAAAACTATTAGATAAGCACTTGAACGACCACAACATACAATGTAATACTGACATAAAATCACACACATAGGTTGGACTTGTTGAACTTGTGTCTTTTTTCAACTTCACCAAATAGGTAACTATGATTGCCTGTATCTTCTGAATTCATGGTCTTTACCTACTGTCAGGAACCATGAAACAGACAGAGACAGAAAATGCACTAAAAATCACACCTTTTAATAAAACTGGTAAACTTATTCAAATCATAGCCAGGGTTCAGTAGCCAAATCAGATAGTAAGAAAAAGTCAGGAAATCGGGAATCCAGAGATCAGCATAGTCAGAGGCAGCAGACAAGATCAGGAACAAGAAGGGATGTCAGCCAGGCAAGTCTTCAACAGGAACACAGCAGAGAGTCTCTAGATATGTTGACCATGGCGAAGGCAATTGATGAAATTACCCAGGCAGTTTAAATAGCCAGAATGGGCTGGCTGTGGACTTGACTGTCGAGCAAGAGATGATCAACAGGTGAGCCACTGTGGAATGATGAGGACTGTCAATTAACTGAGAGCTGAGTAACCCGAGCACAAAGAAGGAATGGCTGAGAGCCCAACCCTGACACATGGATATATATGCATTGCAATTTATGAAAACAAATAATCACCCTTTTTAAGGGCAAGAGTTTTCTATGAACATGTAAGGGTTAATAAGCGGCTATTTAGAGCTTGAAGACACATATCTCCATGTGCACAGCATAGCACAAGTTTGTAAAAAAAAGGGCAGGGATCCATGATGTTGCTCTGGTGGAACAATACTTTATGCTCACTGTGCTGTCTTTTTAAATAGGTTCCATGCAAGAACAGTCATCCACCTCAGACACCATTTGGCTTTAACTACATCTCTGGGATCTTCTTGATAGATTGATAGCATAATGGAAAACATAGACCCTGAAGTTTTTAAAGAGTTGGAAGTCTCACTCAAAGAACCCAAGGAAAGAGAAGAGGAAATAATAATTAAAACATGCAACAAAGTTTTAAAGATTTTTTTTGATCGATGATGTCTGTGTAGAGACAAAACACATTGGGCAGGGCTTGTCGTCATGCCTGCCAGTGACTTGTGCTGGAGCTTTTCAGTGTAATTGTCAGTTTTTCAACTCCCAAACACTATGAGGTTTGCTTTGTGTTCTCCTAATGTTCTTTGTGAATTTTTGGAGCACTGGAATATCATGAATATCTTAGCTGTATGACAGTCATGCACAACTTTGCATAAGATCTATGCCAACTGGTAAGGAGCTTTTGAGCACAGGTGCACACTGTTAAGCAAAGGCTTGGCTTGCAAATAAACTAGATGACTCCTCTGGAGGGACTTCTATGCACAGGCTAAAACATATTTCTCTTTGTGCTTGCAAGAATCAGGCACTGGCTATTGCATATGCGCATAGCACAGATGTTAGTGCCAAATGGGCTATTTAAACTTGGCCAGTGCTCAGTATCAGTGCTGCTTTGTCTTTCAGTACCTGTATCCTGTGATCCTGTTATTCTGTATCCTGATTCTAGTTGCTTACCTGGCATGTCTGACCACTCTATGAACTCTGCCTGCACAAACCACAGCTTGTCCCTAACCCCTGCTTCTGTCTGCTCCATTTGCTTCTCTTCCAGACCCAGTTTGTACCCAGACCATGCTCTTGCCTGGTCCACTGTACCTGATCTGTCCTGCCAGTATATGACCCGGCTTGTCTGACTTTGCTTCCTGCTGTGCCAGCTGTTCTACAGTCTGCTACCAGTGCATGTCGCACCTGCCTTCTGTCGCCAATACCAGCCTGCTTCAGTCTGCCATCCACCGGCTGTCTACAAGCCCACCTTCTTCACTGAAGACTACTAAAGACCTTTCCTGCCTGGTGTGGATACCCGCTCTGCTACTGGCAAGACATGCAGGCACTTGTGCCACTCTGCACTCTTGCACCTTCTGTTTAGACTACCAGGTTCCTAGAGTCAGAGGTGTAAGAGGGGCCTTCCGCATAATTTCAGGCTTTGCTATCAGGTACGTGATAAGTACACACCAGTCTGCTAAGTTATTATGGGCATGTTGGGCTTTTCACAATGTTAGATACTTAACTGCACTTTTTGAGTGGGTGCTATTTAGTAAACCTTCATTATATCTGCATATGAGCATGATGTATATGTCCCTAATTATTTACTAATTTGATGTTTTATGTTTGTTTATTACTAATACTCATTTAAAGTGATAGCTCACCTATTGCTTTTCTTATAAACGTTTGTCTAGTATTCTGATTAGTGTCCTGCTGTGTACACTCCTCATTTCAAAGACCAAATTGTGGTAAATCAACCCCTGTATGTAGCCTACCAAACTGCAATTCACAGTAAAATGGCACTTTACAGCACTGGATATAGAAATTAGCAGTATAAATGTAGTAACAGCTCTAACTGCAAAAACTGCAGGATCTTTCTCTTTCTACTTCAAGTCTCCAACACACACTGATTGTGTTTTAGCACAGCAACAATCTCTCCCTACAAAAGCTGTGATGACTCCCTATCTGCTACAGGTCTCCAACATTCAATGACTGTGTATATGACTGTCCTATCCCTATGACCTATCCCTATCTGCTACATTCTAAGTATGTACAGTATGAGACTTACTGTAAATTGAGCAGTTATCATCAGCAGCAACTCTCTCTCCCTGCAAGATATTTAAGATCTGTCCCTACCTACTTCATGTCTCCACCAACACAGACTAACGAATGGCTGCTGGGAACCCTGATGTTTGTAGGGAGGGATTTGGAACATAAGACAACCCCAGTGGTTGATCCTGCTAAGCCACCTGACCACAATTACTGTAAGAGGCCTGGAAGTGCATTATTGGTAACTGGTTGCTATTGACATGAGCAATTGCATTAGTTTGCCACTTTCTTGAATCGTGAATGACTTGGTTTTTTGTCAAATTCACGTTCAACCCAAACCTGAAGCTCATCCCTACTGCTCACTACTTTTTCACTCAAATAGTTCTTTATTGTACCAGTTGACGCCGTATCCTTGTTGCTGGTAATTAAGCAATCGAATAATCCCTGTTCACAATACTTTTCTAAAACATGCCCACTGCAGCATCCACCAGCATGGTACAATGCAGTGTTTTACCATGTAGACTAGTTTAGTCCTGGCTCTGGCAGTAAGCTGTACAATATGCATTTCTTGTTTTTATTATTATTAAGTGTCACAATTTTTTACACTGCTGTGTTTTTTCATGCTGGACCATACCACACATCATCCCACCTGTTTTGCAGAAAAATGCAGGTCACTGCAAATAGTGTGATTGAGCGTTTACTTTAAATGGTGACAGGAAAAACTTAAGAGATGGACTTTGACAGCCAGGGCTTCGTGATTTTCCTTCCATTGACCCTGTGAGGTGCTTTCTATATTGTGACTGTAGTAGAATAAACAGAATTCAGAGTAAGGTAAACTAAAGTATTTTTTTGATGTAAGCACAGTTGCAATATTTACTGGGTAGTATTTTCAACTTTGTGTCTAGTTTGCTTTGCTCCCTAGAATTGATATTAAAAAAAAAAAAAAATTAAAATCAGATATGTAATTGCACCTTAAAATACTATGAACATCTAAATATTCTTGCTACCAGTGTAAACTTCCAGGCAGAATTGAAATTAATATTCCTTGTTCTGGTACAATGGCCAGGAGGCTGTATTCTATATAGTAAAAAAAATAAGAAGGGAATTTTAATTATTATGTAACTCTGTGTTAAATTACTCTTATTATTTGCATTCATTAGTTATGCATGTATTCTGTGATTAGAACTGAACAAAATTAAGTAAAAAATTGAATAGACTAAAAATCCTACTTTTTCTTATATGTGATACACTAGGATTACACAAGAGTATGAAAGGTACATCACTTTATATAAATAAGAAATATAAATAAGATAACAAGTCTTTAGCAGTAACATGGGTCAGCTAGGATATAATATAGAATCTTTAAAACTTGGTGATCTTGGAAACTTTTATTCCCTTTATTCTAAGATATAAAAAAAAAAATGCTACATCAACGATTAAGGCTTACAGTGATGGAAATGCTGACCACATTAATCTTTCAGCACCTAATGTACTCTGTTCTGCTTGACTGACTGCTCTGCCTGATGAAATGATTTGACTGTATGGGATTTATTTTCAGGTGTTACACTACAGTTACGTTGGGATCTTATAATAATGTGAAATTCACAGGAAACAAAAAATATGCTAAAGTAGAGTATTAAGAATTTCAGATTTACTTTAAGAAAATAGTAGCATCCAAATAGACTGTCACTTACTGGTTTCGCCTTTCTGGTTTTCAAAGATAGGAATGCAGGGCCAAATTCTCAAAAGAGATACGCAGGCGGAACTGCTGTTCAGCCTGCTTATCTCTGTGCCTAACTTTGGAAACGATCCTCAAAAGGCTTTTTCCAAAGTTAGGCAGAAGATCTGACATGTGTAAGACACTTACACGGTCAGATCTTAGGATGCAGTACCGCATCCGCCGCTGGGGGCATTTCTCATTGAAATGCCGCTTTGAGTATGCAAATGAGGACTTAAGCAGATCCACAAAGCATTTCAGCATTTTGATTTCTGCGTAAGTTCCGATTTGCTTGCGCAAAACTAGGGCTGGTTTTACAATGTGGAAAATTAGTCACACCATGTAAAAGCCCATTCAAGCGACGGCATTTGGTATGCATTCCCGAGGGAGAACTCCACGGCAATTTGTAAAATCAAAACCGGCATGGGTTCCCCCCCCAGGAGCATACCAGGCCCTTAGGTCTGGTATGGGTTGTAAGGAGACCCCCCCTACGCCGAAAATTCGGCGTAGGGGGTCCCCCTACAATCCATACCAGACCCGTATCCAAAGCACGCTACCCGGCCGGTCAGGAAAGGGAGTGGGGACGAGCGAGCGCCCCCTCCTGAGCCGTGCCAGGCCGCATGCCCTCAACATGGGGGGGTTGGGTGCTCTGGGGCAGGGGGGTGCACTGCGGGCCCCCCCACCCCAGAGCACCCTGTCCCCATGTTGATGAGGACAGGACCTCTTCCCGACAACCCTTGCCGTTGGTTGTCGGGGTCTGCGGGCGGGGGCTTATCGGAATCTGGGAGTCCCCTCAAATAAGGGGGCCCCCAGATACCGGCCCCCCACCCTAAGTGAATGGATATGGGGTACATCGTACCCCTACCCATTCACCTGGAGGCAAAAAGTTAAAGTTATGCATGTGCCTACCCACGTGCACCCACCACGTGGGTACCTACCGGAGCATGATGGGACGGTGATGCCTATATAAATGGGATGCAAGGCGCGCTTCCATCATTGCAGTGAGAAGAGGCGACGTGTCAACATCGGAAGAAGGGAGAAGAAGAACATGACGTCACAGAAGACCGCGATGGCTGCCTGCTAGTAATTGAGCTAACACACGAAGATAGCAGGCAGCCAGCGCTGAAGAAGAAGGCACCGGACAGCTGCAGAAGAACCGGGGTGCGCCGAGTCAACAGCGGAGAGCGGCGAAGATAGAAGAAGACCCCCGGAGAGCGGAGAAGACCCCCCCCCGGAGAGTGGAAGAAGAAGCCCCCCCCGGAGAGTGGAGAAGACCCCCGGAGAGCGGAAGAAGAAGCCCCCCCTGGTATTAGAGCTAAAGAAGACAGGGGGGGCCTCCGGAGCAGACTAATAAAATATTTTAAAAACCCTTGTGTTGTGTGTTTAATAACTTTAACTTTTTGCCTCCAGGTGAATGGGTAGGGGTACGATGTACCCCATATCCATTCACTTAGGGTGGGGGGCCGGTATCTGGGGGCCCCCTTATTTGAGGGGACTCCCAGATTCCGATAAGCCCCCGCCCGCAGACCCCGACAACCAACGGCAAGGGTTGTCGGGAAGAGGTCCTGTCCTCATCAACATGGGGACAGGGTGCTCTGGGGTGGGGGGGGCCCGCAGTGCGCCCCCCTGCCCCAGAACACCCAACCCCCCATGTTGAGGGCATGCGGCCTGGCACGGCTCAGGAGGGGGCGCTCGCTCGTCCCCACTCCCTTTCCTGACCGGCCGGGTAGCGTGCTTTGGATACGGGTCTGGTATGGATTGTAGGGGGACCCCCTACGTCGAATTTTCGGCGTAGGGGGGGTCTCCTTACAACCCATACCAGACCTAAGGACCTGGTATGCTCCTGGGGGGGGAACCCATGCCGGTTTTTTCTTTGAAAATTGGCATGGAGTTCTCCCTCAGGAATGCATGCCGAGCGACGCTGTCAATTTTTCTTTTTTTTTTTTTGTTTTCCCGGCGCGTATTTTTTTTTTCACCCGTCGCAACTTTATTGTCCCGTCGCAATCCACAAAGCCCGGCGTAAATTACGTTCGCGCGCTGCACGTCGGGAAAATTACGTCACATGCATGCGCAGTACGGCCGGCGCGGGAGCGCGCCTCATTTAAATAGTAAAATAGTAAATAGTAAAATAGTAAAAAATTGAATATGTTCAGGTGTTTTTAACTAGCCTTGCAGGATAAATGTCATTTTTGCATGTGTGCGCTATAATCTGTTTTGTACTGTATTTGGTCTTATAGCAGCACCAGCTTAGATGTATAGCATTTTTTGGGTGTGCCCACCAAGTATCTTTTTGTATTTTGTATAGACCCTGACCAGGTCTCTTGGCTGGAGCACCCCTCCCCCTCTTCATTACCTCACATTAGTGGCCACCAGTGTATAGGAAGAATCCCTTCAGTTCTCCCACATAGAGGAGTTTATCTCCCATGGTTGAGACCCAGGTTCTTTCATTCTATTACTAGGGTAGGACCCACTAATTCGGGGTACTTTGTCGCAGTAAGTGGGCTTAGCACTATATGACTATATAGTGTGACCAAACCCCCGTATTTTTGAATATGTTCAGGTGTTTTTAACTAGCCTTGCAGGATAAATGTCATTTTTGCATGTGTGCGCTATAATCTGTTTTGTACTGTATTTGGTCTTATAGCAGCACCAGCTTAGATGTATAGCATTTTTTGGGTGTGCCCACCAAGTATCATTTTGTATTTTGTATAGACCCTGACCAGGTCTCTTGGCTGGAGCACCCCTCCCCCTCTTCATTACCTCACATTAGTGGCCACCAGTGTATAGGAAGAATCCCTTCAGTTCTCCCACATAGAGGAGTTTATCTCCCATGGTTGAGACCCAGGTTCTTTCATTCTATTACTAGGGTAGGACCCACTAATTCGGGGTACTTTGTCGCAGTAAGTGGGCTTAGCACTATATGACTATATAGTGTGACCAAACCCCCGTATTTTTGAATATGTTCAGGTGTTTTTAACTAGCCTTGCAGGATAAATGTCATTTTTGCATGTGTGCGCTATAATCTGTTTTGTACTGTATTTGGTCTTATAGCAGCACCAGCTTAGATGTATAGCATTTTTTGGGTGTGCCCACCAAGTATCTTTTTGTATTTTGTATAGACCCTGACCAGGTCTCTTGGCTGGAGCACCCCTCCCCCTCTTCATTACCTCACATTAGTGGCCACCAGTGTATAGGAAGAATCCCTTCAGTTCTCCCACATAGAGGAGTTTATCTCCCATGGTTGAGACCCAGGTTCTTTCATTCTATTACTAGGGTAGGACCCACTAATTCGGGGTACTTTGTCGCAGTAAGTGGGCTTAGCACTATATGACTATATAGTGTGACCAAACCCCCGTATTTTTGAATATGTTCAGGTGTTTTTAACTAGCCTTGCAAGATAAATGTCATTTTTGCATGTGTGCGCTATAATCTGTTTTGTACTGTCATTTAAATAGTAATCGCCCCCCGGGGAGGAGGACCGCCTTGCGACGGAGGCACTTAAGTTACACGGCGTGTAATTTCTAGGTAAGTGCTTTGTGGATTGGGCACTTAGGTAGAAATTTTAAGTCAGTGTAACTTAACTGCTGAAATTTAAGTTAGGCTACGTTTTTGGGAATTTGGCCCGCAGCAGACTTTAGACCAGTACTCTGTGACATCTTTATTCACTATAGCAGCTTTGCAGTTTCTTGTGTTTCCTGCTCTTCTGTAGTGAAGGCCCAAGGCTCCCAAAGGGCCCATGCCTTAGATCAGTATTCCTCAACCCTTTTTCAGTTGTGGCACCCTTTAAAATTATGCACAATCATGATGCACCCCATTCCTAAAATGTAAAAAAAACACACAAAAAAACGAAACTAATAGTTTTACATATAGCAGCAACATCCATGCACATGGGCCATCCAACATTAGAAGTCATTTATTCCTCCACTATTGCAAACTGGTACTGACTAGTATTCTAAAATTTCTCTCTTCCCTCAGTTTCTCGTCTTTTACTTGCTAATGTGACCCCAGTGCTGATAGAGAGGGGATGATGAGAAGTAAACAAGGATTCTATGCAAACACCCATCATTCTCCTTACCAACCAGTGGTGTCATTGGTTGTCAGGGTGCCAGTGGCTTGACCAGCACAGTCCCCAGGGTTGTCAGGATGCCAGTGGCTTGACCCACAATGTGCTCAGGGTTGTAATGCTGCAAAGTAAAAACCTGTGGCAATTTGTTGCATTATTTGGGCATTTTGCCAAGGCACCCCTGAAGAACCTAGGGGGCACACCAGGGTGCCATGTCTCCCTGGTTGAAAAAGTCTGCCTTAGCTGCATTCACTTAGGAGTTGCTGTCTGCATTCTTGCAGCACATCACAGGACTCTGCTGGGGCTGGAAGACCAGGGTTCAAAAGGTATACCCAAGGTGTAATAACAGTGGCATTTTGAAAAGTGGCACTGGCAGAGCAACCACTATTGATAAAGTACTGGATCTGTATTATCTTCAAATACACTCTTTTTTTGTAAATTTACCTGAATAGTCTTCCCACTGGGGCCCCCTCTGACCCCGGGCCCATTAACAGCTGTGCTGGTTGTTATGGCTTTAGTTTCAACACTGCTGCTGGGATAGGGGACCCTAAAGCAAAAAAGAGCCCAGGACCCAAGATTTACTTGCTAATTTGCCACTACCTATATTTTCTGTAATCTCTCCTTCATCCATACACTGCTTACTTAATACCTCCACATCCAGTACCAAATCATTATAGATTGGCTGCACTGTGAAATGCTATATAGGCTGACTTACTTCCAGGGAATTATCTCCCACCTGTAGTCTTTGACTTAATAAAGCATGAAGTGCAGTCAAATGAGGTGAACTAACGTGTAGGGAATTGACCCTGGGATGGATTCAACATTTTAGATAGTTTGGGGAAATTTCATTGTGCTAACTTAGGGCATCCAGTGATGTAAAGAGAAATTTTTATTTGTTCAAATTCTCTAGACCATTATTAGATGTGTGAAGCATGCACAGGTTCACTTTATCTAACCATATATTACAGTATATTAGGCTCTGGTCAATTTTACTGAGCTTCACACATTAGTAAAACAGTCCTAAAATCTGCTCTGTAGGGGACAATGGAACATTATCTAAGTATAAATACAGTATATAGAACTTTAGAATTCTTACATTTGATTAAATACTTAGCATGACTAAAGAACATTTTTATTGTTTTAAATACTGCAGGTTTCCCCATTTCCAAAGGTGTTTTGTTACACCTTTTTATATCCCACACAGTGTAAGATTCATTTCTGAATAGAATTAACCCACTGCTAACTAAGGGATTTAGACTCTTTGGTAAAAGTGGTCCTTTGGGTCTATGTTCTACAGAGGGGATTATTACCTCTGAGCTATCCATTTAGCCTTTTGACTTGATTGTGTTCCTCCTGTGTTTAGTTCTGAATCAAGAGAGTGATATTACTCCTAGGAAGTGAAACGGCAACTTCCCTGTGTAATGTCACCAGATAATGCTATACAGCTCATTGAGCAGATTGCGATCTTGCAAAGGAGCAGAAATAAAACAGCCAATTAACCAAACCTTGTTCCAAAGGATTTATTAGTTGTGCACACAGCTAAATGTTTTACTTAATCCCTATTGACTCCTTCATCCCAAGAAATGATTAGACTCTTGTTTCAATAAAAAAAAAATACAGAAATACAGAAAAAGCGGGGAAAGCCCTCAATACATAAGGATAGATTACCACTAAATAATTTTAGATTTAGACAAGGATGTTTATGATGTATAGATACTGTACATATTTTTAGTATATATATTTATCTATTTTAAATAGGTTTATTAAAGTAGATCTATTCCTAGTCACTAAGATTTGAGGTAGCATCCTCCTTCTAAAGATGCTATGACACCAGGAAAATGAAATTATTTTTGCTCCTATGTAATTAGTGTAGCAGTGGTTGATTGCTTTTGGCTGTCTGTATCTCATAGGCTACAGGTTTTATTGCTTTCCCCTGTCTTTCAGAAGTTTCTAGAAGTTGGTTGAGCAAGGCAAAGGGGCAACCCGAATATTTGTTGTGCTCCAGCCTATCCCTGGGAGGTGTGCCCAGAAGGGGGCTAGAGAGGCATTAAAATAATCTGAGATCATAAGATCTAGAGCCATTCTGATTCAAACTGTCCTAGCTGTAACTCAGCTGGGAGGCCTATTCCTATGGATTCACATTTTTTAAGCCAGTCAAGGGTACTCTGGAGAGCTCGCTGAGCTTGTGGAAGTTTGAAGGGGTCTGGCTGTCCTGTAGCATTTTAAGCATTAACCTCTCCGCAATGAAGTGTCTGGTGGATACTGGAAGTAGGCATCCAGCGATTCTGTGACATTGTGAGTACTGACATGAGCCTGGAATTCTTGTGATTGTGTGCTGTATCTCTTGGGGTGGAGAAGTCAGTGGTGTTACTGCTTAAAGGGGTTGTAAAGGGATTTTTATTTGTTTTCATAATAAGCTTTCTTTACCTGCAGACATTCCTCTTTTTACTTTCTCATTGTTCGTTTTTGCTCAGAAGTTGCTCTCTTTCTTCTCTGTTCTGTTAACTTCCTGCTTGTCTGATTTTACTGACCACCGTGATAGGAGGCTTTACTGTGGTGGTCAGTAAAGTGCTCACCCCCTCCTGGGAACTACATCTGTGCAGCAGGACGCTCTCTACGTGTTAGAGACCTCAAGGAGGTGTGAATTACTGGGCGTGCCGCAATTTATACTGGGAAATGTAGTTCTTACATGAAGGAACGATGCAAACCAGGAAGTGAATGAGAGAACAGAAACTAGAATGCCGGAGGTGATATAGATGAAGGAATTTAATAGGTATTTACTCGATTTTTAACAGAATCATTACACTATTCTGTCTGTCTACCTTGCAGACATTAGTTTTAGGCAAAAATGTTTTTTCCTTTACAACTCCTTTAAGATTTCTGAACAAAAAGGGCTCTGTGTCTGTCACCTGTACTTGTTTATGTTTAGAGTTTGCTTATAAAGAATCTGGAGTATCCCAAATGACCTCTCTCCCACCCCAAGCTCCTCAGCAATAAAAATAAAAAAAAGACAACCCCCCAGATTAATCAATTATCCAGAATGCCTGGCTGCCTCTGTGCTGACTCTGGGAAAAGACCAGTTAAGTTACATCGGCTCCTTTAGGGGTAGTGCAACACTAATATAAGCTTTAAAATGTTAATGTAATTTCATTTATTTATTTTTGCAATATGCACCTTTCATTAAAAAAACATACTTGATGATTCTGCCACATGGGGTAATAACTGTCTCCAAATTGTGCTCCTGTGCTGTCACTCAGTCGCACGGGCTTCTGATGGAGACTACAAGCAGCTACAATGACACACAATATGTAGATATGATCCACTGTTGTCCCTGTCATGAAACCAGTCCAGCGCAATGCCAACACTGGGAACATAAGAAGGCTGAAAGCTCCCAAAGGAGATCAACAGCACCAATATGCATGCTTTACAAAACAAGTGTTGTGCAGTTTAAGTGTATTTTAATTCTCCCTTTTATACTTGCAAGCAAGGGTCCAACTGAGGAAGAAGAACCTTATTTTGCCTAAAAGCTCCAGAAATAAAATTCTTGTACTGTTTTAGGAAGTCATTTATTTTTTTTATCCATGGATTTATTATCATCCATTCTGAGTTCACTGGGCTAGGTGCATTTTTAGGCAATTTTAATTTCAACAAGGTTTCTATGACAAGGTTTACTAGCCTAGAGTCCCCTCCAAAAGCCACAGTCACAGTGGTTACAATAACAGTGCACATTGTTGTGGGAGTATGTGCACATGCGTCTACACACAACTGATCCTTTGGGGTTGATTCACTAAAACTGGAGAGTGCAAAATCTGGTGCAGCTTCCAATCAGCTTCCAGGTTTTCCTGTCAAAGCTTAAAGGGGTTGTAAAGGTAAATGTTTTTGCCTTAATGCATCCTATGCATTAAGGTGAAAAAACATTCAACAGCACTGACCCCCCCCCCCCCCAACCCCCATTTTACTTACCTCACCCCTCGAAAGTCCCGCACGCGTCCCCGTCATCCTGTTTGGTTCCCAGCCTGGCCATTGATTGGCTAGGTTGGACGGATTGATAGCAGAGCAGCCATTGGCTGGCGCTGCTGTCAATCACATCCAATGATGTGGCGCTCCAGGGGGCGGGGCCGAGTGATACAGTTGGCGGCTGTGGCCGCCGCTGTATCACGGGAGCGCGCTCGCAAGAGCTTTCCATCATGCGAGGGAGCTCGCATGAAGGTAGAAAGATCTTGTGAGGAGGAGCCGAGACAGCCGGCGAGGGACCCCAGAAGACCGGGTTCGGGGACACCCTGTGCAAAACTAGCTGCACAGTGGAGGTAAGTATAAAATGTTTGTTATTTTACCCCAAAAATGTTTTTGATTTTCGTGTTCCTTTTAATTGAACAAGCTGAAGTGAGCAGCTGATTGGCTACCATGCACAGCTGCACCAGATTTTTCACTCTCCAGTTATAGTAAATCAACCCCAATGGATCAGTTGTGTGTAGACGCATGTGCACATACTTCCACAACAATATGCACTGCCATTGTAACCACAGTGACTGTGGCTTTTGGGGGGACTGCAGGCTAGCCATTTGCCTACTGACTATGGACCCTGGTGTTTGAGGGGGGTCTATTCTTTTGGGGGGGGTGGTGCCTGGGGGACCCTTGGAGTAGTTTCAGTTTATATTCAAGTCCACATCTCCCTGAAACACAGACTCTGAGAACTGGAGGACCTGGATACAGATTTGGGGTCTCTGTGTTCTCCTGGCATATAGACAGCCCAAACCAGCATTGACTGCTTCAACTCCCTCCTAGACTCAGAGACTGAAAACAGATAATTATAATGTACTCATAACAACCTTATGCTGGTGTCTCCTGCTTTTATGTGTAATCTTTTTATTAAGGTGTTTCCCCAACGTGTGCCTCCTAGGTGTGCATTTCCATTGTTAATTGAGTTAAATTAGTAATCTTATGTTTCTGTCTGTTTGCTTAGCCTTCTAGATATGATTTGTCTTGTGTTAACTTTACCTCATTACCTAACCATTGTGCAGTCCAAACCGCCACCAGGACCCAGTGTTGGTTGATATTGGAGAAGTAAGTGTTCCAGGAGCCAGACACCATAAAAGCAGAGTTCCAGTGAGAAATGCAAGATACATTTGGCCAGTATGGACAGCCTGATTCTGCCCAGAATAAGCTGTAATTGAGAGATTCAATCCACCGGGAGCTCTGGAGAGAGGCTCTCCAAGTGGAGCAAGACCAGAGCTTTTTTTCTCAGAAAATAGGTGCAGGAACTCAACCACGACCCGTTCAGATTTCACAAACAGTAGAAGGGTCTTAAAAGGGCATTAAATACCAGAATTGCATTACATACAGAGTGCAGAGTTCAGGGGGTTACAAAGCTGTCACTTGTAAACACAAAAAACAGACTTCTGTGTTTACAAGTGATTGTGGTGAGCAGGCACCAAAGGGTCTGAGCCAGAGGTGGTGGAACTGAGTTCCCCCAAGTCCCCCCTGAAAAAAAGCCCTGAGCAAGACTATTATGGAAAGGTCCTCCCTATGCTCATGGATCGGTACTGGCTGGAGCTAAACTTACATATACCATTCCTAGGAGAGGATCCTTGGGAGGAATGGCTGACAGAGCTGGATAGGTTGGTCTATACTGATTTATCCCTGCTCATTTTCTTTATTAAATCACCCTCACAGCCTGTTTCAGAAACATATTCCAGAGACTATGGTTTCTATATGTGTTCATAATTTTATGCAGAAGGAACCAAATCTAAGGAAGGCACGTAAAATATGCCAAATATGTCAGAATATGTATGCAGCATACAGTGTTTTAGGAAGCAGTTTTGAAAGTTAACTAAAAATGTTTCCAGACATTAACTAATTAATTTCTCCATAATCACACTTCAGGTTGGAGAAATGTGATAATTAGCCACTAATGTTTCATTTAATGTTTAATTCACTCTGTCATATTTTGTACAAAACCAGCATGCTAAATGCAGGTTTATAAGCCTTGTTTTATATAATTTTAATGTATGTTTGTAACACCTTCATAATCTCTAAATCATACCAAAGTATTCAATAAAGGTTTAGCAATTAGCAGCATTCAGCAATACAGGCAGATCAAATTCATGCCTACATTTGTAAATTCAGATAACAAACCCAGATATATTAATATGTATTTCTCATAAAAAAAACAAAATAAATAAATAATTAAATAAATATATATGCAAATGCGCTTTTACGGCGATCCGTGACGGTTTTCGCGTTCTTTACGTCGTCGCTAGTAATTTTTTCCCGTCGCAAAGTTAAGCCTGCTTTAACATGGCTTAACTTTAGATGAGCCATGTTAAAGTATGGCCGTCGTTCCCGGGTCGAATTTCAAATTATTATTTTTTTTGCGTAAGACGTCCGAGAATACGAAAGTACGTTACGCACGTCGCCATTCAAAAAAATGACATCACTTCGCGCAAAGCACGGCGGGAATTTCAAAGCGGAGCATGCGCAGTTCGTCCGGCGTGGGAGCGCGCCTAATTTAAATGGTACACGCCCCATTTGAATTAGGCGGGCTTGCGCCGGACGCCTTTACGTTACACCACCGTAAGTTTACACGCAAGTGCTTGGTGAATCAGGCACTTGCGCTGAAAACTTGCGGCGGTGTAACGTATAGACGATACGTTACGCCGCCGCACTTATATGTGAATCTGGCCCCACATGTCAGTAACAACCCCTGCAATCCACTGTTGTCGACATGTGGTGAAAATTTCATGTCAATAGCAACTTTAGAAATATATTTACCTACAAAAAAGTGTTCAATATCAATACTTATTTTACTTATTTTAACCGCTGTGTATATATATATATATATATATATATATATATATATATATATATATATATATATATATATATATATATATATACTGTATATATATATATACTGTATATATGGGTTGGGCTCTTTTTCACTGCTGAGAATAAACAGCAGGACATTTTGTTCTCTTCTCCCTCCAGGGAGGAAGATAAAGAACTGAGCACTGATTGGCTGGAGAATTTTGATTGGCTACTGGGCATTCTTAGCCCCACCACTGCCCAAGACAGCATAGGAGGGCAGTGATTATCTGCAGCACTGCTCAGGAAGAGAAAAAACAGCTGTGCAAGGACTGCTAGGAGCTCCTGGGACTGCTGGGAGGTGTTGTTCCTAAGAGAATAGTCGCACCCAAAAAGTAAATTGTGAAACTAAAGGTCCCATAAATACGTTCTGTGGAGAAAGGGGGAATAGGAGGGGAAGACCAGGGCTTGCGACTCAATGTCACAGGAAAATCAGGAAACAGTGCTGTGCAACCACAGTTGTGCTGTTAGCCCCATGGATTTTGCAGAGGATGGTGATGCAGTGGAGTACTAATGCTATTTCCTGTATGTTGGATTTTGGACCAATCTATTGCACCTGCCAAATATCACCACTGTTGTCAGAACTGTGCTCTGCTCTGTAGTGGATGAATTTAATGACTTAGTGAGCCGCAGGATAGGACATCCAAGCCTGGAGTGCCAATAGCTTCACTCTAGAACATCACTATAGTGACCAGAGTTGACTCCATTGATATCAAATCTCACAGGAAGAGGTTTATCAATATGTCCTGGGTTCTAAACACTCATGAGAGATAGAAGGCTACACTGTGGACTTCTGAGTATTGAGAGGCAACTGAGCATCCTCTTGTTACTCTCCTCCAAAAGGGACAGCACCACCATAATATTGGATTCAGTTTGGGAACTTCCCCCTATTACCGTTGGGATAACAATAACACATTGTTCAGAGCACTCCAACGACATCTTGGGCCCCAATGATTGACAACGTTAAGTGTACCACTGGCCAATGGGAGGGGTTAAAGAAGGACTGAGACTTTTAGTCTCTGAATGAGTAAAACTCATATTTAAGGTACCTGTATAGATTAGGACACGGGTCTTCAAACTACGGCCCTCCAGTTGTTCAGGAACTACAATTCCCATCATGCCTAGTCATGTCTGTGAATGTCAGAGTTTTACAATGCCTCATGGGATGTGTAGTTCCATAACAGCTGGAGGGCCGTAGTTTGAAGATCCCTGGATTAGGACATAGGTGGTGTGGATTTTAGTACCGGTTATGATGTGTTCAGTAATACTTGGCTGACAGATTTCTATCAGTGTAACTTATTATTTTACTTTGTTTGTATCTGTTTACAGTTGCTGACATTATTGTTGCTTTGCTGGGTGTGTCGCCAAAAATAAATATTCTTTCATCCCGTCTTCATGCATCAGAGGTTGTGGCACTGGCAGAAGGGATGTTGTCACTGGAAAAGGTAAGAACCTGCATAGTCATTTTTGAAAACCAGACCAAACTAACAGTTATTGGTGGCAGGATTATTACCAAAAATACAGTGGGGGTTGATTTACTAAACCTGGATTATACAAGATCTGGTGCAACTGTGCATGGTAGCTTCTACTATAAAAGCTTATGGATATTAAAATTTAATATAAGATGTTCTGAGTTAATGTAATATGATTTTCAATATGATACTTGATTGAGATATGCAGAATTGTGCTTAGTTGGAATGAAAATGAAATATGTGTGATTTAGGAGCCTCGTTGCAAAGTGCAACATTATAAAGTGATGAATAATGGTAATATATGGTATATGTAGGGGATCCAGACACATGCAATTTCATCAGTTATAATTACATTTAATAACATTTTAAAATATTAGGTCATGAACAGTAGTTTTAGATGTAGTAAGCAACCAGGTGTTTAGCTTACATTCTAATACCAATACTGTAAAATAAAAAGTTGACTCATCCCCTTTTTTCTCACGTTTCCCCTCAAGCGGTTGATCAGTATTGATCACTGGTTAATTGATCACTGGTTAATTTAAACAGAATATGCTCCTTTTAGCTAAATTATTCAACATGCCAGAAAATGTATAAGATAGTTTTATAATGAGTACTATCATAATCAGTATACACTTTTGATCACCTAATACAAATTCAAGGCCAAAAAGTGGCGTGTATACTGTAGCCATTAATAAAAGTATACACTGCTACATTAAATGTGCATTATCCAATCAATGTACATTCTGAAACAAAGGATTCATGAAGTATATACACTGCCAAACAACTTACATGCTGCTTCTCTTATTTCCATCATCTCCTGCCCCAAAGCTGCAGAAGATTATAATATGGGAGATGGGTATCAGACAATATACTTTTAAGGCATAATTAAACCCAAGAAGAAACATGTAACATTTTGCATCTTACCATTATTTAGATGTGAAGGCTACATTAGTTTACATTGTTACAAGTTAAAACTTAAATTTAATCTGCTGCTTATATGTTGCCTTCCTTGGTTACTCCTTCCCCCTCTCATCAATATTTCAAATACATTTTTAAATAAAACTCTTCACATTTTTATTGTATACCTTATTTTAGATCTAGTGACATCACCCCCGGATTGCTGTGCTTTTCTATGCAATACAAACAGATCATGGCTGGGGCAGGAGCTGGCAGGGTTCTGTACATAACTTTATAAAAAAAAAACATTGCCTTAGTACTGCTTTGAAGAGCCCTTAGCCCTGATGCAAGCAGCGGGGTGACTCACATTGCCTTGATAGGTGGAGGACAGTGTTTGGGAGTGGGTGTTTCCAGGTAGACTGTATTTACATGCAGACAAATGCCCATGTGTTATTCTGAGTCTTCATTATTAAAGAAACTGAAATCTAATAAATGAAATAGATGGTCCAGGAGCATTAAGGCTGGGGAGCAAAGTGCTAGATGATAACATCCTCCAACCAGGAAAAGTGACAAGGTTATCTGCCTTGCTGCAGCTTTTAGGCTTTTAGCTAGAAGTGGGCAGTGAAGTTAGAGCAAGCAATTTCAGCAGTGGAGGCTGGTGCTCACATTTTTGTTGGGGGGCGCAAACAAAAGAAAAAAAAAACATCAATTGCCGCCACTGTGCCCATTAAACGCAGCCAATGTGCCCATCAAACGCCACCAGTTTGCCCCCAAATGCAGCCAGTTTGCCCCCAAATGCAGCCAGTTTGTCCCCTCAAATGCAGCCAGTTTGTCCCCCCAATTGCAGCCAGTTTGTGCCCCCAAATGCAGCCAGTTTGTCCCCCCCAATTGCAACCAGTTTGTCCCCCCAATTGCAGCCAGTGTGTGCCCCCAAATACAGCCAGTTTGTGCCTCCAAATGCAGCCAGTTTGTCCCCCTAATTGCAGCCAGTTTGTCCCCCCAATTGCAGCCAGTTTGTGCCCCCAATTGCAGCCAGTATGTGGCAAGCTAACATATCCTTAAAAATTGTGAGGATAACCATATATAAGTAATAGGTAAGCAGCCAGCCCAGCCAGCCATGCATAGATAGTCAATGACATGTATTACAGTAGAAAAGTAAGTTGTGCCCCCAAATGCAGCCCCCAGCCTGGCACTTACCTTCCTTGGGTCAGCGCCATCCTCTCCACGCTCCCTCCGCTCCCTCGATGTCTTCTCCCGCCCTCAATGTCGCTTTAGCCAATCAGGTGACTGGTAACCAGACCTGGTGCACCTGATTGGCTGAGAGGCTTGTCAGTGTTAGGGAAGCGATTCCCTAACACAGCACTGTTTAACCAGGGAATGCACAGCCTGTGCGCCCTCTGGTTAACCATTTGGAAGCCAATTAGAGCCCACAGGCTCTAATCGGGAAGCCTATTAGAGCATCTCACTCTAATCAGGCACTTCCAAAACACACCCACCGCTGTTATTCAGATGGCCGGCACTCAACAGGGGGCTGCACACCTGAATAGTGGGCAGCAGTTGGCGACAATACATAGATTCATGCAATGCATGAATCTATGCATTGTTGATTGATGCATGAATCTATGCATTGTTGATTGATGGGTGCAGGAGAGAGGGGGCAGCGCTCCTGCGCCCACTATGGACACACCGCCACTGAATTTCAGAATAGGAGAGGAACCTCTACAGCTGTGCAAGACTGAAGGTAATGCTGAAGTTCAACTTTATAAACATTTAGCAAGTACAAATGTAGAGCACTCCCTTAAGGGCTGCATGTCAATTTGGATCCCTTACCCCACACAGCCAGGCACACTGAATTTCCACAGTCACTGAGAGTCAGAGAACAGTCCATGACTTTTTTTTTTTTGTTTGTTTTATCGAAGGTAATAAGCTTAGATGGGGATAGGTGTATTATGGGATTCCCTTTGACTTTAAAACAAACATCAGGGACACTTCTACTATATACAGTCTATATACACCCCTCTGCTTCCCCAATCACTTACTTGCTTGCAGAAATCGAGCTGTGTCACCTTGTTACAGTTTTTCCAGGCAGGGACTTGCACCCCCTGTACTTGAAAATAGGGTGACACAGCTCATACCTTTCCAGCACTCACTGTGATCACTGATCCCAGCACAACCTCTTCAGGCACTGCCAGCTTGACCGGCTGCAGCTGCCCCTTTCACAAACCCTCCTGGCTAACTTCTCCGCAGTCCTCAATGACTGACACTCTCTTCACAGTCCTCCCAGACTGATCACTTACCAGCTCACCTGGCTGACCTCTCAGGAGATCTCCCAGCACCCAAGCCCCAGGTCCGAGGTCCCCCCAGACTAGGGGGCACCCTCAAGGGCCACTGACAGCCTCCTCAGAACTCCATCTCCATTCTCCACCCAACTGCCCCTGCTGGCATGACTCATGTCTATTTATGAGGTGCCTAACCTCTTCCAGACCCTTTTTGCCGGAGACTGGTCAAGGACCTCATAAAAAATGCCAAGCAGCTCCTTTTGGTCTCCACCCACTACATCTTGAAACAGAGGGAAGCACAAGAGAAACTGCTTGCTGAGTCATCCAGCCTCCCTCAGTCACTCATCCAGACCAATTTTCCTACACTAAAAAAAAAATACTTATACCTAGCACACTAGCTGGTGGGTGCTACACAAAAAAAAAATATTTATTGTTACTGTTAAAAATGTGTTGTCACTTTTTGTAAGATGAACTGGAAGCAAAAACCATCTTATCTTTCTTGCGTAAATTACTCATTACCCCACATGTAATAGAGAAAAACAAAGGCAGACATGTTTGAAGTTCAGCCTGGGCGAAACATGAATTGTGTTTTTCACAGGATTACCAAATAAAAATAACAGGTAAAAAGCCTAAAAATAAATAAATAAATGCAGCCACCCCATCTGGGAAATTGGTGTGTTGCAGTATAGTTATTTTCTGTATTTGGGTTTAGTTATGCTTTAACGCGTTCTCATCTTGTTGCATTATGGACACTTGCTTTTATTGCTACTTATTTGGGTCACTGCAGCATTCTGTGTACTGAAGAGCTTCATCTGCAGGAAGAAGTTGGGTGGATCAGTGGCTGGCACCAGCATAAAATTAAAGGGAACAGATTCCTTTCTTTGGTTGAAAAGAAATTGCATTGCACCAAAGCTACTCCACTGCAGACCAATACCATGATGGATAGAGTAATGGTAATTTTTGTTTACAAATTTTAAAATCAATATTGTTTGCTAGAAAATTTCTTAGAACCCTTAAACATTTTATATCTACTTAAACGTAATGGGACGAACTGCCTCTGCGGACTGTGTGAGGTGTTATCAACCAGGGGCTGGTTTTGTGCATTTAATGTGGTCTTGCCCGGGCATTAGTAGATACTGGAGATAGGTCTTGGATATATTATCAAAAGTGCTGGGAGACCGCATCCCATTCACTCCAGAAGTTTGCCTGCTAGGACTGGTCGATATACCAAGACCTGCCTACAGGAAACCCTATTTATGGCACGTAAGCAAACTGTGCTTAAGTGGATGCAACAAATACCCCCCTCAAGGGACCAATGGCTTAAAGTGTTAAACCATATTCTTCCATATGATAAATTTGTGTATGAGCATAGAGGAATACCTCAGAAATATTATAGAATTTGGGGTGGATGGTTGAATTCACCATTAACTCTTATTGGAAATTAATAAAGTATAAGGAGGGCATAGATAGAAGATGACTTGAGTTGATGGAAGTCAGAAAAGTAGGGGAGAAGGGAGCTGAAGCCAGGGTATTTAGTTATCTCTACTCCTAAAGAATTTTTTTTCTTATCTTTAGTGAATTAAAAAAACAAAACACAATATTTACCCCAATTTTTGTATATTATTAAACACCTTACATGTGACGCTTTAAAATTGTGCATGCTCGTGGAATGGCAACAAACTACGGCACTTAAAAATCTCTATAGGTGATGCTTTAAACACCTTTACAGTTCGAGGAGGTCTAGTGCTAGAATTATTGCTCTTGCTCTAATTTTCGCAGCGATACCTCAAATGTGTGGCGCAAACACCATTTACATATGCGTGCAGGACTTATGTAAGCATTCGCTTGGGCGTGAGCACGGAGGGATGGGGGGGCACTTAAAAACTTTTTTTGTTATTTAATTTATTTTTATTTTTTACACTGTCCCTTTATTTTTATTAATTTTGTATTACTTTTATTCCTATTACAAGGAATGTAAACATCCCTTGTAACAGAAATAATGATAATAGGTCCATTTTATGGAGAGATTTGGGGTCAAAAAGACCCCAAATTTCTCCTTTACCTTTAAAAGCAAAAGATCCAAAAAATACATTTTTATTGTTTTGCTTTAAAAAAAAAATCACCCTGGACCAAAAGTGACGGCATGACATCGCTCTGGTCCTCAAAGGGCATAGAGCCAACAAAGACAATTTAGTTTTTAATTGTCTCCGTGACCAGCTGTCTGGTCAGATCATTTCTCAGGCGAGCTGGTGGAAATGGTAAGCTTCCTGCTACTTCTAAAAGTGTTCCAGCGGCTCATGAGCCGCTTGGAATGTTTTCATGAGAAAGACGGTTGGAAAAAAAAGTGTTATGGCTGATAATGGCCATAATCCTGGTAAAACACTTGCAAACCACAAGGTATATTTAAGCATTGTTGTCGGCAAGTAATTTTAAAGCCTGAGGCTTCATACACACAACCGTTTTCCTCAACAAAATCCATCAAGAAACTTGGTGGCAGAGCTTTTTTGCAGAGGAAAACGGTTGTGTGTATGTTTTTTGTCGAGAAAACTGTTGTGGATCTCGACGAGAAAAAAAGAGAACAAGTTCTCTTTTTCCTCGTCGT
Organism: Rana temporaria; assembly: GCF_905171775.1. Lineage (NCBI taxonomy): Eukaryota > Metazoa > Chordata > Amphibia > Anura > Ranidae > Rana > Rana temporaria. The sequence goes on from NC_053492.1 coordinate 145,723,390, forward strand.
GTTTCTCGTCGGGCTGGTTTACGACAAGAAACACGTTCGTGTGTATGCTTAGAAACCCGCGCATGCTCAGAATAAAGTATGAGACGGGAGCGCACCTTCGGTAAAAGTAACGTTCATAATGGAGATAGCACATTCGTCACGCTGTAACAGACTGAAAAGCGCGAATAGTCTCTCACTAAAATTTTAATTAACACGCAGTAACATGAGATTAGCAAAAGCAGCCCCAAGAGTGGCGCCAATGGATTAGAACTTCCCCTTTATAGTGCCGTCGTACGTGTTGTACGTCACCGCGTTTGAGAACGACAAGATTTTGTCTTGACAGTGTGTACGCAAAGAAAGCTTGACAAGATTCTCGACAAGCCTGACAAGGAACTTGCCGAGGAAAACGATGTTTCTTTTACGACGAGTTTCTTGGTCGTGTGTACGAGGCCTGACTCCAGCTTTGCTATCACTTTAAATAGTTGATTTGGGCCAATATGGCCCAAACTTTTTATAGTGATGGCAAAGCTGGAGATAGTATTTAAACATAAACCGTGGTGGTCCAAAAAATGTTTACTGGATAAAAATCCAAAGGCGTCAGAAAAAAAAAAATGGGAAAGTATTGAGTTTGCATCCACAAACACTGGTTCTGCACATTAAACTGTGTCTACAAAAGATGTTTCCTTCCTCTTTAGGCATATTTTTTTTTAATATAAAAATGTCACCTTATGTTCCATAGTGGCAAATCTAAACCGAAGTAAGGTATGTTTACATCTCACTAGTAGAACAAGGTATTTTATTGGAAGTGTTAATAATGTTCACCTAATTCCTTCCAGGACTGCCATGGCTACAAGTGAATACCACACTCAAATTTCTAATTAATCATTTCAGCAACATTTTGCATATTTGTTTAGCATTTCTTCGAAAAGCTTGAATAAATCTGGGTAATTGGTTCCTGACAGAAACCAAAGTGCTGGGTTATCTAGGCTAAGTAATAGGGTTACAAGATTAGATGAGTCACTAGTTATTAGGTTGTTGTTTTTTCATTTCTATTGGCAATGTAACCACCCTGGTTGCTTCAATAAATGTGTTTAGATCTAATTGAAAGAAAATATCCTGCCTCTATTTAATCTGGGCTCTGCTGAGTTTATTCCTAGAAATTTAGAAAACAGACAATAATCTTATATTCTGCATTATGTAAGGAGAACAGGGGAACACCTGTCACTTAGGGAGTATGTCTAATAATAACGTTTTTTAATCACTTGTCTATACTTTATTTCCTAGTACACTGAAGTTAATCTGGGAATCAGTCATAGTATTATGCAACATTCTACCCCATTAGTTAACAGCCCATGGCAGAGCCAGAATATTGAGAATGCAGGTATTGTTTGGCTTTTTAACAGGCCAGGTGTGTCTATTAACCACTTAAGCCCCGGACCATTTTGCTGGTCAAAGACCGGGCCACTTTTTGCGATTCGGCACTGCGTTGCTTTAACTGACAATTGCGTGGTCGTGAGATGTGGCTCCCAAACAAAATTTACATCCTTTTTTTCCCACAAATAGAGCTTTCTTTTGGTGGTATTTGATCACCTCTGCCTTTTTTAATTTTTTGCGCTATAAACAAAAATAGAGCGACCATTTAGAAAAATATGCAATATTTTTTACTTTTTGCTATAATAAATATCCTCAAAAATATACAAAAAAACATTTATTTTCCTCAGTTTAGGCTGATACATATTCTTCTACATATTTTTGGTAAAAAAAATCGCAATAAGCGTTTATTGATCGGTTTGCGCAAAAGTTATAGCGTCTACAAAATAGGGGATAGTTTTATGGCATTTTTACTAATATTTTTTTTTACTAGTAATGGCGGTGATCAGTGATTTTTTCCGTGACTGCGACATTATGGCGGACACATAGGACACTTTTGACAAATTTTTGGGACCATTGTCATTTTTACAGCGATCAGTACTATAAAAATGCACTGATTACTGTGAAAATGACATTGAATCAATGGCAGTGAAGGGATTAACCACTTGGACCACTTGATCAAATTATGAAATTCTATTCATTTTGGAAACTACTTTCATCAAAAATGTGCATCCCCTCTCAACTAGTTTTCAGTTATAATGCAAAGAACTAAGAACGGGTGCTGCGAATCACCCACGAATCAACCAGAAATCAACACAAAATAACTCATACAAAAACAATGGATACATGTGATAATGTGATATACCTATGTTAAAAAAAAATGTTTTAATAAAATAAAGCTTTTTGTTCAAACAGTGTCAATTTATCCATGTAAATTTAAAATAAAACTAACGCTGGATACACACTATACAACTTTTGTTGTGTAAGGGTCTGCCCAATTGCATACAAATTGAAAGTGTTTAGGTTTGGCCTCCATATTATATGGTGCCGCGTACACACGGTCGTTTTTCGGCATGAAAAGAAACAACGTTTTTCAGCATGTCCAAAAAACAAAGTTTTTCCAACTTCATCATTAAAAACTATGTTTTTCACACACCATCGTTTTTTAAAAATGATAAACAAAGCGCGGTGACGTACAACACGTACGACGGCACGACGGCACTCTGAAGGGGAAGTTCTATTCGCCTTTGGGCTGCTTTTAGCTGATTCCTTGTTAGTAAAAGACGATTTTTTTTGTCTGTTACAGCGTGATGAATGTGCTTACTCCATTATGAATGGTAGTTTTACCAGAACGAGCGCTCCCGTCTCATAACTCGCTTCTGGGCATGCGCGGGTTTAAAATGTAGTTTTAGCCCACACACAATCATTTTTTACAACCCAAAAAACGACATTTCAGAAAAACAACTTTCAGAAGCCGAAAAATTACGATTATTTTAAAAGACGTTTTTAAAAACGTTGATTTTTTCATGCCGAAAAACGACCGTGTGTACGCGGCATAAAGGAAAAAAATCTAAAGAAAATTGTATAGTGTGTATCCAGCATTATTCAGCAAACAGCACAAAATGGACACTTTTTAATAAATATGTTTTATTCTAACTTTGCACAGATAAATGGACACTTTTTGAACAAAAAGCTTTATTTTATTTAGTTTTATATAGGTATTTAATATTGTCACACATATCCACTGTTTTTGTATGAGTTATATTGTGTTGATTCGTGGGTAGCACAGCACCTGTCTTTAGTTTTTTTAGCAGCATATGGAATTCTGTAGAATCGTCTTGTCGTATAATGGTACTAAATCAATCCTTGTTATCACTTAAATCCCCATTCTGCTATTGTGTGCCACTTATAATTTAAAACTTTTAAGTCCCAATTTAACACTAGTCAAGTGTATCATTAATAAGCTATTCAGTGCAGTATTTTCAAACCTTTCTCACCAGGCAAACTAAACAAATTTGTTCAACCTTTGCCACTGCTGTGCAGAAATGGTATCACATCAACATAATATAGTGCTGTGATATCGACTGTAATAAATAGCTGTCTCAAGGTATACATATTTTAGCAGGATGATACAATGACTGAAAGTTTTCTTTTCTGCATGAGCAAACAATCAGATGTCAGGAGGTAATTTAGGGATATCTGGAAAGGATTCTGAGTCAGTATCCTTGTTAAAGAACCAAAACTCAGCATTCTAATTAAGATTGCGTGACATGATGCACTTCATAGCCACTTTCCAATGAATACTTAAGTATCAACCTTTAGACCTTAAATGACTTTTTCAATTTTTGTATACATGGACATTTTAAGGCTGAATTCTATACAAGCAGCTAAATAGTTGAAATACATCCTGTATATGGGAATTGTTTTAACTGCAAAAAGGTGTGCAATTTTATGCAGCCAATTTTGTGATCCAGGCACTCCTGACTGACAACACAGCCAAAAGTTCAACCTCAACTGTAGCAGCAGCACAGCTTGATAAAGAATGTTAGCATCATACTCCAAGATTGGTTCAGGCTTAGTTCATTGAATTTAGGCCATACTTACCTATAACGTATTAAAAAATCACATCAGGAGGAATGAAACTTACTCTGAATTATTACTCACCCAGCTCAACAAAATCATAAACTGTTTTATAGTTATTAATAGAAATATAGGATGCCGCACCAATAAAGAAAACTAAATGCTATTTACAACAAGTGCAGCTCCAAAAATTTGTGAAAACTAATATACAGTGAAAGCAACAGAAAAGGGCGCAACAAGTGTAAAATTAATGTCCATAATTAAGCATATAGTATTAAATCAAAAAAGTGCAAATGAATGCAGATATGGGATTAGCAGTGTAAGGTGCTAGAATCCAAATCTATGTTCTCCAACCACCGTGCTTTCAAAAGTGCAACTTGCATATATAAAGTGCTTCACCCGATGTGACAATCAAATGCGCTCACCGAATGTGTATGGCCATAAATGACCATCAGGCATGTGCAGGGTTCTTTAACAGGATCCTCTCTCTTGCGGCCTCTCTCTGAACAGGATGCATTTTCGCGATCCTCGCATCATCAGGAAAAAAATAAAAAATGAGGCGAGGATCGCGAAATGCATAGAAAATTGACACAGCACGTCTGACACTGGAACTGTATGTTTTCCAATTGAAACAGCTGAGACGCATGCCGTGGATTGTATCGCTCTCAGTGATAAGCCCGACCGCTGCCTCCCCTCAGCTGCGTGTATACCTGCCTGTTTACACCAAGTTTTTACCCTGTAAGTAATCTTAATAAAAAGACGGTATTACACTATTTCCGTTTTTGTGGCTGATTGTGGTGGAGCCTTTTGAATTTTACAGATTGGAGAAATTGTATTTGGAATATACAGACATTAATGGAGAGCAGTTTCTGTTGAATTAAACTGGGGATTGATCCTGTTCAGAGAGAGGCTGCAAGAGAGAGGATCCTGTTAAGCCTTGTACAGACGATCAGTCCATCCGATGAGAACGGTCTGAAGGACCGTTGTCATAGGTTAACCGATGAAGCTGACTGATGGTCCGTCGCGCCCACACACCATCGGTTAAATAACCGATCGTGTCAGGACGCGGTGACGTAAAACACAAAGGCGTGCTGAAAAAAATGAAGTTCAATGCTTTCCAGCATGCGTCGACTTGATTCTGAGAATGCGTGGATTTTTAACCGATGGTCGTGCCTACTAACGATCGGTTTTGACCTATCGGTTAGGAATTCATCGGTTAAATTTAAAGCAAGTTGGCTTTTTTTTAACCAATGGTTAAATAACCTATGGGGCCCACACACGATCGGTTTTGACTGATGAAAACGGTCCATCAGACCATTGTCCTCTGTTTAACTGATCGTGTGTACGAGGCCTTAAAGAACCCTGCACATGCCTGATGGTCATTTATGGCCGTACACATTCGGTGAGCACATTTGATTGTCATATCGGGTGAAGCACTTTATGTATGCAAGTTGCACTTTTGAAAGCACGGTGGTTGGAGAACATAGATTTGGATTACAGCACCTTACACTGCTAATCCCATATCTGCATTCATTTGAACTTTGTTATTTTAATAATATATGCTTAATTATGGACATTAATTTTACACTTGTTGCGCCCTGTTTTATAGTTATGCTGTTAGCAGGCAAATGCAGGCCTTAACCAATTCAGCTCCAGAGCAATTTTTTTTCTTTGTCGTGTACATGTAAACATCCCAATTTTTGGCAATGAAATTACTCAAACCCCCAGAACATTATACATTTTCTAAAAGCAGAGCCCCTGTAGAATAAAAAGGTGATAGTTGCAAGTTTTTGCTTCACTTAATCTTTGTGCAATTGTTTTTTAAATGCACATTTTCTGGAAAAAATATAATAAAATACATTTTTGTGCAAAATCACACCATGTAATACACATTTTTGGTTAAAATATAAAAGATGAGGTTGCATTGAATAAATAGATACCTAACATTCCATGTTTTAAAATTGTGTGCGCCCGCGATATTGCCAAAAACTATGGTGCCCAAAAATCACCGTAGGCGACCATTTAAAAGCTGTTATAGGTCATCAATTTGGAGTTAACTAGGAGCTCTCATGTTATAATTATTCTTCTCACTCTGATGTTTGTGACGATATGTCACATGTGTGGTGCAACCGCAGTTTACATACACATACATACCCTGGGCTTGTGATTGCACCGGTGTGCGAAGCAACGGGGGTATTTGGGATTTTTCTTCCTTTTTTATTTATTTTTACGTTATTGCTATAAACCCTTATGTGATAGCATTGGGCAGGTGACAGGTACTCTTTTTGGAGACATTAGGGGTCTAATAGACCCCAATATCTCCCCAGATTGGCTTGGTTAGATGTGTCTCCTGGCTATACTAGCCAGGAAGTGTGCATAGGAAACTGGAAGTGACATCACTTCCAGGTTCATTGTTTGCAGATGAGATGTATTTGCCTTGGTCTCACTGCAGCCTCTCACCCCCCGCTGGCAGAAGTGTTCCCGGTTGTCAGTAAGCACGGGAAAGCTCAGGATCAACAGTAAGAGGGTGGGCTGGGGCACGGCGCAGGCAGCTCTGTGAATGTTGTCCGCAGCTATGGAGCTGCTGCATCACTTTCACTTTGAAGCCAGTTGCCGGTGTAGTGTCACAGCTTGCTGCCTATCGTAGAATGCTGCGGAAGTCACGTGGCGGCCAACTGCGCATGCGCGATGCGTTCCAAACGCAAGTGCGATGCGTTCCAATGGATTTTCGACAGTACACACCAGCGAACCCGGCATTCAGGGCGACGTGGATTTAGAGGAAAGTGGCCAGTCGGCCTCACGTCCTCGCTTCGCTCGGCCTCCTGTTTTTTTTTTTAACATCCTCCAATCCACGGGGATGTTAAGGAAAGAGCCTGGATGCCGACCGAGGTTTCACTGGTGTGCATCGTGAATCCATTGGAACGCATCGCATTTGCGTTTGGAACGCATCAGGCATGCGCAGTTGGCCGCCACGTGACTTCCGGAGCATTCTAGGATAGGCAGCAAACTGTGACAATACACCGGCTCTACAAACCCTACATCCAAAGAGCTGAACTGGATTAAAGCATCAAAGTGCAGAGTCTCAGGAGCCACCTAGTATTCACCAAGGCACCTGCCGTATGACTATCAGGTTGCGGTCCTTGGGTACAGGTCAGTGACAGCTCTCAGCTAGCAGAAAAAATGCAAACTACAAAGTTTAAAGGCAACATTTTGATAAAAGACAGACAGGAGGTTTGAGCCAGTGGCAGATATGAGCTCAGGTATTCCAAATTGCTTTGAGCAAGTTAATTGCTTTCTAGGACATGACAACATGGGCCTGATTTACTATGCTCTGTGCGCTGCGCTGGTTCATGCGTTAATTAGTACTCCGGGTGGAGGCTTAATTGGGCGCATGAACCAGCGTAGCAGCCGGCGCATTGAAAGTAATATGTTAAGCCGCGCCGAACTCCCTATAGAAGTCTATGGGAGAAATCAAAAGTGTTCATTTTAAAGGCTAATCTGCTAGTTTTGTCCTAAAAAGTGTTTGGGGACCTCAGTCCTGTCCCAGGGAACATGTATCAATGCTTTTTTTATTTTTTAAAACGGCCGTTTTTTCGGGAGCAGTGAAATTAATAATTCTTAAAGTGAAACAATAAATGTGAAATATTCCTTTAAATTTCGTACCTAGGGGGGGTGTAATGTCAGCATGTGAAATAGCGCATTTTTCCCGCACTTAGAACTCCCCCTGCACAAAATGACATTCAGAAGGAAAAAAGTCATTTAAAAATTCACACGCGGCTATAATGAATTGTCGGCTCTGACAATTCTAAAGGGATTCATTCATAAAACAAACAAAAAAATGTGTAGGGGTTCCCCCAAATTAAATTACCAGGCCCTTCAGGTCTGGAATGGATATTAAGGGGAACCCCGCCGTAAAAAACAAAAAAAAAAAAGACGTGCGGTTCCCGGCAAATATCCATTCCAGGCCCTTCAGGTCTGGTGTGGATTTTAAGGGGAACTCCACCCCAAATTGGAAAAAAAAATGGCGTGGAGTCCCCCTAAAAATCCACACCAGACCCTTATCCGAGCACGTTGACCTGGCCGGCCGCAGAAAAGAGGGGGGGACAGAGTGCGGCCCCCCCTCTCTCCTGAACCGCACCAGGCCACATGCCCTCAACATGGGGAGGATGTCCCCATGTTGATGGGGACAAGGGTCTCATCCCCACAACCCTTGCCCGGTGGTTGTGGGTGTATGCGGGCGGGAGGTTTATCAGAATCTGGAAGACCCCTTTAACAAAGGGGACCCCCAGATCCTGACCCCCCCCCCCCCTGTGTGAAATGGTAACGGGGTACATTGTACCTCTACCATTTCACCCCAAAAAAAATGTCAAAGTGTTAAAAATGACAGTAGCCGGTTTTTGACAAATCTTTTAATAAAATCTTCTTTTCTTCTTTCCTTCGGGTTTCTTCCGCTGCTTCTTTCTTCTCGTCCACATCTTGCCCGACGTCTTCTTCTATCTTCTCCGTCCGTCCTTCAGCCTTCTGGTCCCGCATCTTGTGTCTTCTGCGGTCTTCTTCTCGGTCCGCCAGCCTTCTCGTCCGCATCTTGTGTCTTCTCCGGACCCAGCGTTTGAATTTGAATTGGCCGTCGTCTTCCCGCTCCTGGGACCCGCCCCCCTCTGACGCCACAAGTAAACTCCTTAGAAGGTCATGTGCGTCAGAGGGGGGCGGGGTCACATGAGTGTGACACGGCGGGAACTTCTTCTCCGGGCGGCGCGATTGAAATTGAATTCCCCCGCTGTGTGACGCTCTGTGACCCTGCCCCCCTCTGACGCCACAAGTAAACTCCTTAGAAGGTCATGTGCATCAGAGGGGGGCGGGGTCACAGAGCATCACACAGCGGGGGAATTCAATTTTAATCGCGCCGCCCGGAGAAGAAGTTCCCGCCGTGTCACACTCATGTGACCCCGCCCCCCTCTGACGCACATGACCTTCTAAGGAGTTTACTTGTGGCGTCAGAGGGGGGCGGGTCCCAGGAGCGGGAAGACGACGGCCAATTCAAATTCAAACGCTGGGTCCGGAGAAGACACAAGATGCGGACGAGAAGGCTGGCGGACCGAGAAGAAGACCGCAGAAGACACAAGATGCGGGACCAGAAGGCTGAAGGACGGACGGAGAAGATAGAAGAAGACGTCGGGCAAGATGTGGACGAGAAGAAAGAAGCAGCGGAAGAAACCCGAAGGAAAGAAGAAAAGAAGATTTTATTAAAAGATTTGTCAAAAACCGGCTACTGTCATTTTTAACACTTTGACATTTTTTTGGGGGTGAAATGGTAGAGGTACAATGTACCCCATTACCATTTCACATAGGGGGGGGGGTCAGGATCTGGGGGTCCCCTTTGTTAAAGGGGTCTTCCAGATTCTGATAAACCTCCCGCCCGCATACCCCCACAACCACCAGGGCAAGGGTTGTGGGGATGAGACCCTTGTCCCCATCAACATGGGGACATCCTCCCCATGTTGAGGGCATGTGGCCTGGTGCGGTTCAGGAGAGGGGGGGGGGCCGCACTCTGTCCCCCCCTCTTTTCTGCGGCCGGCCAGGTCAACATGCTCGGATAAGGGTCTGGTGTGGATTTTTAGGGGGACTCCACGCCATTTTTTTTCTCAATTTGGGGTGGAGTTCCCCTTAAAATCCACACCAGACCTGAAGGGTCTGGTATGGATATTTGGGGGGACCCCACGCCAATTTTTTTTCAATTTGGGGTGGAGTTCCCCTTAAAATCCACACCAGACCTGAAGGGTCTGGTATGGATATTTGGGGGGACCCCACGCCATTTTTTTTTCTATTTGGGGTGGAGTTCCCCTTAAAATCCACACCAGACCTGAAGGGTCTGGTATGGATATTTGGGGGGACCCCACGCCATTTTTTGGGGGGGTTTTTACGGCGGGGTTCCCCTTAATATCCATTCCAGACCTGAAGGGCCTGGTAATTTAATTTGGAGGGACCCCCTTTTTTTTTTTTTTTTTTTTTTAATGAGCAATGACTGTATTCTTTATAGCCATGAGTACTTTAAACTTCCTTTTTTTTGTTTCACTTCAGAAATGACATCTTGTACAGGGACAGTTCTAAGCACGGGAAACATGCGTGTACCCCCCCTCCCCCCCTGTATGAAATTTAAAGGAATATTTCACTTTAATTATTTCACTTTAACCACTTCCATACCGCGCCTATTCTGGCACTTCTCTCCTTCATGTAAAAATTATATTTTGTTCCTGGGAAATTAATCAGGACCCCCAAACATTATATATAATTTTTTAGCAGACACCCTAGGGAATAAAGTTAGCGGTCATTTTTTATTTGATTTCCAACGGTATTTGCGCAATAATTTTTCAAACAACTTTTTTTTGGCCCAAAAAAAAAACACGGTTCATGAATAAAAAAAAAAAAGTAAAGTTAGCCCAATTTTTATGGATAATGTTAAAGATGATGTTACACCGAGTAAATAGATACCTAACTTGTCAATACCTCACATGTGTGGTTTGAATGGTGTTTACATATGTGGGCGGGACTTACATGCATATTTGCTTCTGAGTGCGAGCTTCTAGGGACAGGGGCGTTATTTTTTTTTTTTTTTTTTTTTTACCTCATATTTTTATTCTTGCACTTTTTTGACACTTTTTTTGATTTTGGATCACTTTTCTTCCTATTACAAGGAATGTAAACATCCCTTGTAATAGGACTAGTGTGTGACAGGTCCTCTTTATGGAGAGAGGCGGGGTCAATAAGGCTGGAAAGCATGGTATTGAAAAAAAAAATAAAAGTTCTCATGCTTTCAGCTGCAATCATGTTCGTTCAGCACAGTGGTGTAGTGTATAGCACTTTGACCTAGCAGCAAAAGAGTCGTTGGTTCGAATCCCGCCCGTGACAGCATCTGCATAGAGTTTGCATGTTCTCCCTGTGCCTGCGTGGGTTTCCTCCCACAATATAAAATCACGCTGTAAATCGGATCCGGTCTAAATAAGCCCTAATATGCAGTAGTATATTTAGGTTTTGTTCTGCCCTAGGCCTGACTACATATCTGCACCTCCTAATAGAAAAATGACCCACCCCTTCCTGTCAAAGCCACACCCTGTTTTAGTATGACCCGCCCAGTAATTTTCAGGGGACCCACACACTAGTTCTGGGGGGCACTGGATTCCCTTAACCACTTCCGTACCAGGCACTTACGCACCTTCCCGCCCAAGCCAATTTTCAGCTTTCAACACTGTCGCACTTTGAATGGCAATTGCGCGGTCATACAACACTGTACCCAAACAAAATTGGCGTCCTTTTTCCCCCACAAATAGAGCTTTCTTTTTTTGTTATTTGATCACCTCTGCGTTTTTTTTTTTGCGCAACAACTAAAAAAATACTGCAAATTTTAAAACAAAAAAACGTTTTTATTTTTTTAGGTACATTTTTTTGTAAATACGTTTTTCTCTTTCAATTACGGGCACTGATATGGCGGCACTGATGGGCACCGATGAGATGGCACTGATGGACATCGATGAGGTAGTACTGACGGGCACAGATGAGGTGGCATTGATTGGCGGCGCTGCTATGCGGCACTGATGGGCACTCATAGGCGGCACTGATGGGCGGCACTTATGGGTGGCACTGATGGATACTTATGGGTGGCACAGGTGGGCACTGTGCATGGATGGGCACTGTGGGGTGGCACTGATGGACACTGTGGGGTGGCACTGATTTTCCCAGTCAGTGCCCATTTGTGGGCACTGATTGGCATCTTTTTTCTTATTTTTTATTGCTTTTTGTTTTTTTGTTCTATATTTTTTTTGTTTTTGCACACCCTGGTGGTCCAGGGTGGGCATCCCTGGTGGTCCAGTGTGGTGATCCGAGGGGGGGCTGCGCTGATAAACAATCAGCGCGAACGCCCCCTGTCAGGAGAGCCGCCGATCGGCTCTCCTATACTCGCGTCTGTCAGACGCGAGTGAGGAAGAGCCATCGATGGCTCTTCCTGTTTACATCGTGATCAGCCGTGATTGGACACGGCTGATCACGTGGTAAAGAGTCTCCGTCTCCGTGAGAGACTCTTTACCGAGATCGGAGATGCAGGGTGTCAGACTGACACCCCGCATCACCGATCGCCGCGCTGCGTGCCCCCACAGGCGCATGCGGCATGAAATCCTGCAGGACGTCCTGTCAGGATTGTGTAACCACTTCCCGGACGTAAATCGGCCATAGGCTGGGCGGGAAGTGGTTAATTTGCATAGTTTTTCTCTCACTTCCTGTTTGGCTATGGGGCAGGAAGTGAAGGCAAATCTCCCCAATTGGACACAGATAATACAAAATAAACTGACAGGGCCTATAACCCTCCCTCACTCTATCCAAAATTAAAGAAAATAAAACTTGTTGATTATAGTTCTTGTCAGGGGCGGACTGACCATTGAGTCACTCGGGCACTGCCCGAGGGCCCCATGCCACTAGGGGGCCCCATCCGGGTTGCCAGGCTCAGTAAAACCAGGGACAGTATGTAAAAATCTGTGTTTTTTTTAGATCTGTCCCTGATATGTCCGAAAATGACATGCTTTTAATGTGAATATCCCAAGATTTTAGCTGCCCGCCTCTGCACTACCTCCTGGCGTGGTGGTCATCTGTAAGCCAGAGGGGCCCCATAATCTTCTATTGCCCAGGGGCCCCATGAGTTGTCAGTCCGCCCCTGGTTCTAGTTTAAGCACAAATTTCATAGAGTTTTATTGAGAGCCCTAAGAAAATATAACCATGCCAATAGGCCAGGATAGAGCGTTGCTAATATGTAGGAATGTGTGCGTTAGAGCACCCCACCCAATGTTAACTAAAAAATTATTAATTTGCAAATAAGTATTATCTGCTAATTTTTTGGGGATGTCTGCACCCCTGATAGTGACAACATTTGTGAGGTGTCTTCACCCTTTCTAATTCATTCACTTCCTGTCACATAGCCAAACAGGAAGTGAGGGTAAAACCTTACTAATATCTTTTCTTGGGGACACAGAGATCAATCTAAATAGTTTCCCATTATGTAAATTGCACTCTAGCATTTTGCTGTGTACACCCCAAATTATTAGGGATCTTGGACTTTGGGGTCCATTAACTAAAGGCAAATCCACTTTGCACTACAAGTGCAAAGCAAGGAAGAAAGAAAACAAAACAACTTTGCTTCTACAGGATTGGATGTTAAAACCATCAGTGCTTCCTCTCTGATTTTCAGCAACTATGCTTGTACTGCAGAGTGGCTTTGCCTTTACTAAACCCCAAACTAAATAATCATTTGGGGCAGGGATCCTCAAACTACGGCCCTCCAGCTGTTTTAGAACTACACATCCCATGAGGCCTTGTAATGCACTGACATTCACAGACATGACTAGGCATGATGGGAATTGTAGTTCCTGAACAACTGGAGGGCCGTAGTTTGAAGACCCATGATTTGGGGTGTACACAGCAGTGCTGGAGTGCAATTTGCTTAATGGGGACACTAGTTAGATTGACCTGTGTCCCCAAGAAATGACACTGGTAGGGTTTTAACCTCACTTCCTGTTCAGCTGTGTGACAGGAAGTGAAGCCAATTTTAAGAAAAGGGACACAAAGCTCAACACAAAAATAAAAAAACACAAAGCAGGGGTTCTAACACTCACTTGGCTTCCCTCAAACACCCACAATTTGAATAGGATTGCCTTGCGCTAGATTTAAGCACAGTGCTGTAAATCAGCACGTCAAGCCTGTCCACCAATAGCAAACCCCCCCCCACAGGCCATGTTTGCAGGTTTTCCTTCATCTTGCACATGTGCTTTAAAATACAGTCTGGACAGCAATTCTTGATAAGAGAAATCCCCAAAACATGTCCTGTCGGGGGTACTTGAGGGCTGAGGACCACTGCAGAATAAATAAAATACTTACCAGTTTTTGTCTTTAAAGTCATGGAGAATAAACATGGCAAACATTTCATGATTACACACCAGGAAAGAAGCTTAGACAAAAATCACACATAATTTGTTAGGCCCAAACCTAGTTCAGCTGCAGCTGTCAACATATGTAGCATGAAAAAGTAACAAAAGACAAACTTAACAATTTTAAAGTAATTTTTATTGGTCAACAAAACAAGGAAAGCAAAAAAAGACAAACAAACAAAAATACATTTCAAAATTCTAAATAACCATAGCTTTACACATTTTTCATAAAATAAGGCCACATAGACAAATACATCAAAGTGAACATCATTTAAAAATAAACCAAAACCATTGGCAAAATAAAACAAAACCCATGCAACAAACCACATTTGTGTTTAGCAACAGCATTTCTGCCAGCCTGCCCCTTCTGAGGGCAGCTGAGGACTGATCGATCCAAGCTTTTTATAACAGTGCTAGTAATGAAGCAATTGAAATCACATGAACAAATTGCAGTCTCTAGTTTGGGTGAGCTTGTAATTGGGCACACCTGCAATTAACCCAAACCACGCTCTATGAGCATCCAATGAGTGTTTTTCACCTTTTAAAAAGAAAGGATATTTTTTTTCTAAGTGTTTGAGCATGCTCAGTTCATCACACATGTAGGAACCAAGCTGCAATGGAATGAGAGCTTTTTTTTTTTTGTTTCCCCTGATCTGATGCTTTCCAGCCTGAAGGGGAGGTGTTAAAGACAGAAGTAAACACGCACATTTAATAATCTATTTGTGTGATAAAAAAGGTTGCCAATTTTGTTTGGGAGCCACGTCGCACGACTGCGCAATTGTCAGTTAAAGCGACGCCGCGCCGAATCACAAAAACTTGCCCGGTCATTGACCAGAAATATGATCCGGGCTCAAGTGGTTAAAAATTAACAAAACACAAAAGTGAGCCCAATTTTTGGGGATAATGTGAAAGATGATGTTACACTGAGTAAATAGATACCTTACATGTCACGCTTTACTATTGGAAACACTCCTGCAATGGGGCCAAAATGAATTCCGTGAATATCCCCATAGGCGACCTTTTTCTTTTTTTTCCAGGTTACCAGTTTATAGTTACAAAGAAGGTCTAGTGGTAAAAGTATTGCTCTCGCTCTAACGCACACGTCAATACCTCACATGTGTGGTTTGAACGATGTTTATATATGTGGGCGGGACTTGCGTAAGTCCCGCCCACATATGTAAAAATTATTTTTACTTTTTGCTATAATAAATATCCCCAAAAATATATATTCAAAAAACTAAAAAACCCCTCAGTTTAGGCCGATACGTATTCTACATCTTTTTGGTTCCAAAAAATCGCAAATAGCGTTTAGTGTTTGGTTTTTGCAAAAGTTATAGCGTCTACAAATTTTTTTTTTTTGTTGTTTTAACTAGTTATTGGGGCGATCAGCGATTTTTATCGGTACTGCGACATTATGGCGGACACATCGAACACTTTTTTGGAACCATTGGCATTTTTCTAGCGATCGTTGCTGTAAAAAATGCATTGCTTACTCAAAAAATGCCACTGGCAGGGAAGGGGTTAACACTAGGTGCGAGGGAGGGGTTAAATATGTTCCCTGGGTGTGTTCTAACTGTAGGGGGGGGGACTGACATGTGTAAATGACAGATCGCTGTTCATGAAGGGGAACTCCAGACCCCCCAAAAAAAAAAAAAGGTGGGTTCCCTCCAGGTGCATACCAGGCTCTTAGGCTTGGTCTGGAACATAAGGGGTTAAACCCGCGCAAAAAAAATAGCGTGGGGTCCCCCCAAGATCCAAACCAAGCCCTTATCCCAGGCACGCAGTCTGGTCAGACAGGAATGGGGGTGGGGACGAGCGAGCGCCCCCCTCCCTCCTGAGCCATACCAGACCACATGCCCTCAACATGGGGGAGTGTGTGCTGTGGGGGAGGGGGGCACTGCCCCCCCACCCCAAAGCACTCTTGCCCCCATGTCGATAGGGACAAGAGCCTCTTCCCGACAACCCTGGCCGTTGGTTGTCGGGGTATGCGGGCGGAGAGCTTATCAGAATCTGAGAGACCCCTTTAATAAAGGGGTCCCCAGATTCCGGCCCCCCACCCTATGTGAATGAGTATGGGGTACATCGTACCTCTACCCATTCACATGGGGGAAATGTAAAGTAAAAAAAACACACCACACAGAATAAAATATTTTATTAATCTGCTCCGGAGCCCCCCCTTTCTTCTTTAGCTCTCTTAGAAGGGGGGGTTTCTTCTCTCCCGATCTTCCGCCGGGACCCTGGGCTTCGGTGATTTCTGCCGGGGGAGGGCGCCATCCCTCCGTCCTCTCCGGAGCCTTCCGCCGGATGCCCCCACCCCATTTAAGCTCTTTTTCATTAGGGAGGGGCATCCGGACTTCGGGGTCTTCTGCCGGGGGATGGCGCCTATCCCCCGGTCTTTCCGGTGCCTTCCGCCAGGGTTCCGGTCTTCCTGGTCTTCTGCCGGGGGTGCGCCAACTCCCCGGTCTTTTCTCTTCTGTCTTCTCTGCTCCCTCTTCTGCCTGGCTCCCCCGCGGAGCCAGGGCTTTCTTCCGTCTTCTTTCTTCTCTCTTCCTTCTTCTGCCTGTCTCCTCCGCGGAGCACAGGGCTTGTCTCCGCTGTCTTCTTCCTTCTCTTCCATTCGATGTTGACACGACGAGGTTCCGCGCTGACATGCCGTGTCAGCGGCGGGCATGGACTTATATAGGGTAATGCCACCATGTGACCTCAACCCATGTGACATCACATTCCCTGGGCATGATGGGAATGTGATGTCACATGGGTTGAGGTCACATGGTGGCATTGCCCTATATAAGTCCATGCCCACTGCTCAGACGGCATTCCAGCGCCGGACCTCGTCGTGTCAACATCCAATGGAAGAGAAGGGAGAAGACAGCGGAGACAAGCCCTGGGCTCCCGGAGGAGACAGGCAGAAGAAGGAAGAGAGAAGAAAGAAGACGGAAGAAAGCCCTGGCTCCGCGGGGGAGCCAGGCAGAAGAGGGAGCAGAGAAGACAGAAGAGAAAAGACCTGGGAGTTGGCGCACCCCCGGCAGAATACCAGGAAGACCGGAACCCTGGCGGAAGGCACCGGAAAGACCGGGGGATAGGCGCCATCCCCCGGCAGAAGACCCCGAAGTCCGGATGCCCCTCCCTAATGAAAAAGAGCTTAAATGGGGTGGGGGCATCCGGCGGAAGGCTCCGGAGAGGACCGAGGGATGGCGCCCTCCCCCGGCAGAAATCACCGAAGCCCAGGGTCCCGGCGGAAGATCGGGAGAGAAGAAACCCCCCCTTCTAAGAGAGCTAAAGAAGAAAGGGGGGGCTCCGGAGCAGATTAATAAAATATTTTATTCTGTGTGGTGTTTTTTTTACTTTACATTTCCCCCATGTGAATGGGTAGAGGTACGATGTACCCCATACTCATTCACATAGGGTGGGGGGCCGGCATCTGGGGGCCCCCTTATTAAAGGGAGCTCGCAGATTCCGATTAGCCCCGCCCGCATACCCCGACAACCAATGGCAAGGGTTGTCGGGAAGAGGCTCTTGTCCCTATCGACATGGGGGCAAGAGTGCTGTGGGGTGGGGGGGCAGTGCCCCCCTCCCCCACAGCACACACTCCCCCATGTTGAGGGCATGCGGTCTGGTACGGCTCAGGAGGGGGGGGGGCGCTCGCTCGTCCCCTCCCCCATTCCTGTCCGGGCCAGACTGCGTGCTTGGGATGAGGGCTTGGTTTGGATCTGGGGGGGGACCCCCACGCCGAATCGGCGCGGGTTTAACCCCTCACGTTCCGGACCAAGCCTAAGAGCCTAATGTAGCCCTGAAGGGGGACCCGCGCCGATTTCAAGTTTGAAATTTGGCGCGGAGTTCCCCTTCAGGGCTGAAAACAGCTCGGAGATTCCCGTGCGCCGCGTCACGCAGCGCAATCACGGTTACGCCGCTTGGTATTTACCAAGATTTTCACGGCGTACTGACAAGGCGCACGGGAATCCCTGACTTTTCTCTCTGCGCATGCCCAGTATGCAAATGAACCTCCCGAGGTTCAGGCGCACTGTGCAAGCGTACGGGGATCTGTTTTCAAAAAACACTTTCCCTTTCAATTCGGCCCGCCAAACACTTCAAAACACATGTCACTTCACTTCCCCTGCATCCCCCCACCTCCCCCCTAATAAACTCCCGCCCAAACCCCCGCAATTTACAGTTTAATGTGCCGTGCGCCAGGTCTGTACTGGTGCACAATGCACCCTCTCCTGGGCGCACGGAGCACATTAGTAACTAGGGAAATACACTGCACTAGCAGCGTATTTCTTTAGTAAATCACCAAACGGCTGCTACTCCTGCTTTTACTCCATGAGTCATGGAGTAAAGGCTTGGTAAATCAGCCCCATATGCATCTATGGGCGACAGGGGTTTCTGTGCTCAGAGCATGCACACTGTGAGCTGTCAAAAACAGCTTTCAGTCTGTACTTGTGATCATAAACTGGTGGATCAGTTCTCGGCAGATCTTCCCACACCCTGGGAGCACATGCCTAGTTAAAGGGATGCTGGGGCAGGAGGGAAAGATTTAAGGTTCACATAAAGTTTAGTAAGTGAAACTGGATACACAGTCTGTGTTTCTAATTTGGGGGTCCTCTTTGAATTTTCAAGGGCCAGATAAGAAAAGGCATCGCCAGCGGGGGACCCAGATAAAGGTACTATACTCCCAAATAAGTATGAAGCACAGCTTTAATTTAATGCAAATGATTTAGAAGCCGTGCAGAAGAATCTGACTACATTACCAAAGGGACTATACTAACACATAAATATCTCAGTATTCAGCTTAGTGAAAAACATATTTGAAGCCCAACTCTAAACAAAACATATTTTTTGTTTAGCATAGAGTGGGCATGGGGTAGAACCCTTGTGGGGCTATCATTGAAATCTATGTTAAACTTTTCACTTCCTGTCTTGACGATACCCTGCCTTGCATAAAAATGGTCTGTGCAAGATAGTAAAGTTTTTTTCTGGCTGGCAAATCCTGTGTGCCCACAGGATGCTTTGATGAAAACTAAGCCCTGGCAATTTCAACATTTCTCAATGAATTTCCCTTAATTTGTGTTTTACTCATGTTTGAACCGCTTAGAAGCACTTGAAAGTTATTTGTGATAGAATGAATCCAAAGGTTTTTAAAACTTTACTAATGCACTTAAAAGCTAACATGCTGACTGCCTTGAGTGCAAAATATGGCAATGCTACACTAATCTTCTCCTAAATCTCAACCCCCTTCTTCTGTGTAGTAACAGGTACAAGAGAGCATCCCACAATGACATGTATGGAACACATATTAGATCTTTCCTTCCTAATTACAAAAGTTACAAGCACATTAGTCCTGTATAGGTTTGTGTAGCAACTGGTTTAAGTCAGTTACAAAAATATATTGTTGATCTTTTATTACTTGTTTCAAACTCTTTTAAACATCACTTGCATATTTTTTCCCATTTTAACTCAGTTTTATTATGCTCTGTATTTTCATATGCTTTCTCAATGTGGGGTTGACAATAATTTGTGGCAGTTACTGGAATACCATCAGGCTTCATAAATAAAGTTAATTTAGAGGCATGTTTCATATTTTTAGGACAGTTGGTAAGCACAAGAGTCACGTGACTCATATGCCCACGCCTTCCAGCTGTTCCAAAATGACAGCTGAAAGAGAGTACACATAGAAGAGGAATTTAAAACTGGGTCAATAATATCTGCTCATTAGAGAATCAACCAACAACGTTGTTGCCACTATGTTGTCACTAATTCCTAATAAACGAATTGACTCAACATGGACTGAGCCCAACAATGACTTCCAGCACTGAATATAGATGCATTTTGTAGTAGTAAGTCAGATTTGTCTACTATTACTGGAAGTCCATCTCATCAGTGGGTGGCTAGTAGGATTGTAAAAGGGTGAAAGGTGAGACCACACAACAGCTGCTTGCTTCTTCTTTCTGATGCTTTATTATTTTCAAAATACAACATTGCCTTCTAAAAATAGGCTTTTACTTGTTACCACTTTCAACATAAATGAAAATGTAAGTTTTTATACCAAATGCAGGGTAACTGTATAATGTAAATGTTGGCCACTCAGCATATACTCTGCCTTCTCCCACTGCTACATTTGCTGCCAAGAGCAAGGGAGGGTTATCTTTGTAACTTGAAGTTTAAGCAGGGTAAGTACTCTCTCTTGGTGACATCATGAGACATTTCTGGAGCCATAGCCGTACTTCTTTAACTATCACCTGCCACATGGAAGGAAGGGGAGTAAGTCACATGCTACCCATACCTAGAATTATGGAGTCATTTTTTGTTTCCCCTCACCAAACAGAGTGGTTGGGGAGACCGAATTCAGCTCTGAAATTAATACTCACATCTTACTTCACCAAAAGCTTCAGGAAGAAAATCAGTTTGCCAGCTAAGGAAGCTACATGGACAACACTAAGCCTTTACTTTAATGCCGCGTACACACGATCAGGCTTCTGCCCGACCAACCTAACTACGGAATTCCATCGGAGTAAAATAGAAAATTTTCTATTTCTAAACTCCGATGGAATTCCTCGGAAAAAAATCTAATGGGGCACACACACGGTCGGAATGTCCAATGGGAAAAAGTCCATCTGACTTTTTTCATCGTAAAAAACGATCGTGTGTACACGGCATTAGTGTTGTCCATGTAGCTTCCTTAGCTGACAAACTGATTTTCGTCCTCTTCTGATGAGCCTTCTGATTTAGACTTGCTTACTGCCCTACAGAAGCACATTTCATGCAACGGTATTTGCATTCCTTACTCATTCCTCCACGTAACAGATCAGTACTCTCTTCTTCTTCAGCTGTTCCGCCAAATATATTGCACAGCAGGCACCTGTCAGCAAAGTGAATCCTTTATTGGATTACTAACTATAATTCTTCTGTGTTGTCTTAACTGATAATAACACTACACATTGCACTGTACTTTGGAGCTGCACAACTGCTTTGTCATTTGCCTCTAAAGCCTTTTGCTAACAGTGGGCTAAATTCAGGTAGGGGCGCGCAATCTAACGGCGGCGCAGTGTATCGTATTTACGCTACGCCACCGCAACTTACAGGAGCAAGTGCAGTATTCACAAAGCACTTGCTCCGTAAGTTGCCGCGGCGTATCGCAAATGGGGCCGGCGTAAGCGCGCGTAATTCAAATGTGTAAGGGGGGCATGTTTTATGTTAATGTGTGTTGACCTGACGTGATTGACGTTTTGTACGAACGGCGCATGCGCCGTCCGTGTACATATCCCAGTGTGCATTGCTCCAAATGACGTCGCAAGGACGTCATTGGTTTCGACTTGAACGTAAATTACGTCCAGCCATATTCGCGAACGACTTACGCAAACGACGTAAAAAAAATTAAAATCGAAGTGGGAACGACGTCCATACTTAACATTGAGTGCGCCTCATAGAAGCAGGCACAATGTTACACCGAAAAAGCCTTACGCAAACAACGTAAAAAACGAACGCCGGGCGCACGTACGTTTGTAAATCGGCATATCTAGGTAATTTGCATATTCTCTGATGAAAACGACGGGAGTACCACCTAGCGGCCAGCGTGAGAATGCACCTTAAAATACGACGGCGTAAGACACTTATGCCAGTCGTATCTTAGGCTAATGTCGGCGTATCTAGCTTCCTGAATACAGAAAGTAGATACGCCGGCGCAGCTTATAATTTATGCGGCGTATCTATGGATACGCCAGCGTAATTCTTTGCTGAATCTAGCCCAGTGTATTTACACATATCCATAATGGAGCAGGTACATAATATCATTCCTGTGAAGAAAAAATATCTGGTGATCCTGCTAGTTAGTTTCCCTCCCTTGTTCCTAGTAGCAACCCTCTGCAGGCTTTCTCTTAAAAACATGCAGATGGTGTGCTCTGTTCAAAGTATCACCTAGTATCAGGAATGCCTGATGTGGTGGTTCTGGAAAGGTGATTGGCAGCTTAAGGGAAGTGTGGCCCTCGTTTGATAGGGGGGGGGGTGTATGAGAAATGTCTCTCCCCAACAGGATATTGCAATAAGCCAGAAGGTAAATAATAGAACCAGAACATTTGCTAATTGGAAGTGTGGGTTTGATAATAAAGTTGGCATTGCTTCCAGCCAGGACAGAGCCCTTCCCGGAAAATTATGTTGCTATCCGGTTTCCCCCTACACCCCTCACCCGGCTTTGGTGGTGTGGGGGTGACCTTGCCAGAACCACCACATCAGTTATTCCTGATACTAGGTGTGGGGGTGGCTTTGTGACTAAGAGCTGCGGGGTGTGTGTGTGCTTGCCCACCTTGTCAACTAAGCCCCCAGTCCTGCTTCTCCTGTTCCTTGGCAGCTGCTGCTCAGGCCAATCAGCAGAAGGAGGAGGATACAGCTATCACATTGCACACTGGGACATGTAGTCTGGTGGAAAGTCCATTGTATTGTGTGAGATGGCTGCAAAAACGACAGATCTCAAAGTTAGGAGTCTGAGGAGGAGCAGGAGGGGAGCTTTTGCCAAACTGCCAGGATAATTTGGGGTCTTTCTGCCAAGGAGGGCAAAGAGAGTGGGTCTGCTGACAGACTGGAGAGGCTAGACCATGGGGATATGATCCTGTGACTGTGAAAGGACACTTGTGACCACGCTATATCGATCACACCTGCAACACCTGCACCACTGCCACCAGGAGATCGAAGTGTTCATTTGCCATCGGCTCTCATCGCTGTTTGACTGAGGCTTTAGTAAAACTGAGGGGGCCTCTTCTGCAATGGAGGTCTGCAGCTATGTCCTGGAAATTGGTGAGAGGGCTTCTTCAGGGGTAGCGCTATATGACATTAACCATAAGTATATAGATGCACATTAGTTTATAACTAATACAACCGTTATTTAAGAAGATAATAATAATAGTACATGCATCCAATGTATACACAGGCATTATCAGCCAAGGTCCCAATAGGAGTACTGGTGGAATTGTGCACATATACCTTGGTATATATTGTTATTAACCACTTCAGCTCCAGAAGATTTACCCCCTTCATGACCAGGCATTTTTTTGAGATAAAGCACTGCGTTATTTTAACTGACAATAGCGCGGTCGCGCAACACTGTACCCAAATAAAATATATGTCCTATTTTTCCCATAAATGGAGCTTTCTTTTGGTGACATTTGATCACCTCTGTGTTTTTTATTGTATGCACTATAAAACAAAAAAGACTGACAGTTTTGATATATTTCACTTTATGCTAAAAACACATACAATAAAAAAAGACTATATATTTCACTTCCTGCTAAAAACACATCCAATAAAAAAATCCAAATAAGGGAATATTGATTGGTTTGCACAAAAGTTATAGCATCTACAAACAAGGGATATTTTTATTTACTTATTAATTACTTATTAATAGCAGGACTGCGATGTTGCAGTGGTCAAATCTGACACTAACTGACACCTTATTTTAGGGGTGGGGCATTCATCTGTAGACTTGGCCTAGTTAAAGAGGAAAAATGCAGGGCGCGTAATGCCGTGGCAAAAAATGTACATGATTTAAACTATGCTAACTATTGGGCATGGCTTAAACAGGGTGTGGTTAAATAGAGTCTGAGATAAATGAGGTGTGGAGGGAGAGAGAAAGAGGGATGAAGGGAGAAGGAAGAGAAGGACAGAGGGAGAGAGAGAGAGAAAGAGGGAGAAAAAAAGAAAGAGAAGGAAGGAGAAAGAGGGAAAGAGAAAGATACGGAGAAAGAGGGAGGGAGAGCGAAAGAAAGAGAAAAAGAGAGGGAGGAAAAAAAAGGGAGGGAGAGGGATGGAGGGAGAGAGAAATAAAGAAAAAGAGAAAGGAAGTGAAGAAGAGAGTAGGGAAAAAGGAGGGAGAGAGAGAGAAGGAAGGCAAGAAAGAGGGACGAAGGGACAGCAAGCCTAGGCTCTACACCACAATAGCAATATGTGTATGCCAGAAAGTTTAACAATCAGCAGATAAAGATACTCCAAACACCACCCCCCCAGGCACATCTCATCAAACAGATACAAAAGATAGTCAGAGACTACAGATGTGATACAAGAGATGGTCAGAGAGTGTGCGGACATGCTACAGGAGTTGGTCAGAGACTGTGCAGACATGATACAGGAGATGGTCAGAAAGTGTGTGGACATGCCACAGGAGATGGTCAAAGAGTGTGAGGAAATGCTACAGGAGATGACCAGAGACTGTGCAGACCTACTACAGGAGATGGGGTTAGAGATTATGGACATAATAGAGATGGTCAGAGACTAAGGACACAGTTGACAGCACAGATAGATGAGTGTACAGAGAAAATGAGGGGTGATAATCACATTCAGTCCTGTCCCGGTCGGTCCCTGAACTCCTCCACTCACAGCTCGGCCACTTCATTCACCTGTGTCTTCGGGGGGCATGCCCTGTTTATTCAGGGTGGTACCATGTTGCCATTGTGCATGTGCACCCCTCCCAAGCCTGAACCGATAAGCAAGGCCAAGCTTGCCCGAGTTCAAGGAGCTGAGCTAGGCGGAGCTTGCCCGAACCTGAACAGCTGAGCTAAGCTGAGCTTGCCCTAGCTCTAGCAGTGCATGTGCAGTTCTAAAGTCAGCGTGCGACAATGTTTTTACAGGCAGGAGCTGCTGCCTTTTTACAGGGAATGAAAGCGTCCCAGGGGACATGGTCAGATCGAGACATGGGTCTGAATTCTGTAAATGCCCTGGGAAAATCGGGACTGTTGGCAACTATGATACAGTAGCAAGTACCAAGCTATCTGGCACTGTGCATGTAAAGTAAAAACAAAGACACGACAGAGATACTATGTCTGTCATAAGGATTTAGATACACACTTCAGATAAACACTCAGAAGCTGCAGTTAAATATTGATCATAGAAATACCTGCATAATAGTCCCTTCTGGTTTAGGGTTTAGCAGCATAGACAGGACATGTGAGTGAGACTTTCTCTCTCTCTCCACTACCTCCTTCCAGGGTTTATAAGACAACAACCTAGAGACACGAAGAGCATATTAATAAGCATTTACAAATCCAGACAGTAGAGGGCAGCAGATCCCTACATTCTACATTACCATGTCAAAATATTCTTTATTTTTTACTTTGCAGAAGTCCCATGATCGTTTTTGCGTCACTTCGGTTTGCGGTTTAGCCCTACCTTGCAACAGGGCCCATGCTGTGCAAAGAAGAGGGGAGAAGATTAAGTGGCCTGGAAAAGTTAAATCAAAAAATATTTCTGAAATTTAGATAACATCATTTTATGGATGGATTGCTTACTGTTTGTCTGCTCACCCTGTAAACTTACAAGGAGTTTAAAGATTTATTTTGGGTTACTTTGTTTTCCATGTACAGCATACAAAAAGATCAATTCTTCCAATATCCATTCTATTCTTCGTTTGACTGTCCTGTAGTATCAGTGTGAACCCAGCCTAACTTTGATCCAACTTCAATTATATTTAATGGGCTGAAGTAGGACCAAAGTAGTACAGGGAGCATTTTCAAAATCGGACCGACTTGTGTCAGATCAGTTAAGACGACTCTCATAGGGAAACATTAGCCATGAGCTCCCAATGTCAGAGCGTTTGTCCTACAAGTGTGAACCCAGTGTCAGTGCTAGAGATGAGCTCAGGCAGGTTTAGACATGAGTCAGAACATGCCCAAGCTATCCTGCCAGCAGGCTATAAAAGCTGACAGCCAATCATAGGCAGTGGAGGAATTCCCTGCCCCACAGCCGCATGTATACAAGGGGCGTGTATACATGCAGCTGCGGGGTCGGGAATGCCTTTATCAGCTGTAATTGGCTGCCTGTTTTGACAGCTTCCTGAAGGGATAGTCAAAGTGGGTTCAGACTTGTATCCAAACATGCCTGAGCTAATCCCTACCGTGTACTGTGTCCACACATACAGACCCTTTGTCCCAGTGATACTTTGGTGCATTTGTTCATCTTGGAGGTGCCTGGTCATTTATGAATCAGTCTTTGCACACATCTGAATACTGTCAAGGTGAATATTATATTAATGTGGTGGGCTATTTGTGCAATTAAAATGTTTTAGATTTCTTTATTAAAGAAATTGTTATTCCACTAATAGCGCCATGACTGTGTCCCTAGATCGCCTTCTACAGTAAGTATGTCTTTTGAGTCTTAAAAAGCTGTTTACAATACTTGAACACTGAATTTATATTTTAGCACTAACAAATGGTTTACCATGGCAGAGCAGCCTTGCCTTGTGCACTGCATTTATAGTGAAAGGGAAGCTTTAAAATAATCACATGAAAAAGCATCTGAAATACAATTTAAGCAAAAAAGAAAAAAAAAAATTCCAGCAAAAAGATGTGAGAGTAAGAATGTGTGTGTGAAACAGCACAAGGCATCTACTTAATAAAACATTAGAGATGAAAGTGATATTCCTGCTTTGCAGAAAAGCAAACTGAAAGAGAATGAGGTTAAACTGTACCAGAAGGCTTTTTATGAAGAATGTCAGACTGAACTTGATGTGATAAAAAAATAATACAATGATTCAGGAGAGCTGGAAAATGACAGAGTTATTATATTATTAGGATAACTAGGGAAGTAATGGTGACAAATAATGCTGAACTACAAGGTATGCTTTATTTAAAGGAGAATTTAGGATTAAATAATACTATGTTCACCTTTTCACATGTTGACCTAGCTGAAATTAATCGCCTTTGCAAAAAAAAAAAAAAAAAAAGCCTTTCAATTAGAGAGAGGCAGACTGAGTGGAAACAGCTACTGATTTCTAGATTTCCATACAGAGAACATTAGTGGGTCTTGTTCTTTGTATTCTTGTATGAGATGCATATAGGTATCCTGGAACTGTTATTATTGGAATAGGAAAATAAACAACAGAAAGCCTAAAGCTAGTCCTGGCTGTTAAAGGGGAACAAATGCAATCAGACCTTTTATAATTTAAAGGTTCATAATACAAAAAAATACAAAAAAAGGTGAGTGGCCATCCCCTGTCCTTTTGGGTGGTGGAGCTTTTTTACTTGGGATTTATGGTGGAGCCCAATTTAAGATTATTTTAAACAGTTTGATATGGACTGACACGTTTTATGGACTATTATATAATTGATTAATTTCACACATATCGATATAGACAATTTTGGATTCAATATTTTGAGTTATTTTATAAGAGAATGGTTCGATTATATGGATTCATATGACCAGTGGTTGACAGATGTAGCACTGGACAAAGAGGTAGATGCGTTTCGTACAAATCATTACCAATTGGAACTGGTCACCTATATACTGCTCTAATGTGTCATCATTAGGTTACAGGTGAACTAACCAATTAAAAACAGTACTCAGCTTTGAGGTATCACAAAGAAAACCCAGATGGAGTACATACACTTAAATTTAATGTGAAGAGTTTGGCCAGAAGAAATCTGAACTCAAAGAAAACTCCACGCATTGTTCAAAATCATTGTGTAGTAACAACAACATACACAAAATAATAGAAAAAAACACAATAGAACATGTATATACAGTCGTATGCAAAGTTTAGGAACCCCTGACAATTTCCATGATGATCATTTATAAATATTTGGGTGTTTGGATCAGCAATTTCATTTTGATCTATCAAATAACTGAATATTTCAGTAGTGAAATGAGGTTTATTGGATTAACAGAAAATGCGCAATATGCATCAAAACGAAATTAGACAGGTGCATAAATTTGGGCACCCCAACAGAAAAATCACATCAATATTTAGGAGAGCCTCCTTTAGCAAAAATAACAGCCTCTAGACGCTTCCAATAGCCTGTAATAAATGTCTGGAGTCTGGATGAATGTATTTTGGACCATTCCTCCTTACAAAAAATCTCCAGTTCAGTTAGGTTTGATGGTTGCCGAGCATGGACAGCCCACAGATGTTCAATGATATTCAGGTCTGGGGACTGGGATGGCCATTCCAGAACATTGTACTTGTTCCTCTGCATAAATGCCTGAGTAGATTTTGAGCAGTGTTTTGGGTCATTGTCTTGTTGAAATATCCAGCCCCGGCATAACTTCAACTTTGTGACTGATTCCTCAACATTATTCTCAAGAATCTGCTGATATTAAGTGGAATCCATGCGACCCTCAACTATAACCAGGTTCCCAGTACCGGAACTGGCCACACAGCCCCACAGCATGATTGAACCTCCACCAAATTTTACTGTGTTTTTCTTGGAATGCTGTGTTCTTTTGCCGCCATGCATAATGCCTATTGTTATGACCAAATAACTCAATCTTTGTTTCATCAGTCCACAGCAACTTATTCCAAAATTAAGCTGGCTTGTCCTAATTTGTTTGCATACCTCAAGCAACTCCATTTGTGGCGTGTGTGCAGAAAAGGCTTCTTCTTTTACATCACTCTCCCATACAGCTTCTCCCTGTGCAAAGTGCGTGGAATTGTTGAAGGATGCACAGTGACACCATCTGCAGCCAGTTAAAGTTGTAGGTCTTTGGAGGTGGTCCGTGGGCTGTTTTTGACAGTTCTCACCATCCTTTGCCTTTTGCCTCTCCAATATTGTATGTGCCTGCCACTTCTGGCCTCAACAAGAACTGTGCCTGTGGTCTTCCATTTCCTCACTATGTTCCTCACTGTGGACACTGACCCCTTATATCTTGATGTGATAACTTTTTGTAGCCTTCCCCTAAACCATAATGTAGAACAATCTTTGTTTTCAGGTCATTTGAGTGTTTTTTTTTTAGGCCCCCATGTTGCTACTTTTCAGAGGAGAGTCAAAGAGAATAACAACTTGCAATTGGCCACCTTAAAGCGGTGGTTCACCCTCCATAGCAACATTTTAGCATAAATTAAGGCATAGTAGCGCGAGCTACAGTATGCCTGTCTTGATTTTTTTAGCGCGGTACTCACAGTGCAATCGTACATTGAAGATTCCGACTCCCCGCGGGGAATGGGCGTTCCTATCCAGACGGAGGATGATTGACGGCTGGCTCTGGCACGTCACGCTCCTCGAAGACAGCCGGAGTAGGTCTCGGCTCTTCACGGCGCCTGCGCACAGACTATGCGTAGGCGCCGTGAAGAGCCAAGCCTATTTCGGCTATTTCCGGAGAAGCGTGACATGCCAGAGCCGGCCGTCAATCATCCTCCATCTGGATAGGAACACCCATTCCCCGCGGGGAGTCGGTATCTTCAATGTACGATTGAACTGTGAGTACCGCGCTAAAAAAATCAAGACAGGCATACTGTAGCTCGCGCTACTATGCCTAATTTTATGCTAGAAGAAAAAAAAATTGTTTTTTTTTGTTTATAGGGTGAACCCCCGCTTTAAATACCTTTTCTCATGATTGGATGCACCTGTCTATGAAGTTCAATGCTTAATGAGCTCACCAAACCAATTGTGTGTTTCAATTTATCAGTGGTAAGTAGTTACAGGTATTCAAATCAACAAAATGACAAGGGTGCCCAAATCTATGCACCTGTCTAATTTTGTTTTAAAGCATATTGCACATTTTCTGTTAATCTAATAAACCTCATTTCACTACTGAAATATTACTGTGACCTTCAGTTTTTTGATAGATCAAAATGAAATTGCTGATCCAAACACCCAAATATTTATAAATGATAATCTTGGAAATTGTCAGGGGTTCCTGAACTTTTGCATACAACTGTGTATATATATATATATATATATATATATATATATATATATATATATATATATATATATATACACATACATACATACACTGAATCAAGTTCATGTTAAGAGCAAATGATTTTAAAAGCAGTGTTAGAACATCATGACCAGTACTGACAAAAATGTATATATATATATGTGTGTTTTAGTGTTTTAGATTTGAGTGTATTTACTGTGTACTCCAGCCAGGTTTTCTTTGTGATACCAGCTGTACTATTTTCAATTAGTTAGTTCACCTGTAACCTAATGATGACACGTTAGAGCAGTATATAGGTGATTGTGGTGACCAGTTCCATTCGTTAATGACTAAGCGCTAACATTTGCAAGAAACACGTCTACCTCTTTGTCCTCTGCTCCATCTGTCAACCACTGGTCATACGATACTTCAATAAAATACATTTTGGAAGTGCAGCCGACTGGAATAATTTCCTTATGGTACACAGCATGCGAGCTGGGCCAGTACCTGACTAGTGTGTGTGGGGATTAAAGAGGTTGTAAACTAAAAAAAAAAAAAACCTGCAAGATGAACGCATAATGAGCTAGTATGCATCGCATACTAGCTCATTATGAAATACTTACCTTAGAACAGTGACCTGAATCAGCACCGGCACACTGAGTACACAGGTGACATCTTTCACCGGAGTTACTTCCGGGATCGCAGGCTCCCGGGCTATGATTGGCCGGAGCCGAGATGATGACACTCCCGCACGAGAGCCGCCGGTCATGGCATGGACCCTAAAGAAATGACACCAGCGGGACGGTCATGGCACCAGTGGCCGTGGTGGTGAGTCCACATGCATCCACTGTTTTGATGCTCGTTTGGTTTCCGAAGTGAATATGTGTGCCCAGGTTTCGTCATGATGCGATCCAGAAAATCCTGGCATTACCTGTCAAAATGCTCCTTCAACGCAGTGCAGACTTCAACTCTTTTGTGCCGATCAAAAGCCTCTCCTGTTCAGCCGCCTTACAGGATGCCAATGATAGAAGTCACCGTATGCATTTGTCCTTTAGGGAACCTCAGACCTGGTCATATAGTATGCCTATAGAAGGGGAAAGAACTTCAGTAAAAGCACATGAGTTTAATAAAAGAGTCTGCTTACAGCAAAAACATGTTTACAGACATTTGGAAACAAGCACTAGTCCTAGACTCTTCACGTGTGCCACAATATCACCGCAATTCCTTGCTTTGTCTGCCGTGCATTTCGTCTAGTGAAACATCTATTGTGAGGCAGTAAACCTATGACCGGGTCTCAGGTTCCCTAAAGGACAAATGCATACAGTGACTTGTATCATTGGCATCCAGTAAGGCGCTGAACAGGAGAGGCAGCTTATACCTGAAGTGAGGGGTGATTACTCACTGATGCACATACAGACTTTGATAGGTCTAATTATCTGGTAAGAGGATATGTTTGCCCTGTCTATCTCTTGGGGGAGCAATGGGTGTTGCACCTGTTGAGGATTGAAGGCCATTTCTTTTTCTTCACTATATGGACTTCTGCTGGATTTCTGGACAATTTAAAGTGATTTTTTAATTAACAAACATGTCATACTTACCTCCACTGTGCAGCTCGTTTAGCACAGAGTGACCCCGATCCTCTCTTTCTGGGGTTCCTTGGCGGCTTTTGTGGCTCCTCCCCGCACCAAATAACCCCCCTAGGAGAAGCACTCTCGCAGAGGGGTTACCCCGCGGGCTCGCTCCCGAGTCCAGCATTTGCGTCTATGGACACGAATGCCGGACTCGGCCCCGCCCCCACAGCACCCGCATCATTGGATTTGATTTACAAATGATAGATTTGATCTATCCAATCAAGAGCTAGGGCCCTGTGCAGAGAGGGACAGCGCTTCTCCTCCGAGGGAAAGTAAAACGTGGGGGGCTGGGGGACGTCACTACCAGAAGTTTTTTCACCTTAATGCTTAGGGCGCATTAAGGTGAAAAAACACAAAGGTTTACAAACACTTTAACTTTAGTAAAATCTATACTGCTCTTTGAAACCAACGTCATGGGTGTATTCTATAGCATGTAAGTAGTTTAGACAGGGGCTGTCACTGGCATATTATGTCCAAATGTCAATAACTCATTTCTGTGTATAATATATGGTTCCAGACTGCTGCACCGCCTGCCTGGATCCTAAAGCTGGGCATACCCTAATTGAAATCCCACCAATTCGAATTTTTTATTAGTTGCTGTGGATTGGTACTCTATGTATAGGTCCATCTACATCACTGTGGTGCATTAGCACGTGTGCATTATTACGCTTCTGTTGCTCTGAGCCAGCCTATGTATTTGAAAATTGCATTTGCCTAATGCAAAAAAGCACCAAAAAAGGTGCATGCACCATTCATGGAAGTGCACCATAATGCCTAGCATTGTCTTGTGTACAGAGTGCAGTAGTCAGGACCAAAGATAAAAAAAGATTAACACAGATGAAATATTCTCACAATCAGTAGTCAGGACTATGTTATAAAAAGCCCAGAGTGCAGGGTGAAGGCGACAAGAGTATATAATTCGCAGGGCTCATGAATGTGTAACACACAGGGTGCATAATGCACAGGGTACATAATGCACAGGGTGCAGGGCTCAGGAGCACATATCGCACATGGCACAGGGCTCAGGAGTTTGAAAAGACACAGGCAAGTGTACAACCAAAATTACCTCCCCCCTGGTACAGAGCTCTACCTCCAACTCCACACTTTCACTTTATACAGAGTGGCAGAAAGGGGATGCTGTTAAAGAGCAGCAAGTATTTCGAACAGGAGGTATGGGTGCTGTTTGAAGTTGTGTGCATTGCAGTGATGATGGAAGAAGGGAGGAAAGTATTGCAGAATAATCTCAAGCATTGTGAACAGAGAGTGACACAGGCATTGAAAAAGTCCTCAGCATCAGTTTCTTAATTTTTCAAAGACAAAATATGCAATCTTTCAAGCAAAGTCGAGCCAACATGCGCATATTATTCTATTGCATATGTCGCCAGCCAACTCTTGACAGAGCCCTATGAAGAAAGATATCTAGTTAGCTGTCAGGACAGCACAGAGACTAGTAATTTAATGACAAAATTAATTACATATATATGGTGGTGAGCATGTATGCAGAGTGGATCTTATTCTTTCATAATGAGTCTTGTTCTTATGAGATCCTTTGGGAGCTCATTACCTGTCTTGCTACATTATAGAACATTGGCAGGTGTGGCTGTAACTCGTTAAAGAGTACAGTAACTTGTCACAAGCCTTGGAGTAGGCCTCTGTACCCAGTGCTGTAGACTCCTTGATCTTTTTAATTGAATTTTTTATCTCTTCATCCTGCTCACAACAATAAAAGGCTCTGAAATCTCTCATTATTATTAACTTCCTTTCGGGTGATGTATGGAAAGGCATCATTTGTACATGTGCATATATCAAGAGGGACAGTCTCTTAAAGCTTTTAAAGTGATATTGGAGTCAATGTTTTTTTTAGTTAAAACAAGAGGTAATACTTGCTCTGTGCAACAATGATGCACAGAAACATTGCTTTCCTCCTCTTCTGGCAGTCCCCATCTGTGCTGTAGGCTTCTGCCTTCTTCGGGTGCCTCCTGTAGCAAGCCAGGTGCTAAGAAGGCACCCATATATGTGGGCTTCCATTGGGTCCTGTGCCAAGCTACAGTATGTGCATCCATAGACACACACAATGGTGATAAACCCTGTCCCTCCTCACAGGAGTTTGACTGAAGGCAGAGGAGCCTATTGCTCCTCCGCCCTAAGTTTCCTCTGTGAAAGCAGGAGTGAGGGGAGTGACACTGGAGCCACAGATTTCAATGGAGCTGGGACATGCAGCTAAATAAGCGTTTAGGGATGGGGATTAGGACAGGTAGTGGGGCCGGACCAGTTTCAGCGGACATGTTCGGTCGTGTGTACGAGGCCTAACAGGTGAGTATAATGTGTATATATATGTATATATAAACCATATGGAAAAAAAGTGACTATTGTAAACACAAATAAATAAATAAATTGCTGCTCACATACAAGTGATAAAAATAATATAAATAAGAATTGCCGCACACTTTCAGCAATATAATCTTCACGAACACACATGGATGGAAATTTGGTCAGTTCCTATGATCATCTATGTTACCCTGGGATAGGAAGTGTGTTACTGGCAGGATCATCAGTGTATATGTCCTGGGAGAAAGATCCAGCTGATCCTAAGATTGATTGATATCCCATGGAGAGGTGAAAAAGATCGCTATGGGTGAAGGATTTCTGCTGTGGATCAACTTTCATGTCTGGAGCCTGGTGAATTAACCCCTTTGTGCTGAGCCCATTTGTTCTCCGTAGCAGAGATCCACCTGAGTCGGTAAGCGGCCAATTTATCTATCTTTACCTGATGGAAGCATAAGCTGAAGCTTTGTACCCCTCCTCCTGTGTTTAATAAAATCTTTGCAGTTTTTGTTGCCCTTTTTTGGACTTTAAGTGTTCACCTAAGATTATATTGCTGAAAGTGTGCGGCAATTCTTATTTATATTGTTTTTATCACTTGTATGTGAGCGGCAATTTATTTATTTATTTGTGTTTACACTAGTCACTTTTTTTCCATATGGTTTATATATACATATATATATACATATTATACTCACCTACTAATGTGATTTTTTAGGTTGCACATTATTTCCATTCTATTACATTTATTCTAGTTTACTATTCAAGCTATTTCAATAATTGCAGCACCTTCTTTTTGTCATACTTGGAATATTGTCCCATCGGGGACAAGTGTTATTCACATATTTTTTTCTCACGGTGGCACTTTGATGCATTATTGCACACCCCCTTTCTTTTGGGATATCGCGGATTAACCATACTACACATATCTCATATATTAGTTTCACCTTTTAAGTTGCATTAGTGAAATAAATGAACTTTTGCACAATGTTCTAATTTTTCGAGTATCACCTGTACATAAGAAGATTGATCAGTCATGACTCTACAAACTGCAGCCACAACATATGAGCCATGATTACAAGGTAAGGCAAACAAATGGTACACTAATACCTAGTTAGAACAATGGAAATGTGTACCATGCCTTTAAATTCAAAGTAAGGAAACTCTTGGCCGCCCAATTTCTAAATATGGTATTTTTGTCTTGCTTTTCTTTTCCTTTTTTCTTTTTTTATTGTAGTATAAATAATGGTGTTGAATAAACAGAAACCAGTGTGTTTCAATTGCCTGTAATTTTGTTGTAGCTTTGTTTTTTATGACATTGACTTTTATAGGTATGCTTAGGTAGGTATTTTTCTCATGAATTCCTCATGATCTTCATGACTGGAGGTATGGTAAAAGCATGCCTTTAGCAAAAGAAGTTTGCACTTACAGTTGTGCACTTTTCCCATCTCTGAAAGCTGGCAGGTATGCATAATGATTGTGTGTTAGTTCTTGAAAAATACTGTTTATGTAAGTTTAATGCTGCCCTTTTTTCTGATATCTAAAGAATGTCAGTTTTAGCAGTTTGAGGTCAAAGGGTTGTAGTAAAATTGCTGATTGACAGCCAAAGTAATAGCACACATTAGGAAGATGGCATAACACATTCTTGATTGTACAATATACTTAGAGCAATATATAAAAGTCCCAGAACTCCCACACTGTAAAATGATATGTGGCCCTTTGATCCCTCCTGTATTGATTTGTATTGTAACTGTACTGTCTTCCCTGATGTTGTAAAGCGCTGCGCAAACTGTTGGCGCTATATAAATCCTGTATAATAATAATAATAATAATAATAATGAACTATATGTTGATTAAACATCAGGGACATTGGAATTATTATCTATAGCCTTGGCTTCTTTCCTACTATACCATCCAGATCTGCTTCACATGACCTTTCCTATTTGGAAAGATGTGATAAAGTTAAGAAAATGATTGCCGTTGATAAATCGTTGGCCTGCAACTATGTCATGTTGAGCTGGAGTCAAGGTGCCCACCCACCCACCCCTGACAGTAGATATAGAGCTCCAGCTGGGGAAACAGGAGATCCGCTTAGCAGAACCCTAACTTTGTGAAAGGAAAAGAGAAAAATGCCCTGGATGAACAGTAGAAAAGAAGAGAACCAGGGGTCAGAGATAGGGATCTGAAAAAGTGTATATTGACCTACATTTTGATGAACAGGTAAGTGCACTGAACTGCAAGGTGT
Organism: Rana temporaria; assembly: GCF_905171775.1. Lineage (NCBI taxonomy): Eukaryota > Metazoa > Chordata > Amphibia > Anura > Ranidae > Rana > Rana temporaria. The sequence goes on from NC_053492.1 coordinate 145,759,098, forward strand.
TGGTGGAGCTATTGGAAAGCAGGAATGTGAAGAAGCATGACTTGATCTGTTAATTACAAAGTCCACGGGAGCTCTTGTTGGTCATGAGTCATTGTTATTGTGAAAGCTAACATTAATGGTATTATAATGTAACCAATGACATGTACTCTGAAAATAGCTTGCACATTTCTTAACACATAAAATATTTTACATGCAGTGGGGCTGTGTCAATCTCACCACTTATATTTTATCTGCCTCTTATAAGTAGTAAATATTGTCTCATAAAACATTTTGATAGCAACTGTAATAATTTGTCTCTACTTAGCTGGATGATACAAATGTGATTGAGACAATAAATCTTACTGGTACAAGTCTACAAAAGCTGTTCCCAGTGTTCATTTAAAACATGCTTTGTCTCTTGCAAACTTAAGATATGCGCATTAATATGACATATCAAAACAACTGACACCTGTCACTTAAACAAATTTCAAACAAAGGCTTGCATTTTTAGTGTTCATAAAGATTACCTTTTTTTCACATATTGGAAAAAGTTACAATAGAGTATATACTGGGTTTGTAGGGTGTAGTTTACACTTGTGGTAAGGAGGGTGGTAAAAGCAGGCAGATAATGTGAGTTTTTACTTCCCCCTCCCCCAACATTCCTCCAGTGCCATCTTTAGGGCAGGGCAAAAGGGGCAGCTGCACTGGGCCCCGTCATTGTTTTGGGCCCCCAAGCAGCTGTCTCATACTTGTCAACTGTCCCAGTTTCAATGGCCTTGTCCCAGGAAGTTTTAGTCATGTGCTGTGTCCTGATATCTCGGTGTGAAGTTATGTTACTAATGCTGCCCAGCTCTGCCCTTTTGTCATGCACAGATGACTCATCTGCAGACCCTGTATTTAGATATAAATAACATGCATTGATGTAAATAGCGGCTGCATTAATATGTAAATAGCCACGGACCAGCTGCATTGATATGTTCATATGTATATTATACCCCCCTGAGGTCATATCCACCATCACCTCTGCTGAATGCTGCCCACTGGGGGGGGTAAAGGGGCATGCTTGAAAGTCCTGCCTACAACTGTGTTCATTAAGCCTAACATTAGCCTGTTCTGCAAAGGTAAGCAAATTGGAGGTGGAGCTCTTATTCAAAGTAACATGGTGCCACAGCACTGTGAATTTTGGTGCATGTGAATACCTCAGCAGATGTGTGAGGGCGTCATTAAAAATTAATGGCACTTCTGTGTATCTGCTAAATGGCAGCATGTTTCTGTGGTGTCAAGAAAGCGATTTTGCATGAGTTCCAGACACACACAAATGAGTCAGTTACATTGGAGGTCAGTGTAAATCATCTCATTACACTGGGGCTTGGTGTACAATCCTTTCATTCACACTAGTGGCCAGTGTGAAGGTCCCCCTTTTATTGGTGGTCAGTGTAAATCCCTCCTTACCTTGGTGGTTACTGTGAATGCTCCTATTACATTAGTGGTCAGTGTAAATCCCCATTATATTAGTGGTCAGTGCAAATCCCCATTATATTGGTGACCAATGTAGAAACTCCTCTTCACATTGGTACAGTAGAAAAATCCAAACTTGCATTTGTGTTCGAATCCTCTCTTGCATTAGTTGTCCATGTAGAAGCCACCTTTATATTGATAGTGAGTGTAAATCCCTCCCTCACATTGGTGGCCAGTGTAGAAATCCCCATTTTATTGGTTGATGAACACTAATCTCTATCAACCAATCAACAAGCAGAAGTCATGTGCTGTAACAGCTATCAAATAATCAGTGAGACATAGTATGTGTGCTGGAGGGGGGGGGGGGCAAGAACATGTTTGCCAAGGATCCAATCAATATTAAAGACGGCCCTGCATTCCTCCTAAGATGCAAAGGCAGGCATACGGAGGTATACACATACTGTGGCTGTGATCCTTTGGGGTATGGCAAAAACAATTGCCCCTGTTATGTCTGGCAGGCAATAATCCAGTAAAATGGTTCTGCACCACAACTGTATGCAATGCATGCAGTCGTGATGCAGTGCTGCAGGCTTTTAGGAGGTCATAACAGGCAGTGTGGAGGAGACATAATGCTTCTTCGCCACTTGTCAATTCCCCTCTTAAAAGCAATCCATTGGGTATAAACAAACCCTATGTGTGTTATTTCAAAGAACCCTAGAAAATTCAAAAGCATGTTATTTTCATAAAATGCAATCAGTTGCTAAAACATGGCAACAAAAATGATTGCAGTCAGAAGTTTGAGAAAGCTGTAAAAGGTGTTGGTTAATGTTAAATATCTGTATCCTCAAGGATAATCTGAACAGTGAGTGCCTTTGGCTAGTAAAAAAATAAAACTTCCTTAAAGTGAACCAGTGCTTTCCTCATGAAAGCTAAAGCAACAGATTCATGTTAAAGCCAGCCCCTGCTGCACTAGAGAAACTTCTCCCTCATGTTCTGGAAAAGAGGAGTGGGTTGTGTTCTGTCTGTAGTCCTGTCCTAGGGTTAAAATGTTGCACCTCTATAGTACAGTAAGGCCATTTCTGCCAGCACTGCGTGTCAACTGGCAGGGTCACCTTGGATGTGGTGTGTGTGAGCTAGGGACCACAGTGGTGTGCATGTGTGCATTGACCTTGTGCCATTATAAATGTGTGTGTTGCTGCAATTCAACGCGCAAAGATGTGTTCCACGAGGCAACTCCTGACTGCTGTTTCTTCAGCAGACAGGGGGGGACTGTGTGGTGCGGGGGTCAGGTCATCACATATGTCAATCTCCAGGCCCTTTCTCTTGGCGTAGTTGTGCAGCAGGCAACATGCACCGATGATCTGGCACACAAAGTTTGGGAATACAACAGGGCTCCCCCGGACTTATCCAGGCATCGGAAACGGGACTTTAGGATGCCAAATGTGCGCTCCACCACTGCACGGGAGCGTATGTGTGCAGCATTGTATCTTCTCTCACCTCTGGTTTGGGGATTCCGGTATGGAGTCAGGAGATGGGGCCCAAGTGCATATGCCGAGTCACCTGGAAGGGTAAAGACAGGAGGATGTTAGCCGTGCATGTGCCCCTCGTGATGTCTGCATCATGGGGCCGGACAGTCATGCCTGACACCCATGTCCCTCACCAAGCAGCCAGCTGGCCCTGTACACGTTCTGTTCGAATTCTGTTGGGATGGTGCTTTGACGGTATATGTAGCTGTCGTGGCTGGCCCCAAGGTGTTTGGCACGGACGTGCCATATGAGGCATTGGGCATCGGCTATCATCTGTACGTTCATGGAATGCCACTGCTTAAGATTGCGGTATATGTGCTCTGTGGCACGGGGAACCACATGTGTGTAGTGCCACATGTGTGCAATCAATGGCCCAGACAGTGCGTGGGAATCCGGCAATGCTGTAGAAATTCTGCATTGACTTCTGCCGCAGGTGCTCATGGGTTGGTTTGATGATGTGGTGGGACATGCGTGTGAGGATTGTGGGGACACCCTGTTGCACGCATCTGCTCATGGTGGATTGTGACATCCCAGACACCACTCCACTTGTACGTTGGAAAGATGCACTGGCGAGGAAATGGAGTGTTGCCAGTACCTTGATCAGTGGCTGCACTGCATGTGAGCGTCCCGTTTGGCTGGTGATTTCATAATGCAGGGCTGTGGCTAATTCCAGGATGGCATTAGGGCTGAATCTGAAGATGCTGTACACCTCCGATTCCCCCATGCCGAAGACGTTCATGCGCGTTCGGTATATCCTCTCCTGTGCCCTCCTCCATGCCTGTTGACGCAGTAGTGCTATGACCATGGCTGCCCCTGGCATGTTGGCATACGGATGTGTTGTCCTGCAAGTGTGGTTGCTCTGCTCGTCCGTAACGGTGCTGCTACAGCTGCTCTCCAGCTGACCTGTGCATGTCTGTTGCCGGGTTGCACCTCATTTATGGGGAATAACTTTACGCCGGACGTACAACTTACGCGCATCTCGCGTAGCATGCACCGGGCGCACGCACGTTCGTGAATCGGCGTATTTCCCTCATTTGCATGTTTGCATGGCTAATCAATGGGAGCAGCACCGTGCACCCAGCCCACATGTGCGCCCACCCTACGCCGGCGTGCGCAAGCTACGTCGGCAGGGTGAAGCCTGTTATTAGGCGCAGGTTGGTTCGTGGGTCTGCCGCACACATACGCCGGCGCTCATTGGCACTTAGGTCGACGTAACGTGCTATACGTCGGCGTAAGTGCTTTGTGAATCTGGGCCTATATGTTGAGTCCTAGGTGATCAAAAGAGTTTGAAATTGCCTGAAGGTTTGTGTGTGGCTAGCTTTAAACATGAAATCAGGGGAAATCAGATCTTAGGCCTTGTACACATGGTCGGATGAAACCGATGAAAACGGACTGAAGTTCAGTTTCATCGGTCCAAACCGACCGTGTGTAGGCCCCATCGGTCTGTTATCCTTCGGTCGCAAAATTGAGAACTTGCTTTAAAATGTATCCGATATACGCAAAAGCATCGGTTCCAAACCCGCGCATGCTCAGAATCAAGTCGACGCATGCTTGGAAGCATTGAACTTCGTTTTTCTCTGCACGTCGTTGTGTTTTACGTCACCGCGTTGGACTTGATCAGTTTTTGAACTGATGGTGTGTAGGCACATTAGACCATCAGACCATCAACCATCAGCCTTCGGACCGTTCTCATCGGATGGACTGATCATGTGTACAGGGCCTTAGTATAATAATAGCCATTTACTTTAAATGGAGCCTGGGTTCACTTCAAAGTGTTCCCTACTGCTGTTTCACATGCACAAACATGATTCGTCAGGGCAGGATCAGGACCATGTGACATGGTAAATTGGCAGCAATACTTCTCATTGCCTTTGAGCTAATGGATCCAAGCAATTAGCAGAGCTTTAGGGATTGGGGGCTACTGGTGATTCAAGTATAGCTGAGAAAAAGAGAAGTTGAAAGCATGAATCATACAACATATGTACAACACGTATTTATTTCATGTAATATATTTTTTATTTTGCCCAGAGATTTTATTTCAAATATCATCATTTATTTATTTAATTATGAGTAACAAGGCTTATTTGATACAAACATAATTTGATTACCTACATCACTACAGTGTTAAACCAATATGATTTTTTATTGGCTGGAGGGTAAACATGCCTGATAGGCATGCTTGTTTTCATGAAAATCGATAATAAATGTTTCCTTGTCAGAACCGCAAAACCTTGTGATTGATGACTTAAAAGGGTTTACTGTTTTATGAGATAATATTAAACTGCATGAATCATTGTTAATTGTTAACCTGATACCTCATTTTAAAACTGCTGAGGTCAGAACATCATTTTTTGTTTGTTTGAAATACACAACACAGCACTGTTGGTGTAGTAATGCCATCTGATAATGTTAAAAGGTAGGCCTGCAAAAACTCAATAATCTGATTTACTATATGTATGATCCCTGAGCTATACCAATATATGACAAACAATTGAATTAGCTAAAAATCACATAGAGATTAATCCAAAGAAAAGAGCTACTAAACACTGTGGTGTCCGTCGCACCTACACACCATCGGTTAAAAAACCGATCGTGTCAGAACGCATGACGTAAAACACAACGACGTGCTGAAAAAAACAAAGTTCTATGGGCCAGATTCACAGAAGAAGTACGCCGGAGTACTTTCAAATTTGCCGCGTCATATCTTTAGTTTGAATCCTCAAACCAAGATACGATGGCTTTTGGCTTCGATCCGACAGGCGTACGGCTTCGTACGCCTTCGGATCATAGGTGTAATACTTTGGCGCCCGCTGGGTGGAGTTTGCGTTGTTTTCCGCGTCGGGTATGCTAATTAGGTTTTTCCGGCGATTCACGAAGGTACGCGCGGCCGTCGCATTCTCTTACGTCGTCGCTAGTCGGCTTTTCCCGGCGTATAGTTAAAGCTGCTATTTCGTGTTAAAGTATGGCCGTCGTTCCCGCGTCAAATTAAATTTTTTATTTTTTTTGCGTAAGTCGTCCGTGAATAGGAAAGGACGTAACTCACGTCGACGTTCAAAAAATTATGTCGGTGCGATGTCATTTTGCGCAAAGCACGGCGGGAAGTTTCAAAACGGAGCATGCGCAGTAGGTTCGGTGCGGGAACGCGCCTAATTTAAATGATCCACACCCCATTTGAATTAGGCGGGCTTGCGCCGGAGGGATTTACGCTACGCCGCCGCAACTTTACAGGCAAGTGCTTTGTGAATCAAGCACTTGCCCGTAAAACTTGCGGCGGTGTAACGTAAATGCGATACGTTACGCCGCCGCAGATGTCTCTGAATCTGGCCCAATGCTTCCAAGCATGCGTCGACTTTATTCTGAGCATGCGTGGATTTTAAATTTAAAACAAGTTGGCTTTTTTTTAACCGATCGTTAAATAACCGATGGCGCCCACACACAATCGGTTTTGACCGATGAAAACGGTCCATCAGACCATTCTCATTGGTTTAACCGATCGTGTGTACGCAGCATAAGTGTATAGAAACACAATGAAACAAATATAATAATCGAGTGAACAGTGAAAAAAGTAATCCCACATATTACTACATAAATATATCTGTTGATAAACACAATATACCAAATGCATTTAAAAAACAAATACATTGAAGTCTGTGAAAGACTGGTGAAATAAGTTGAAACTTGAAACAACCGTGCAGAAAAAGTCTCTATTCAGTTCCTCTGTATATTGAAAATCTCTCGCAATAAAGGCAGCTTTGTGAGATCCACCACCAATCTGAGAAAAATGCCTGCTTACCAGATCTCCCTGACCCCCCACTACAGAGGATCAGGAGAGACTTTAAATTAGACAGCCCGGTCTGATCCAGCCAAATCCAAATATTGATGGTTCATGTCAGCACACTTCCAGATTCAATGGATCCCAATGACAGATGCCATGCCTCAACTGCCTCTCAAGAAGTGTTTTATAGGGTTACCAACAGAGGAGGTATAAATAGACGTATTGCAGTATCCCAATAGACATATGAGTGGTTCAACCGGAATATTAGTATCCAATAGCCCATTTAGGGTACCAATCACCTCCGCCCAGTATCTTTGACGTTTCGGAAACCCCCACAAAAGATGTATTATCGTACCTGTATTACCACATCTAGCACAGGCTGGCTCAGATTTCAATCCAATTGCATACAGAAATTGGGGAGTTCTATAGACTCTATGGAGAATAAAGATCTGCGTCAGTCTGTGTGATGGAGAATAAGACAACCGTGGCGAGGACCGAAGAATATCATCTCAGACCTCCTCGGGGATAGAATCAAGACCTTTTTCCCAGCCAGCTCTAGAGCGGATTGGGAAAGTTTAGTAGAAACCTATCTGACAATACCCTATGTAGCAGAGGTGAGACTTTTTGTTGACCCTGCCTGTACTATATTATCAAGAACAAGGATAGGGGGAAAAATATCCTAGCAGAAGAGAATTAGGCATGGAAAGCATGTCTTAGTTGGAGGAATTGATAGAACCAATTAGATTGTAAAGAGAACTCGACCCTTAGATCTTCAAAGGATTTAAGTATACCGTTTTCGTATAACTTAGCTAGAGTTGTTAATTTCCCCCATCTCTGAAAGCCTCTAAGGGCCAAAATTTGAGGAAGTCTATAATTTTCCCATATGAGACACCCAGTATTTTTTTAACTGTATCCCACATTTTACATATTAAAGTGCAGGTAGGCATATCAGCAAGCGAGACCCCCCTCTTGCACCATCTAGGACATAGAGTGGTAACCGACGCTTAAATGCATAAGAAAATAATCGTCGAGCAGGAAGAAGTGTCTGCTCAGACTCCCATCCAGCAAAGTGCTGTAGTTGAGATGCAAAAAAAGTATAACCTTGGATTAGGAACTGCCAGACTGCCTACATTTTTGGGGTGTTGTAGAGTCTCCAATTTAATGCGAGGGGTTTTGTTCCACCATATTAATTGCCTAAATATGGTATTAATCTTAAAGCGGGAGTTCCGTGGCAAAACAGGTTTTTTTAAATAGCATTTTGAAACGCTGGTGGTACAAAGAAATTAGTACTCACCAGTCTAATCCTCATAGCTGCAGGCATGGCGATATCCCTCCGAAAGATATTTCTGCAGAGTTGCTAGGACAACGGCCGAGATATCGCGAGATTGCTCCTCTGGCTGCTGTGTCTCGTCACCGTCCAGAGACACACGTGTTAGCTCGCAAAATCCTTTGCAGAGCTAACCGACACGCCCATTCCCGAACCCCTACAACCCGGATGTGCCTGCTCGAGATGCTGCAAAGGGGGTATATAGATTTTTATATTTTTTAGGAACGGCCAAATCGTCAGGTACATCGGGGGGACTATTAGATTCAACAAAGTGACCTAATAGGGTGAACCTCCGCTTTAACAAAGATCCATATAGGTATCCAGATCGCGGCATTGTGTAAAAAATAAAGAAGCTGAGGCATCCATATCATCTTAATTAGATTAATATGGCCTATTAACAATAAGGGGAGCTTATTTCAGGTTTTACTTTGATTTTGGAATCTAGAAAGTAATAGAAGTCTATTATCCACAATATAGGACTGTGGGGAGTCAGACATAGTTATACCAAAGTATTTTATAGAAGAAACAACCTTAAGATGAGAGAGTGTAGATGGCAATGAATCTGGAAGGGGATCCAGAGGCATTAGCATAGATTTCTCCCAGTTCATGCCTAACCCGGAAAACCTGCCAAACTCCTTAATATGTTTCATTACCGCCTGCAGGGATGAGCCGATATTGGTAAAAAAAAAGAAGATCATCTACATATAATGATATCTTTTCCTCCATATCTTCCCTAATAAAACCGGTTAAGACAAACCGCATAAGACATGCCAAAGGCTCTATAGCCAGGGCAAAAAGCAGGGGGGACAATGGACACCCCTGCCAATTCTCCCAGAAGAGTCTAAAACTAGGAGATTGATGGCCATTAACCCTAACCGATGCCACCGAAAAAAGAGTATAACAACCGCACCCACTGGCAGAAGCCAGAGCCAAGCCCAAATTTTTCAAGGATGGCCCAAAGGTATGGCCATTCAACACTATCGAAGGCCTCGATTGCGTCTAACACCAAAAAGGCACGATATCAGAGGGTAACAGAAGTACACTTACCAAGGCCAAGATGCTGAGGGCGGCTCCCTTTGCGACCTGGCGCGGCCCGCCCCCTGGAGTGAGGACAGGGGGAAAGACGCACCAGGAGGCACCGGTACCGACAGGAAGGTGGAGGCCAGGTGCGTGGAACAGGACCAATCAGGAAGTAGTCCACTGGAAGTAGCTGGGAAGCACACCGGGATGATCCTGGAAGTCCGGGAACTGGGAACGGAAGAAGCAGCGGGTAATCCGGGAGACAGGCTGTGGTCAAGGGAGCACGGAGATCAGGATAGTCCAGAGTTCAAGCCAATAGGTCAAGGGCAGGTGAGATCAAACAGTCCAGTAAACAAGCCAAGGTCCATGGTTAGGAGAAAGCAGCAATCCGGGGAACAGAGCCAAGGTCAGGTAATCAGGAACAATCAGAGTAGATTTCACCACCAGGAAATACACCACTATTGCTGTGACAAGCCAGCAACCAGCCAGGGGGAAGAGGGTGGTTTAAATAGCCCGCTTCAGGGCTCTGATTGGTCAGACGAACCGCGGGTCCGTGCGCGCGTGTGCGCGCGCCCGTGCACACGCCGATCCCGCGCACGAGCGCCAACAGTGTGCACGCGCGTGCGCCGCAAACAGCCGCGATTGCGCCGTTCTGGACACCTGGGCAGGATTGGTGCCCTGATAGTGCCCCCCCTAGGGGCGGACTCCGGACGCCCAAACTGTCCATCAATTCTGGATGGTCCCGATGAAAAATTCGGATCAACCGAGGAGCGTGCAGGTTTCTGGAAGGTTCCCATGAACTGTCCTCAGGCGGTAACCCTTCCATTTAACGAGATACTGGAGTTGCCTCCCCCTCTTCCGGCAACCTAGAATAGATTCCACCTCAAATTCTTTTTCACCTTCAATTTCCACTGGAGGAGGTGGAAGTTCTTCCCTTCCTGGAAAAGAATCTGGTATAACGGGTTTGAGCAGAGATACGTGGAAGATCGGGTGAATCTTGTAGGAATCCGGCAATGCTAACTCAAAAGCCACGGGGTTGATCACCCGTTTGATTTTGAATGGACCGATGAACCTGGGACCTAGTTTCCGAGAAGGAATGGGTAACCTGAGGTTCGTGGCCGATAACCATACCTTCTCCCCGACCTTAAAAGCTGGACACTCCTTCTTCCCCTTGTCATAAAATTTTTTGTAATTCTCCTGAGCTTGTCGCATGCCTTCTTGTAGTTTTTGAAAATTTTGTTGCAGAGAGACTATGTGCTCTTGGACAGCTGGCACCGGTACCTCGGGGATAGAGTCCGGAAGAAAGGAAGGGTGGTAACCATAGTTAGCCCAAAATGGAGTTTGGTTGGTAGATGAATGAACTGAATTATTATACGCAAATTCTGCAGATGGTAGCAAAGACGACCTGTCATCTTGGGATGAGGAGCAGAAGCAACGGAGATATTGTTCCAACGTTTGGTTGGTCCTCTCCGTCTGACCGTTGGACTGCGGGTGGAAGGCCGATGAAAGACAGGTCTTAATTTCCAGTGACTTGCAGAGCTCTTTCCAAAATTTCGATGTAAATTGCACACCTCTATCCAATACGATGGTTTTGGGTGACCCATGGAGTCTCACAATCTCTTTAAAGAAAATTTTGGCGGTTTCTGCAGAGGGTGTGCCAATCATGGGTAAAAAGTGTGCAAGTTTGGACAACCGGTCGACCACCACTAAGATTGTAGTAAAGCCTCCGGAAGGTGGTAGGTCTACAATAAAATCCATTGAAATGTCCGCCCAGGGGCGCTCAGGAACAGGAAGGGGTCTGAGTAAACCCCAGGATTTGGTGTTTGGACCCTTGTAGCGCTGACAACGGGAACACGAAGACACGTAGTCCTTACAGTCCGACCTCCACTTTGGCCACCAGCAGGAGCGGCTAACCAGCTCCGCGGTTTTCCGTGCTCCAAAGTGGCCCTGCTAACTTATGGTCATAGAACATGCTTAACACTAGTTGTCTTGTTTCCTCAGGTACAAAAACTTTGCCTTGTGACCACAGCAAACCGTCTCGTTTTTCCAGAGAGAGTGAGGGCTGGTCGGCAATTTGACTGGAAGCCGTCTTCCGAGAGGTAAGTAGATCCAACTGGGAAACTAGAAAAAAGTTCTGGGGGGTCAGGATGGTACTGGGTTCTGACTGGTCGGCCGTTTCGGTGAACATCCTGGATAGGGCGTCAGCTTTCCCATTTTTAGATCCAGGTCTGAAAGTTATGTGGAAACTGAAGCGGGCAAAGAACAAGGCCCAACGGGCTTGTCTTGGTCTTAGACGCTTGGCAGATCGTAAATATTCTACATTTTTATGATATGTGAAGATCAAAATGGGATGAAGAGCACCTTCCAGGAGATACCTCCACTCTTCTAGGGCAAACTTGATGGCCAGCAGTTCCCGATCCCCAACATCATAGTTTTTTTCCGTGGAGCTTAGTTTCCATGAAGCGTAGGCTACAGGATGTAGCAGGGCCTTGGGTCCTTGTCTTTGTGACAGGATAGCACCAGTGGCGGTTTCCGAGGCGTCAACCTCCAGGATAAAGGGCAAGTTCGGGTCTGGGTGCCTAAGGACAGGGGCCGAAGAGAACAGGATCTTCAACCTTTCGAACGCTTCCTGAGCTTCCTGAGACCAATGGAAACGGGGCCCTTGGCGAGTTAGTCTGGTGATAGGAGCCACAATGGCTGAAAAGCCGACAATAAATCTTTGATAAAAATTGGCGAAGCCAATGAAGCGCTGTACCCCCTTTTTGTCAACTGGCGCTGGCCAGTCTTGAACTGCCTTGACCTTTTGCGGATCCATGGATATTCCATCGGTGGAAATGATGAATCCCAAAAACTGAACTGTGGTTTTTTCAAATTCACATTTTTACGCTTTAAGATAAAGCTTGTACTCTCTGAGGATAGCTAGGACCTTTTTGACATGGAGACGGTGTAGCTCAAGTGATACTGAAAAGATGAGGATGTCATCCAAATAGACATCCAAAAAGTCATCCAGGTATTGGCGAAAAATGTCATTTACTAGGTGTTGGAACATGGCAGGGGCGTTGCAGAGGCCGAATGGCATCACTAGGTATTCGAAGTGCCCGAACCTTGATCTAAAAGCGGTCTTCCACTCATCCCCGGGCCTGATCCGGATGAGGTTGTAAGCCCCCCGGGAGATCAAGTTTAGAAAAGACCCGGGCTGACCGAAAACGTTGAAAAAGTTCCGGAATGAGAGGCAATGGGTACCTGTTTTTAATGGTGATTTTATTCAGCTCTCTGTAATCAATGCAGGGCCTGAGAGAACCGTCCTTCTTTTCAACAAAAAAGATTCCAGCCCCAGCTGGGGAAGAAGAAGGGAGGATGAATTGCTTCTCTAAAATTCTCGTCGATATAAGCCTTGAGGGCCACTAATTCAGTCTCGGAAAGAGGAAAGATCCGACCAAAGGGGATTTTAGAACCGGGTAGTAAGTCAATGGGGCAATCGTATGGCCGATGTGGGGGAAGGCAGTCAGCTTGTTGTTTGTCGAAAACGTCCCTAAAATCCGAGTATGCAGCAGGAACGTGTTGAAGGTCCACTGGTGCAGATATCAGGGTAGAGTAAGAAGCTTTGGTGGGTTGAAGACAATGCTGAGAACAGTAGGAAGAAGGAAATGTGATGTCCTTCTCAAGCCAGTCTATGGAAGGTTGGTGCACCTGTAGCCATGGTAGACCCAAAATGATGGGGAACAAAGGGGATGGAATAAGGTCCAGGCACAGATACTCTTGGTGACCGGTGTCAGAGATGGCATGAATAGGCAGGGTTTCCAGGGTGACTAGTCCGGAGCGCGGTAGCGAGCCATCTGCCAGATGGATCTGTAGATGAAAGTCTTTAGGCCGGTAGGGAACGTGCAGCTTCTGGGCCAGGGCAGAATCCAGGAAGCAGCTGCAAGCCCCGGAATCAACGATGGCCGGCAGCCGGATTGCCCCCTGCGGGAGCTGTAGGGAAAGAAAAAGAACAACGTAAGTCTGTGGTAAGTTGGAAATGTGGCAACTGAGAGTAGGTGGAGATCTTGACTTACTGGGTCTTATGGGACAAGTGCGAAGAAAGTGGCCTGCACCACCACAATACAGGCAGTCTGTCCGACCAATCAGAGCCCTGAAGCGGGCTATTTAAACCACCCTCTTCCCCCTGGCTGGTTGCTGGCTTGTCACAGCAATAGTGGTGTATTTCCTGGTGGTGAAATCTACTCTGATTGTTCCTAAATACCTGACCTTGGCTCTGTTCCCCGGATTGCTGCTTTCTCCTAACCTTGGACCTTGGCTTGTTTACTGGACTGTTTGATCTCACCTGCCCTTGACCTATTGGCTTGAACTCTGGACTATCCTGATCTCCGTGCTCCCTTGACCACAGCCTGTCTACCCTCTGCTTCTTCCGTTCCCAGTTCCCGGACTTCCAGGATCATCCCGGTGTGCTTCCCAGCTACTTCCAGTGGACTACTTCCTGATTGGTCCTGTCCCACGCACCCGGCACTGATTGGCATCCATTAGTACAACACATACAACACATACAATAGTGCCCATATATGCCCATCCATGCCGCCTATCAGTGCCCATCCGTGCCGCCTATCCGTGCCCAGCCGAGCTGCCTAGCCATGATTAGATCAGCCTATGTTAAACTGAACTTGTAACAAATGGGGATGAGCCCGGGTTTGGTTTGCAGATATTGGTGTACCTATGAGTTTATGAAGCGCCAAATGTTGCATTTAATTCTGGCTATTTATAGGGCTAATAAGCACACTATTTTTAAACATAAGACATGGAAGTCAGGGCACTGCCATTGGAGACATGTATCATTGCCAAAAAGTACAAAATAAACACAAATAAAATTAAAACATGATATTTAGACAGAATTGTCAGCTCTCCCTAACAATTCCAACATACACAATATGGCTCCTGTGACCCTACTTTTTTTTATAGGAAGGGTGCTGGGATTTTTTTTCCTTTAAATTATTGGCTCCTGTGACTATACTTATAAGGGGGGCTTGACCAGGCTGGTGTTGGCTCCAAAGTGTTCAAATCATTGCCTTGCTTCTCAGATAGGACAACCATCTGCTGATTTAAACCCTCTGTCATATTGTGTCTGAGGCCTCGTACACACGTCCGAGAATCTCGTCAGGAAAAAGGAAAAACCTGTTGTTTTCCCTGACGAGATTCTTGGCAAGAAACTCTTGCCGCTGGAGTGTACTGACTTTCATTTCAAAAGAATCACGGTTCTCTTGAAAGGAAAGAACACTCCCGGGTTTCTCGTCGGAAAACAGGCCGACAAGAATCTCGACAAGAAAAAAGAGAGCGGGTTCTCTTTTTTTCTCGTCGAGATTCTGGCCAGATTTCCAGACGAGAAACCTGAATGCCTCGTACACACGAACGGGTATCTCGGCAAGAAGTCGTTTTTTTGCTGGTTTTTGCTGAGAAACCCGGTCGTGTGTACGAGGCCTTACTCCTGGCCAGTGGCCCACTTATGACATCTCCAAACTGAAGCTTTAATATTTGAGAATAAAGGAATGTCCCCACACAAATGCATTTCCCCACACTTTACTGTAAACTGTCCTTGACATATCATATTGACATACTAGCAGAATCTTTGGCATGGAATGCCACGTGCAAGGTTAGTCATTCTGAAGCAGTCTTTTCAGCACAGTACACATCTTTTAAACCATCTTCCCTTTACACCTCCATTACTCTCCTTAGGAGCACCACAGAGTTGTGACCATTTTCTTGTATACTAAGTCCACAGCCCTAATCTTCCATCACCAAGGACCTGCAGTTGAGGTCAAGGTGCTTTCATTAGTATATCAATCTCTTCCCGATGTCTCTTGCATTGCTTTGCCTAGCCAGGGATGCTCACATAAGAGAACTCTGTCCAGGTCTTCAAGGCCTTATGCACCCCACTGCAGGCCCTGCAGAAGAAGGTCAAGGGAGACAGGGCGACTACAGTTATTCTTCCAATGTTCTGTACTACCTCGCCTGGAACTTGCAAGGGGCCCTTCAGATCAGCTCTTCAGGAGACTACATCTTAGCAGCTCTGGGGTATCTCACGCTCATGCCCTGTCTAACTAGGCACCATCCCACACTGGAATTTATATGGGCAGTAACTAACCCATGACATCACTCAGGAGGGACTTTTCTAAAAGGGGAGCTAAACCCTAATTATAACTTTCCAGTTATTGTACTATAATGGGAACAGAGCTAGCCAACGGCAGGCAAACTAATTGTACCTGCCAAACACTTACTGGGGCAAAGGCATAATGCATTATAGGTGGATCCTTATTTCTGGCAATAAACTTACAAACTTTTCAGTCGAATCTTTGCAATTAGCAAACTTCACACATTTGCCACAAACCCATGGTAGTGATGAACTCAAACTGCATCCCTGGTTTCTGAATACAGTTTTTTTTTTCTTGTAAGAGCTTTGTAGAAAAATGTAAAATAAAGTAAATATATATATATACTGTGTATATATATATCTATATCTATATCTATATATATATATATATATATATATATATATATATATATATATATAGACTTCTCAAAAGAATTAAAGGAACACTTTGAAAACATATCAGATCTCAACGGGGCAAAAATCTAATGCTGGATATCTATACTGATATGGATTGGGTGTTCTTTTGGATTTAGGTCAGGTGAGCGTGGGGGCCATTCAATGGTATCAATTTCTTCATCCTCCAGGAACTGGCTACATGCTCTCGCCACATGAGGCCGGGCATTGTCATGCACCAGGAGGAACCCAGGACCCACTGCACCAGCGTAGGGTCTGAAAATGGGTCCAAGGATTTCATCCCGATATCTAATGGCAGTCAGGGTGCCATTGTGTAGCCTGTAGAGGTCTGTACGTCCCTCCATGGATATGCCTCCCCAGACCATCACTGACCCACCACCAAACCGATCATGCTGAACGATGTTACAGGCAGCATAAAGTTCTCCACGGCCTTTCATGTCTGTCACACCTGCTCTCATCTGTGAAAAACATGGGGCACCAGTGGCGGACCTGTTAATTCTGGTGTTCAATGTAAAATGCCAATCGAGCTCCACAGTGTCCGGCAGTGAGCACAGAGCACACTAGAGGATGTCGGGCCCTCAGGCCACCCCCATAAAGTCTGTTTCTAAATTGTTTGGTCAGAGACATTCACACCAGTGTCCTGCTGGAGGTCATTTTGTAGGGCTCTGGCAGTGCTCAACCTGTTCCTCCTTGCACAGAGGAGCAGATACCAGTCCTGCTGATGGGTTAAGGACCTTCTACGGCTCTGTCCAGCTCTCCGAGAGTAACTGCCTGTCTCCTGGAATCTCCTTCATGCTCTTGAGACTGTGCTGGGAGACACGGCAAACCTTCTGGCAATGACACGTATTGATGTGCCATCCGGGAGGAGTTGGACTGCCTGTGCAACCTTTATAGGGTCCAAGTATCACCTCATGCTACCAGTAGCGACACACTGACCCTAGCCAAATGCAAAACTAGTAAAAAACAGTCAAAAGATGAGTAGGGGAAAAAAACTGTCAGACACCTCCACCTGAAAAAACATTCCTGTTTTGGAGGTCATCTCATTGTTGCCCATCTAGTGCACCTGTTGTTAATTTCAATTAACAGCAAAGCAGCTTAAACTGATTAACAACCCCCTCTGTATACACCATTCCCTCTCTGCTACTTAACTGTTCCTTAAATTTTTTTGAGCAGTGAATATATATATAAAAGGCGATAATTTACAAAATGTAAGCAGAGGGGAGAAGCAAAGGAAGAATATTTTACCAGTTGTGTTATTGGGTATCTTACTCTAATACTTTAACATTTTTATTAGCACAGTCACCTATTAGAGATTCATATCCCTTTCCTATTAAACTTTCCATTCTTTATTAGAGATAGTGTAAGAATTCTCCCATCATTGATCAGAAAATTGTACGTTTTTCAAAAAATTTCCAACATGTTGGATTTCTCAAATTTGTTTGCCGTACGAAAATCGGCTGTTGCTGCAGCCCACTAACGGTGCGAAATTCGTACGAAAATGCTTTCAAAATTTGAACCGTGTATGGCCGCCTTAAGTTGTAGTTTGGCAGGTTCATTTAAAGTGGACCTATTGAAAACATGCAAAACAATAGAAAAGTTATTTTCTACTCTCCTGCTCTTGTAACTTGCTTACGGCCTCTTCCAGAAGTCTGGCTTGTTGTCAACATCCAGGAATATGCCATACCCTCAAGGCACTTAGAGTTACTGAATTAAAATATTTACAGGGATGAAGAGGATTGAATCATTTTTATTTCAATATTAGGACTGGCCTCACTATTTATGGAACAGAAACAGTAGTAGGAAAACATGTAGTACAGCTTGCTAAAATTCTTGAAAGGTAAAGACGTGATGAGAAGGGGATTGCTTTTTTCTCCAATAAAACTAGAGCAGAATTAAGATCTTACAATTTAGGAATATTACACAAAAACTGAACCTTTTGTACCTAAATCTACAGAATGTGTTACGTGTTATGCCATTGTATATTGTACCTTACTAAATGTAACAACTTATAATTAAAATGTTTCCCTTTCTTCATCAGTATAAACGATAAAATGGGCCATTAAGTGACTGATGAAATGTACTAGCCGAAAATGCGTGCCTAATTACGTACAGTAAATTATATACATGTTCCATGAAGCATTTGTTGCATGTGATATTTAGGAGTCTCCTGAACTGCTGAAACTGAATAATTTAGCGTCAGCGGCCTCATAGGCAGTGTGTGATTGATAAGGGTGTTCATGAACACATAAAAAAATAACTTCTCTGCCATAACATCAAGTAAATGGAATGTATTTACAACCACGTAGCTGCACTTCATTAAACTGCCTTTTCTGCTTTGCATTTTGCTTATGCCGTATGACAGAGAGCGAGGACACACCTGTCACTTGCCTATTACACTGATACGATGTTATGGCTCCAGGTTTCAAGTATGTAATTCTGTAAGGAGTTTCTTCTGACATAAATAAATCACTTGACCTTTAGATCTTTGGTTTGTAAAATCACAAGGCCTACTTAGCAGAATTGCTTTGCACAAAAATAATGTGCAGTTTGATGGCTGTAATTCTGTCCTATCTACATGAGCACATGTATATTTATGCTTGCATATGTACATATTTCAAATCATCGTGCTGGCATTGAGTCCATGCCGGTGTCTGCAGATCACAATGACATTTAAAAATGTATACAGGAAGCTCTCAGAGGGAATCCACTCAAGTAGCATTTCATCTTTTCTGTCATGTACAGATTTGCCAGAGTGATGTTTTTTCAGCTTTATTTAGCCATTTAAACTTGCAATATATTTCAGGAGAGGCAGCAATCATTTCCTTATTTAAAAAAGACTATCTAATGTACTATCTGGAGCGTTGTTTAGGGGTTGCCCACCTGGCACTTGTAAACTGTAATGGCCTATGTCATACCTATGTTTGGTTAACACATTTTGTGTATTATTATTTTTATTTTAACCACTTAACACCCGCCCGCCGTCAAATGACCGTGGGCGTAATGCTCTATTGTTCCGACAGGATGTCATATGACGTCCTGTCATTTAAAGCCTCTAGGGCGCGCGCACCCGTTGCGTCACTGGGAACACAGTACGCGTGCCCGATGGCCGCCGGGCACCCGCGATTGCCCAGTAACTGAGCAGGGACGTGGAGCTCTGTGTGTAAACACAGAGCTCCACGTCCTGTCAGGGAGAGAGGAGACCGATCTGTGTCCCTTGTACATAGGGACACAGATTGGTCACCTCCCCCAGTCACCCCCTCCCCCTACAGTTAGAACAAACCCAGGATACACATTTAACCCCTTCCCTGCCCCCTAGTGGTTAACCCCTTCCCTGCCAGTCACATTTATACAGTAATCAATGCATATTTATAGCACTGTTCACTGTATAAATGTGAATGGTCCCAAAAATGTGTCAAAAGTGTCCGATGTGTCTGCTATAATGTCGCAGTCCCGGAAAAAACGCAGATCGCCACCATTCCTAGTAAAAAAAAAAAATCATTATGTCCCCTTTTTTGTAGGCAATATAACTTTTGCGCAAACCAGGTTACTGTGATTTTTTTTTTTACCAAAAATATGTAGAAGAATACGTATCGGCCTAAACTGAGAAAAAATATATATATTTTTTAAAAAAATGTGATATTTATTATAGCAAAAAGTAAAAAATATTGTGTTTTTTTTTCAAAATTGACGCTCTTTTTTTGTTTATAGCCCAAAAAATAAAAACCGCACAGGCGATCAAATACCACCAAAAGAATGCTCTATTTCTGGGGGGAAAAAAAGAACGTAAATTTTGTAAAATGTTGCATTAAAGTAGGTCAGTCGGCATAAATTAATCTCTGGTCTGAGTAGCACATTTGGAGAGAATGATGTCATCAATCTGCTGCAGACAAAAGTAGTTATTTAATACAATAAAGGTGCTCAAAATTAAAAATATGCATTAAGATTATAATTACCGTATGTTTGAATGAGGATTGATTGGCTTTTTTCATATAGTTTCACAACCTGAAAAAGTGGTGTATTTGGGGCCCATGAAATATGTCATACTAAGGTAGTTATACATTCCCCCTTCTAAAGTCATCTAGAATCCACAGGTTACTCGGCTTCAATATTAAAAAGGAAACAGGTATTATATTGCAAGGGAGGGAGTATCAACAACAAGCTTTGAAAAAAAATTGTAAAAAATATCTTTATTTTTTATGTATTATATATATGAATAAAGCAAATAAGCCATGTTGAATTATGTTATGCTACTATTTTGTTTTTCTGAATGTAATAAATGTATGGGATTTTACATGTGTGGGTGTGTGTGCATCACATTTTTAGGCATCTTTAAAGTCCCATACTTTTTGTTACCTCTTATCTCTGGGATGGTTGTGCCTATCCTGGCAACCCTGCCAATATACATATAGATGTGTGTCTAGAACAGGGGTCTCCAAACTGTGGTCCTCCAGTTGTTCAGGAACTACAATTCCCATCATGCTTAGTCATGTCTGTGATTGTCAGAGTTTTACAATGCCTGATAGGACGTGTAGTTCAGCTGGAGGGCCGTAGTTTGGAGATTCCTGGTCTAGAACATAGATTTTGTTATTCCTGGGTCAGCAGCTTGGGATATGAAGTATATGCTGATTTTGGATGGATGATGCCTTAAAGTGATTGTAAAGGTTACCTGCTCTGTTGCAGTGGATTTGCACAGAGCAGCCCGATCTTCCTCTTCTCAGGTCCCTCTTCTGTGCTCCTGGCCCCTCCGTCCTGTTCAGTGCTTTCACAGCAAGCAGCTTGCTATGGGGGCACTTGAGCCGAGCCACAGCTCTGTATGTCCATTCAGACACAGAGCTCTGACCTGGCTTCACCCCCTCTCTCCTCTTATTGGCTAGATGACTTTGATTGACAGCAGTGGAAGCCAATGGCGCCACTGCTGTGTCTCAGCAAATCAGGAAGGATCTCGGATGATTGAGACACTGGCTGAGGGGGGCTGCTGCACACAAAAGGCTTTTTATCTTAAAGGGGTTTTAAATGTTTGTTTTTTATTTTCTAAATAGGTTCCTTTAAGCTAGTGCATTGTTGGTTCACTTACCTTTTCCTTCCATTTCCCTTCTAAATGTTTTTTTTCTTTGTTTTCTTTGTCTGAATTTCTCACTTGTTTCTGCTCAGTAAGCTGTTCAGTAAGCTGTTCTAAATTACTTTCCACCGCTCAGATGATGTTGGAAAACTTACTGAGGAGAAACAGGAAGTGAGAAATTCAGACAAAGAAAAAAACATTTAGAAGGGAAATTGAAGGAAAAGGTAAGTGAACCAACAATGCACTAGCTTAAAGGAACCTATTTAGAGAATAAAAAACAAACCTTTACAACCCCTTTAATGCAAAGAATGCATTAAGATAAAAAACCGTCTGACTTTACAACGCCTTTAACAATATGGTGTTGGCCTACAATGGAGAAAATAAGGTGGAGTAGAAGGCTTGGTGCAGATGGTGGTCCACAGGTTCGTGATCCCAGTGGTTATTTAATACAATAATGGTAACCATAATAAAAAATATGCATTAAGATTATAATAACTTTTTTAAACAAGGACTGATTTCATTTTTTTATACAGGTTCACAACCTGAAAAAGTGGGATATTTGAGGCCCAAGAAATGCATTGTGCTAAGGTCATTGTAAATCCCCCCTGCTACAGTCATCTGGAATCCATGGGTTACTTTGCTTCAGTAATAAAAAAGGGAGATAATGGGTATATAGGGCTAGATTCAGGTAGAAGTGCGGCGGTGTAACGTATCGTAGATACGTTACACTGCTGCAAGTTTTTATCGCAAGTGCCTGATTCACAAAGCACTTGCGATGAAAACTACGCCGGCGGCCTCCGGCGTAAGCCTGCGTAATTTAAATGGGCGTGTGCCATTTAAATTAGGCGCGCTCCCGCGCCGGACCTACTGCGCATGCTCCGTTTCGGAATTCCCGCCGTACTTTGCGCGCAGTGACGTCATTTTTTCGAATGGCGACGCGCGTAGCGTAATTCCGTATTCCCGGACGGCTTACGCTAACGACGTTAATTTTTAAATTTCGACGCGGGAACGACGGCCATACTTTATACAGCAATACGATTGCTGTGTAAAGTTAAGGCACCAAAAACGATGACTAACTTTGCGACGGGAAACTAGACTAGCGGCGACGTAGCGAACGCGAAAATCCGTCGTGGATCGCCGTAACTCCTAATTTGCATACCCGCCGCTGGTTTACGACGCAAACTCCCCCCAGCGGCGGCCGCGGTACTGCATCCTAAGGTCCGACAGTGTAAAACAATTACACCTGTCGGATCTTAGGGATATCTATGCGTAACTGATTCTATGAATCAGTCGCATAGATACTCTGAGAGATACGAAGGAGTATCTGAGATACTCCGTCGTATCTCCTTTGTGAATCTGGCCCATAGTTAGGGAGAATCAATGACAAGCTTTGAAACAAATTTGTAAAATGTATCTTTATTTTTTATATTTTTTAAAATGGAAAATAAGTCATGTTGAATTACAGTATGTTATGCTACTATTTTAATGTTATTTTTGGCCTACATTGGGCAAAGTAAGCTGGAGGAGGAGGGTACGGTTGGTGGTCCTAGGATTCTGATTCCAGTAGTTAATTAAAACAATAAAGGTTTTTGTAATTAAAAATGTGCATTAAAACTATAATTGTTTTTTATTTATTTTTTTATGAGGATTGATTGTCTTTTTTTATATACCGTAGTTTTACAACCTGGAAAAGTGGCATATTTGGGACCCACAAACTGTGTCGTGCTAAGGTCGTTGTAAATCCCCCCTGCTTAAGTCATCTAGAATCCAAAGGTTACTTGGCTTCAATAATAAAAAGGGAGACAAGTGATATATAGTAAGGGAGTATCAACGACAAAGTTTGAAACAAATTTGTAAAAAATATCTATTTTTTATGTGTTTTTTTTAAGTCATGCTGAATTATGTTAAGCTACTATTTTAATGTAATGGATGGAATTTTTTTATATTGGTACGTGTGCATCATATTATTAGGCACCTTTAAAGTTCCATATTTGGACATGTTTTTTGTTATATCTAATCTCAGGGATGATCGCCCTGACAATGTACATATGAATGTAAGTGCACTGTCTAGAAAATAAGGACTAGTACAATGATTTTATTTTATACCTGGGTCAGCATCTTGAGATAAGAAGTGTATGCTGATTTTGGATGGATGAAAGTAAGGAAAAGGCATTGTCAGAGTAGTGTGAGCATATGAGGCCAGATTCACAGAAGAGATACGACGGCGTATCTCCTGATACGCCGTCGTATCTCTGTGATCCGCCCGTCCTAACTATGCGGCTGATTCATAGAATCAGTTACGCATAGATAGCCCTAAGATTCGACAGGTGTAATTGACTTACACCGTCGGATCTTAGGATACAATTTTAGGCCGGCCGCTAGGTGGCGATTCCATTGCGGTCGGCGTAGAATATGCAAATTACTAGTTACGGCGATCCACGAAGATCCGCGCGTTCGTCGCAATCTCGTACGTCGTCGCTAGTCGGTTTTTCCCGTTGCAAAGTTACACCTGCTTTAACATGGCTTATCTTTTGATCAGCCATGTTAAAGTATGGCCGTCGTTCCCGCGTCGAATTTCTAAAAAAAAAATTTTGCGTAAGACGTCCGGGAATACGAAACGCCGTAACGCACGTCGCCGTTCAAAAAAAACATCGGGGCGCCGTAATTTCGCACAAAGCACGTCGGGAAATTTTAACACGGAGCATGCGCAGAACGTTCGGCACGGGAATTAGGCGGGCTTGCGCCGAGCGGATTTACCTTACACCACCGCAAGTTTACAGGTAAGAGCATTGTGAATCAGGCACTTACGCTGTAAACCTGCGTAAATCAGATATGTTACGCCGCGGGGGAGCAACGTATTTGTCTGTGAATCTGGCCCATGGTTTCCAAGTTCTTCACCTAAATAAGTTGTGCATTGTTCATGTAGTATCATGGTGTCATTTGTGGGCCTTGTACACACAGCTTATAGTAAAATAAATCTTTACATCATCAGAAGTTTCTGTTTGTGTTCAAACATGAGGCAAACAGTGGGATAGAGGCTGCGTGACCCAGACCAAGATTGTAACTGTCCCTTCAGCGAATACGAACAAGCTAGGTATATGAATACATTAACATAAATGAATCAATGAGCAATGACACTACAAGCTAAATCCACAACATGTGAGCACATCATTACAAGGTAAGAAATATGACACAGATAATATAACTACACTAAGGCCCCATACACACGACCGAACATGTCTGCTGAAACTGGTCCGCGGACCAGTTTCAGCAGACATGTTCGGTCGTGTGTACGGCCGACCGGACAGGTTTCCAGCGGACATTTGTCCAGCCGACCGTTTTCCAGCGGACAAATGTTTCTTAGCATGTTAAGAAACATGTCCGCTGGAAGCCTGTCCGTCGGACATGTTCGGTCGTCTGTACAGACTCACCGTACATGTCCGCTCGGCCGCCATCCCTCGCATGCGTCGAAGTGATTCGACGCATGCGTGGAAGCATTGACCTTCCAGGGCCGCGCACGTCGCCGCGTAATCGTCACTGCGACGGCGCGGCCACGTCACCGTGTATCGTGTACGCGCAAATTTCTGTCTGATGGTGTGTACAACCATCAGGCAGAAATCTCCGGTGGACCGATTTCAGCGGACAGTCCGTCCGTGTGTACGAGGCCTAGGACCTAGCTAAAACAATAAAAACATTAGAAAGTGTACAATGAATTTAATGTGTAAGCTGGCTATAGACAGATCAAAATTCGACCACCAGTTCAGAAGGGCTCTGGCCAGATTTCAGTCATTGAGTGAGTGTCCTTCTTCTACAAATAACACCATAGTGAGAACCATAAGAGCTGTGGCATAGACCATTCAACAGTCACTTATTGCCACACCCTTTGGGCCAAATCCACAAAGATCCGGCGTAACTTAATTTTTTCCATTTAAGTTACACTGCCTTAAAATTTCTACCTAAGTGCCCGATCCACAAAGCACTTACCTAGAAATTTTGGGCTGTGTAACTTAAATTCCGCCGGCGCAAGGCGTTCCTATTTTCATGGGGGCGATTCCCATTTAAATTAGGTGCGCTCCTGCGCCGGCCGTACTGCGCATGCTCGTGACGTCATTTTCCCGACGTGCATAGCGCAAAATTACGTTACGCCCAGCTTTGTGGATTGCGACGGGTCAATAAAGTTGCGTCGGGGAAAAAAAAAGATACGGCGCGAAAAAAAATTCAAATTAAAAAAAAAATTGCGTCGCTGGACAGAAAGGTCTGTTTCAAGGTGTACTAACTTTACACTTTGTAAAAGCAGCCCTAATTTTGCGTTTGCAAACTAAAACTTACGGAGAAAAAACAAAGCTGAAAAGCTTCGTGGATCTCCGTAAGTGCTAATTTGCATACCCGAGGCGGCATTTCGACACAAAATGCCCCCAGGGGCGGATGCGGTACTGCATCCTAAGATCCGGCAGTGCAAGTCCCTTACACATGTCGGATCTTCTGCCTAACTATGGAAAACTGATTCTGTGGATCAGTTCCATAGTTAGGAACAGGGATACGACGGCGTAACAGCACTTACGCCGTCGTATCCCTTTTGTGGATTTGGCCCTTTAACTGCACTCTTCAGGCCGGGAAATCTTAAAAACAGACATGCAAAAAAAATAAAAAAACAGGGTGCAAAGAACAAATAAAAAATTATTGAAAAAGGAAAAAGTAATGAGTGCATACCCACAATAGCCAAAAGCTAATACAGTAATAAATACAAGACCAAAGTGTCAGGGTATCAACATGACCCTAGCATCACCAAGACTTACCACTAATGCGCTTCAAGGGACAAATCCTCTTTCCCTGTGATGAAGAGGGTTTGTCCCTTGAAACGTGTTAGCTGGCCAGTCTTGGTGACACCAGGGTTGTGTTCATACTCATTCTTATGAGGACTACCCTGCCACCAGTATCTTGTCTATATTGCTGTATTAACTTTTTTCAATAAAGTTTTATTTGGTAATGCACTAGGCCTTTTGCACCCTTTTATTTCTCGGGGGGTTTTGTACTTAGAGATATACATTTTGAGATTCAAGGTTTGCTAAAAACTTACAAAGGCTGATCTAAAGGGTTTCTAACTTGTTGTCAAGTGCTAGTGATACTGTAAAACACATTTTTATTGCATTGTAACAAAAAACTTAACAACATCTGTGTCTTCTAAGGTTAATCATTTCCCTCCTCAACTCATTCACTCATCAGCCTTGTGGTGTGATTATTTGGTTGAAATAGAGATCGTGACACCATCCGCCCACCTCTCCACCTTAGCCAGTGAGGCCCCGTACACACGACCAGTTTCCTCGGCAGAATTCAGCTTCCGACCGAGTTTCTGGCTGAATTCTGCAGAGGAAACTGGTCGTGTGTACACTTTCGGCCGAGGAAGCCGACGAGGAGCTCGGCGAGGAAATAGAGAACATGTTCTCTATTTCCTCGTTGTTCTATGGGAGCTCTCGTCCCGCCGAGCTCCTCGGCGGCTTCAGTGCTGAACTGGCCGAGGAACTCGATGTGTTTGGCACGTCGAGTTCCTCGGCCGTGTGTACGAGGCCTCAGAGGAAATCTCTGACTTTTGGCTATTGTATTCAAACAGTTGCAGTGCATGATGCTGTTTAAATACCTGAATTGCACCTGACTGTAATCATTGTGTAGCTGATAATTTTTTAACTAGCTACTACAATTTTCCAATTAAAGTGGAGCTCCACCCAAAAATTTTACTTCCGATTTTCAGAACCCTCTCCCCCTCCGGTGTCATATTTGGCACCTTTCAGGGGGAAGGGGGTGCAGATACCTGTAAAATACAGACATTTGCACCCACTTTCAGTGAGAGACTCCCAAGGGAGTCACTCCACTCCCCCCCCACTGCCTTCTGGGAAACACACTGGTCCCAGGAGACAGCGGGGACCACTGGGAATGCGCTGTGCTACTCGCGCATGCGCAGTAGGGAACCGGGCAGCGAAGCCGCAAGGCTTCACTTCCTGATTCCCTCACCGAGGATGGCGGTGGGGCAGCAGAGGGACGAGCGACTGCTCGTCTTCTGCTGCCGACATCTTGGGCGTGCTGGACAGGTAAGTGTCCATTTATTAAAAGTCAGCAGCTGCAGTATTTGTAGCTGCTGGCTTTTAATATTATTTCTATTTTTTGCGGAACCTCCGCTTTAAAGTTTTTTAAGCCTACAAGGGCCACCCTTGGCTGAAACTTTAACTGTTTTAGTAGAAATCGCCTGCATCTCAAGCAAAGCATGTCTAGCTTTAAAGCGCATCCACATTACATGACCTTTCTCCCCTTCACCTTTATAATTTCCCTTTGGGATTATTAAAGTATTCTGAATTATCTCGATCAGCCATTGCCTGTTGCTGAACTTCTATAAAAACCATAAGCAAAAGCCTCATAACCTGGAATTAAAACAACATGATTCTGGCAATGCCCCTGATATGGTAATGTTTCCCTTGTAACCTAAACTTCATTTGGGGTTTCCTCTCACAGTAGACGTTAATATAAAAGTGTATGTGTGCCATGCATGTTAAATAAGATTGTGTTTATTGTTGTGAAAATCAAATTACATTTTAGAAAACATTCATGCATAACAAATAGGCAATTCCTTGGGGGTTAAGAAACTGTGAAAACTTTCTTCTTTAAAAGTGTACTCTGTCATCCTGCCAAGAAACACACTAAAGGAAAAGAGCATGGGGGAACCTCACTAGAGCGATGATGTTCATTCACATTTCATTGAACCGGGTGGCACAGGAAGCTGTAAAACTTTAATACTGAAAAGAGTGGTGTCACTTCACTTTGCTGGCTATTTATTGTGAAAAAGTTTGTTAAATCACAAGAGTAGCTACAAAGAATCCCAAACATTTTAGCTGTATAGGCTACTGATATGCTTTAACCAAAAATGACATATTATAATGTTATTCGGAATACAAGACTGTTCCAGTATTTTTCCTTTATTGCACATCAGTCTAATTTGTTTTATTAATAAGATGCAGAGCAGCAGAATATACAGATTTGCTTCATTTGAGGATGTTGCTTTATGATGCACTGCTCACCTTTATTTCACAGATTGGTATTTTATGTGAATATCAATAATACTGTAATACACATCTTTGTATTTATGACTGCATTGACCCAGAAATAATACAAGGTTAAACTATTAGTCAGAGTTCAAATAATATACCACCATGGCTTATGATTGAAATCTTACTAACATGTTGTTAGTGTATTACAGCACTTAGATGGGAATGCTCTGTGCATGGTGGTGAGCTGCATTGCCAAAAATTTGCATTTTTTTTTATTCTTGAGAGGTACACTGAGAGCCCATTTAATTTAACTGGTGCTAGGTAATGTGAGTGGCAATTAACGAACCTAATGCATTAAGATGTGTTTTGATGTGTTTTTTAAATGTTTCTGCCACTTTTAAAAGCGCTTGCCAGGCTCCCCCGATTTTTATTGTGTGGATTGTTATACTATCATCTGGGCTAGAAACGCTTTCTAAACATATCTCAAACGCACTGTAAACATCAGTTTATAGTACGTTTGCAACGTGTTTACATTGACATCAATGGAAGCATTCAAGGAGCAGCAAAGCCTGGAAAAAGTCAAATTTTGGGTACATTTTGACGCAACAAGACACAATGGGGGTTATTTATGAAAGGCAAACCCACTTTGCACTACAAGTGCAAACTATAATGCCGCGTACACACGATCATTTTTCAGCATGAAAAAAAACTTAGGGCCAGATTCACAGTGAGAGTACGCCGGCGTATCTACTGATACGCTGGCGTACTTTCAAATTTGCCGCGTCGTATATTTATTTTGAATTCTCAAACAAAGATACGACGGCATTTGGCTAAGATCCGACAGGCGTACGGCTTCGTATGTCTTCGGATCTTAGGATGCAATACTTTGGCGCCCGCTGGGTGGAGTTTGCGTCGTTTTCCGCGTTGGGTATGCTAATTAGCTGTTTACGGCGATTCACGAAGCTACGCGCGCTCGTCGCATTCTCTTACGTTGGATTTTCCCGTCGTAAAGTTACGCATGCTTTTTCAATGGCTTATATTTAGACTAGCCATGTTAAAGTATGGCCGTTGTTCCCGCATCGAATTTTTAATTTTTTTTTTTTTTGCGTAAGTCGTACGGGAATAGGAAAGGACATAACGCATGTCGCCGTTCAAAAAATTACGTCGTGTGACGTCATTTCGCGCAAAGCACAGCGGGAAATTACAAAATGGAGCATGCGCAGTACGTTCGGCGCGGGAACGCGCCTAATTTAAATGATACACGCCCCATTTAAATTAGCCAGCCTTGCGCTGGACGGATTTATGTTACGCCACCGCAAGTTTACAGGCAAGTGCTTTGTGAATCAAGCACTTGCGCTGAAAACTTGCGGCGGTGTAACGTAAATGGGATAAGTTACGCCGCCGGAATTCTACGTGAATCTGGCCCTTAGTTTTTCAGCATGTCCAAAAAACAACGTTTTCCCAACTTCATCATTAAAACCACGTTGCCTACACACCATCGTTTTAAAAAATTATCTAGCAAAGCGCGGTGACGTACAACACGTACGACGACACTAAGGGGAAGTTCCATTCACCTTTGGGCTGCTTTAGCTGATTCCGTGTTAGTAAAAGACGATTTGCGCTTTTTTGTCTGTTACAGCGTGATCACTCCATTATGAACGGTAGTTTTACCCGAACAAGAGCTCCCGTCTCATAACTTGCTTCTGAGCATGCGCGGGTATTTTACGTAGTTTTAGCCCACACACGATCATTTTTTACAACCCGAAAAACGACATTGTTTAAAACGACGTTTAAAAATGCAGCATGTTCAAAAAAAATTTTTGTCGTTTTTCAGAAATTGAAAAATGATGTGTAGCCCACACATGATCATTTTAAATGACGTTTTTGAAAAACAACGTTTTCTTCATGCCGAAAAATGATCGTGTGTACACGGCATAAGTGTAAAGTGCACTTGAAATTTCACTGAAAGTGCACTTGGTAGTGCAGTCGCTATAAATCTTGGCAGTAGATATGAAATGAGGGGAAGCTCTGCTGATTTTATTATCCAATCATGTGCAAGCTAATATGCTGTTTTTTATTTTCCTTGCATGTCCCCCTCAGATCTGTAGTTTGCACTTGTAGTGCAAAGTGGATTTGCCTTTCGTAAATAACCCCCAATATGACGCTAACACAACTATGTGAACAACACTGGGCGCTGCAATGCACATATTTTTGACAGGCATTCGTGGAGCTTCAAAAACTCATGAAACTATAGTAAATTTAACCTAACACACCCAAAAGGTACCACAAAAGTGATCGCAAAGCAGTTTCAGCTGTTTTGTTTATATTGGATTAAAAAGTTCTATTCTAATAGCCCAGGGGTCTCCAGACTATGGCCCTCCATTTGTTCAGAAACTACGATTCCCATCATACATAGTTATGTGTGTGAATGTCAGAGTTTTACAATACCTCATGGGACGTGTAGTTCCACAACAGCTGGGTGTCCGTAGTTTGGGGATCCATGTAATAAATACCCTGTTGAAATGTATCTATGTTGTATCAACAATGTAAAAACCAAAACAAACTATTTTCTAAAATTTGTAGTTTATATATTGTGGCCTATAAGAGATCCTGTAAATGAGCAGGCCCAGATCATCCACAAGGCACATTAGGCAGAGGCCAACGGCCTGGTAATTGCCCAGGGGACACAGCTACCACCTTTATGCTTCTGCAGTAAACTAACGGATAGTGAATTGGTCATATCTTTACACATGCCTGTCATGGTTTCTCATGGGACAGGTCATGCCAATACAAACAATGCGGATTGGGGTAAGCTTTTTGTACCTAAAGCAATCCTAACCAACTTACTACTACCCCACAAACTGTGTCCCAGCATTCCAGCTCTGCAGCTCCCCCCTTTTTTTTTTTTATAAACGTCTTGTCACAGTTTGCTGTCTCCAAAAACCAAGCCGTGTCTGTCTGCAATTTTTCATTGGTCTCTGCAGGATTAGTCTGCTGTTTTGCACCTGGGCCTATTTGCTGTTCATCTGTCAAACCACTTCAGAATTCCCCAGAAACATGCCATAAGTATTTTAGTGCTTACTGAGAAGTGCTGCTGGACACTTCCTCTGAGGTCATATGCAGAAAAGTTGTTCAGTGAATTTTGGAGTTGCATGAGCACAAAACTTTTAGTGTATCTGTTCCCAGGCTCCTTTACTCCTGATCTTGGTTACAGCTCTGATATCGGTTTACGACCCTGCTTCTTCTTATTATCTGCCTGCCCTGGAGTTTTTTGCTGTATCTTGTTGGTTCTTGTTATCTGAAAAACAAAAGAAGGGTTGCGCTAGTAACACAACCTAGTGAGATGTGCAAATGTTCATGATAAATATCGATATGAATATAAAAATGAATCAAAGAGGACACAATATTAAACAGATAAAGAAATCCTGATTCGACCAGGACTAGCAGACCTGATTGTTAGCCAGATACAATAAATATGGACACTTCCCTGTGATTTCCTCAGGGATATGAGTGTATATTACCCTCAAAAAATGATAAATCAAAATGTTATCTGCCTGCTCTGGCCTTTTGCCTGTTTGATCACGACCTTGCCTTACGGTTTTGTACCATGCTTTGTTTCTGTCTACTATAAGCTGTCGCCCCTGCAAATGAAGCAAAGGACTACAACATGGGAGTTGTCCACAGTAAAACCCATCATCCATTGTGGGCTGCTCTGATGAACATTAGATCCTGCAACTCAAGAGGGGGTGCTACCTCCGAGATAAATCTCTAAAACTTGTCATTGATACCTGAAGGAAGAAAAATGCCGCGTACCCACGATCGGAAATTCCAACAACAAAACCATGGATTTTTTTCCGACTGAATTTTGGCTCAAACTTGTTTTGCATACACACAGTCACACAAATGTTGTCAGAAATTCCGAAGTCAAGAACGCGGTGACGTACAACACTACGACAAACTGAGAAAAATGCAGTTCCAATATTCCAAGCATGCGTCTAATTGATTCCAAGCATGCGTAGGATTTGTGTGCGTCGGAACTGCATACAGGTAGGAACAAGGCATCAAATTATTCTTTGGGCTAGAAGTAGGCTTCACTGAAGAGATGGAAATGTTTAAAAGAGCCATGTGGAGCATAGAACCCAGTTGGCAACCATGAGTCAGGGTTCATGGGGTATTTATTTTGCCCCTGTTAAAGGACCCTGTTGCAGTAAGTTTTAGGTCATACTAGCACTAAAGAAATACACAATTTCTCAACTATGGTATAAACAATAAGTTAACTCCCAGAAAGAAAATTCCAGAGATCTCTTCAGGAAAAACTATCATATCTGTCTTATTTATTTATTTTTTATTCAGTAATGCATCTAAACACAACTGAGATGAAAAAAAAAATCTACTGTCTAGAATAGCAATAAAACAGGTATTGCAGTGTGTCAAACTTCTGTTTTGGGTTGCCTATACAAAATAAATAAATAATGTTTTCCTACCTAGGTACATTTGAAAAAAATGATACTGAGATTCGTTTTTCTGCATATGGCTATGAAGGAGTAGAGTAGGTTTTAACAATACAGCCCTTGTCAGTTTCTATAATCAGATGTAAATAAAACCAAGTCTAGTGAGAGTTTATTTAGATTTGACGCTCATTAGGTGGCTGACTGCAGGGCCTTTGAATAAACAGTCAGCAAGAACTACGAGAGTCAGATAATACGAGAACAACCTTTCAGAACACGTACAGCACAATATTTCTACAGTGAGACAGAACACTGGACGTCTTTTATACAGATGTTAGAGAAACAAGTATACAGCAGACCCTCAATTATACTCCTACATTTAGGTTGAAAATAGAGGTGTTTAATCAGCTGTGGCAGATGACCAAGTTCTTCAACTTGCTGCCAGTTTTTCAAAGAGCTTCTCTCTTTTGGCAAATAATATGCATGATAGCTAAGTTCTGTAAATAAGACATAAAGAATTAATGACTATTAAGATTGCAAAGGTCAGATGTAGAACTGCCACATTCCTTGTCAAAATAAACTCTTAGTAAGCACGTTAATTATTCTTCCTGATAATAGGGTGACTTCAGTACTGCGGGATAATGAAGCCGAATCCACTGACAAGCTCTACCGATTCTTCTCTTCTTAAGATGCCTAAACATGAGTAAACCAAGGCAAGATCAACACAAGTAATTAAAGCCCAACCAAGCAGTTGATATGTAGATTTAGTTAATTCATCCTTGGCTAAATTTAAATCCTTATACACACTATATTAACATAGATGGTTTGAAGCAAGCATCAATTCTCTGTGGACTTTCATCCATTCAGCTTCAGTAATTCCTCACTGTAGCTCAAGGAAAAAGTTTAATTTCAATCTTGTTTTGACTGTAATAATGTAATCATCAGATTAAGTTATTAATACCTCAAGTTTAGCATTAAAGACAACACGACAAATTTACTAACATCAGTGAAAGTTAATGCAAAGTGCTTGTAAAGCATATCTAAACCCTTAAAGCAAAACTGTAAACCAGTTAACCAGTCCTTATATGTGGTGGTTGGACATTTTAGTTTTTTAGATTAAGAACATTTTCAGCTACTGTGTTTTCCCAAAAATAAGACACTGTCTTATATTTATTTTTCCTCAAGAAGACACACTATGGCTTATTTTCAGGGGATGTCTTATTTTTATTTTCTTATGGAACATCGTCATAACTCTCCAAACTTGGAATTCCATCCTGAATTTCTTGCGACTCCATTTCCTGTAGAACCATTGGCCCCAATCTTTCATGTCGAGCAATAGAGCTCTCGTTAAATGAGCAGCTCTTATCCATGTAACATGCTCGGAGTGCATTGGCAACAACACTGTCAGTGATTTTATCCCATGAATTCTTCACCCAAATCATGACCTCTTGCAGGCTAGGTTTCACAAAGTTTCCACGCTGATTTCTTGTCATTCTATTTTCAATGTAGTTGTTAATTTCCATACGCAAATGGTCTTTGAATGGCTTGTTTATTGCAATATCAAGAGTCTGCAGATAGGCAGTCATTCCTGCACGAATCATTATTTGATCTATTCTTCTCTCTGCAAGGAAGTTCTTCACGTCTTTAGCACGGTGAGTGCTGGCTGAATCCCAGACTAGCAGACCTCTTTGGCCACCTCACAAAACAAGTGGCAGCATTAAATCAAGCCACTTCCTTATAACTGCTTGTGTGCACCAGGCTTTTTCATTTTTAAGAACATAAATGCCAGAAACACGTTCCAATGTATCTTTCTTGCCCTTAGTGATGATAACAGGTGTGGCTTTCATTCCATCAAGACAAATTGCCAAAATACAGGTAACACGTGAACATTCGTGACCAGTGGAGGGAATGTAGATTGAGGAGGCACCCCTCTGTTTAATTGTTGTTTGGGCTCCTTGACCCATAAACACGGTAGTTTCATCCATAGCAATCATGTTGTAAAGTTGGTATTTAGAAAAGTCGATGCCATCAACAAAAGACTTGAATGCAAGTGCTCGCTTAATAACTTCAGTATCTTCCAACTTAAACAGTGTTGTTGATTTTCTGAGAGACAGTTCATATCGCTGAAGGAAGCCATCCAGCCAGTGTTGTGATGCTTTGAATTCTGGGGATATGTCGAATTGTGGTGCCATTGCAAGGGCAAATGCTTGAATATCAGCCCTGCGCACAACCAAAGTCTTTGCTCTCCTGTCAGCAACCCATTCGCTGATCATGTCTTCCAGCTCAGGAAATCAAGGATGCCGACCTGAACCACACTTGCGCTTCTTAGCATTTCCTCTGTCCACCTGTAGACTGAGGTTATCGTATTCTGCCCGCCATTTTTGGACCATTCGGATATCCAACTTCTTCTCTTTGCAGAAAGCCGTAAGATTCTTGCCTCGGGAGTCCTCCACAATTTCTTTCTTGTACTCAACAGAATAACTCTTTCTTTTTGCACTCATCTTGTCTGGTTGTACAGATACTCAGGAAAAGCATATATAGGCCAGCAAAGCTGATGTGTAAGGGCTGGCTTATTTATCAGGGATCCAGTGAGAACTGGTTCCAATCTGCACAGTGGAGCTGGGATGATCTCTTTGGGCTCAGTAGCAGACTGCTTGCTGAAGCTTTTCCCCCTATCCCCTGGTGTTTGTGTGGGGTGAGAGAGACCCACAGACTGTTGCTGGTCAGTGCTGGGGAGCAGCTTTACTTATTCCCCTGAGGACAGAGCGTCCTGCTCCTCAGTTCACTGAGGAGAATTTTACTTTCACTTTCAGACCGGGACCTGACAGGAGGAGCCGAAATTATTGATGGGATTGCCCACACCTCTCCGGTCACATCCGAGATAGCAGCTGTCATGATGGGGCAGGTGAGAAGGGCTGCACGACTTCTTTACCGCTCTGCACCAGTACGCTACATAGCCACGCCTATAACTATGTCTTACATCTTCTTTACTGCTCTGCGCCGCTCCGCATAGTCATTCCTATCACTATGTCTTATTTTCGGGGTATGGCTTATATTGCGGAAATGCTTAGAAATCCTGCTACGGCTTATTATATGGGTATGTCTTATTTTCGGGGAAACACGGTAGTACAGAAATTGCATGTTAACCTTGCCCAAAATGCAGTGTTATTGCCCATTCATGTGAGCTGGAAAGATAGCATACATATCCTTATCTTTTTTACTAACCCTAACAATCCATGAAAATAGGCTTACAAGTCCAAGCCTATGTGACAACCATGGTTTCTTCCATAGACACAATGGAATTCATACAATGGACT
Source organism: Rana temporaria (assembly GCF_905171775.1). NCBI lineage: Eukaryota > Metazoa > Chordata > Amphibia > Anura > Ranidae > Rana > Rana temporaria. The sequence goes on from NC_053492.1 coordinate 145,794,594, forward strand.
CAAACTTTTACTATAAGCCACTTTTAGGCCTTTAACAAGGGCAACTTTGTGAGAGGAGAGAGCCTTAAAGTGGTTGTAAAGGCACAATGTTTTTTCCTTCATGTATTCTATGCATGAAGGTAACCGCTTGGGTGCCCCCACAGCAAGCTGCTTGCTGTAGGGGCACCCAGTAGTAGGGAGTGGTCAGGAGCACCGGTGTGGAATCCGAGAAGAGGAGTATCCGCTGCCCAGAGCGCATAAGTATAACACGTTTGTTATTTAAAAAATAAAAAAGACAAGCATTTAATATCACTTTAAAGCATATCATTGTCAATTTGCCTTATCTGTTTAGCTCTAGAAATGTGAGTAAACCTGGCAATACACCAGTAGAATTTAATTCGGACATTCATACAGATATTCTGAAAAATTGTTTATTAACCGCTTCAGCCCCGGAAGATTTGGCTGCCCAATGACTGGGCTATTTTTTTGCAATACGACACTGCGTCGCTTTAACTGACAATTGCACAGTTGTGCGATGTTGTACCCAAACACAATTGACATCCTTTTTTTTTCCACAAATAGAGCTTTTTTTTTGATGATATTTGATTACCTCTGCGGTTTTTTTTTTTTGCGCTATAAACAAAAAAAAACATAAATTTAGAAAAAAGCACAATATCTTTTACTCTTTGCTATAGTAAATATCACAATAAAAAAAACACAATTGTTTTTCTCAGTTTAGGCCGATATGTATTCTTCTACATTATTTTGGTAAAAAAAAATCACAATAAGCATATATTGATTGGTTTGCACAAAAATGTATAGCGTCTACAGACTATGGGAAAGATTTATGGCATTTATATGACATTTTTATTTTATTTTTTATTTTTTACTCGTAATAGCCGTGATCTGCGATTTTTTGTGGTATTGCCCGGTGGCAAATTCAAAGGGATGTACAGGTATGCCCATTTGCCTGTATGAGCTCTTCTGCCAACGTACATCTGTGTGATTAAAACAATCAATCTGGCTATCATTGCATCAACAAATTTTCTTCAAAAGCTGTTAAAATTTCACCCAGACCTTCTACTTGAATTGAATATTAAATGTAATAAACAGTTTTCTTTTGTGCTTAGAACATGCACATACAATACTGTATGTATGAGTTTTCCAAATGAAAACCACATTCACAGTTAACATTTTGTTCATTAAACACTATCCATCCTGCTCCTACTCAGTGTTGCCAACCTACCAGATTGAAATTTACTGATACAGCCAAGTTTTTACTGTCATTTCCAAAAGTTACAAAATTACAGTTTTAAGTGCAAATTTCAGTATTTAGGCTACAAACAAGTACAATTAGCAATTAGCTAATTAGCTAACAATTAGCAATTAAATGTGATTTAAGGTAGATTTTTAGGCAAAAAACATTTCTTATTTTATTTTTGATATAGTAAGTAAGTAGCTCAGGGATAGGACTTGCCTTGCTCCTATCCCACAGTCCCGCACATGACATCACACAACACGCTCAGGCACAACACCACCTCTGCCAGACTAGGCCCCCACGCTGGGACCGTCCAAACACTCTTTAGCAGGCACTCTGATGGTCTCGGCCTACTCCAAAGCTCGGCCGAGCATCACAGCCATATTTTTAACTGGTGACCTTCTCCTGTCACTGGCATTTACTGGCAGGAGAAAAGTGACAGTTTTTTACATGCTGCCAGTATAATTACTGATTATTGGCAGCACTGCTCCTATGAATCTTCTCATCACTATGGTTGAAAATGATCATCAATTTAACCCCAGAAATCATTCGAAAATTGAAAAATAAAATAGAAAATTAAGATTTTGCTCCCACTAGCACAATTAAAGCAATAGTAAACACTACTTGGTGACTTGTACCTACAGGTTACATAGTTAAATAGTAGGTGAGGTTGAAAAAAGACACAAGTCCATCCTATGTGTGTGATTATATGTCAGTATTACCTTGTATATCCCTGTATGCTGTGGTCGTTCAGTTGCTTATCTAAAGCCCCATACACACTATCAGTTTTCCTGACGGTTTTCTCTTCAGGTTTACCAAAACCATCTAATATAAGGTCAAACCTCAAGAGTTTCAATTTGTATGCAATCAGGCAGGCCCTTGCACTACATGGTTTTGGTAAACCTGAAGAGAAAACTGACAGGAAAACTGATAGTGTGTATGGGGCTTAAGAGTTTCTTGAAACTACTGATGCCCCGCGCAGAGACCATCACCTGTTGAAGGGAATTCCACATCCTTGCCAGTAAAGAACCCTCCACATAGTTTAAGGTTAAACCTCTTTTCTTCTAATTTTAATGAGTGGCCACATGTCTTGTTAAACTCACTTCCGCAAAAAAGTTTTATCTCTATTGTGGGGTGACCAGTATGGTATTTGTATATTGAAATCATATCCCCTCTCAAGCGTCTCTTCTCCAGAGAATAAGTTCAGTGCTAGCAACCTTTCCTCATAACAAATTTCCTCCAGACCCTTTATTAGCTTTGTTGCCCTTCTTTTTACTCCATTTCCAGTACATCCTTCCTGAGGACTGGTGCCCAGAATTGGACAGCATACTCTAGGTGCGGCTGGACCAGAGCCTTGTAGAGCAGGAGAATTATCTTTTTATCTCTGGAGTTAATGCAGCCAGTGACATTACTGGCTCATATGCACTGTGTTCTGAATGGACAGTATACTGAGTATGCTGTTCATCCAGAACGCTGTGCTGTGAATGTGGCTCCTGTGCGTATGCAGGGGAGTGATGTCATCACGGGCAGCCATTCAAACAGGCGGAGCCTCACTAGGAAGACTAGACTAGCACTTTTTTTAACTGCCTTTACTAACACTTTAATGCCGCGTACACACGGTCTGAATTTACGACAACAAATGTTCGAAGTTCTCATTTTTTCCGACAACGAAAGTTCTTGTCGGAAATTCCGATCGTCTGTAAGCAATTCCAACGCACAAAAATCCTACGCATGCTCGGAATCAATTTGACGCATGCTTGGAATCATTGAACTTAATTTTTCTCGGCTCACTGCAGTGTTGTACGTGACTGTATTCTTTTTTTTTGTTTCAATCATTTTTATTAATTTCAAGTATTTCAAATACAGGCATGTTGTAAGAGCAGATATATCAAGCATACATATATCATAACGTTATGACAGATGATAAATATCAATGTGACTGTATTCTTGACGTTCACATCGTCTGCCTTAGTAGCAGTGTTGTCTTTAATAAACACATATGGCTCTGTTTCAGGATTTACAATAAATTGGGATAAGTCAGTGACTGTATTCTTGACGTTCAGAATTTCCGACAACATTTGTGTATGCAAGACAAGTTTGAGTGAACGATCCGTCGAAAAAAAATCCACGGTTTTGTTGTCGGAATGTCTGATTGTGTGTACGCGGCATTAGACTAAATTTTAGAACAAACAAGTAAAGTGGATAAAGACACGAAAGGTAGAGCTTGCATGCTTAAGTATCATGATCTCTAAATACATCACTGTATATAACTACTATACAAGATATAAAAGCTATTAGTGCAAAGGACTGTTTCCCAAACATGGATACATATAGCAATAAAACATGACAGACGTCATGACAGACTAGAGCCAAAGTCCAGCAAAGATTTTCAGTGGTCTTTACCCTCTTCTGCCAGAAATAAACACAAATGTTGATTCTACATAGAATTAAATGAAAACATGTTAGTCAACAAACATTTATTCTGTCAAAAAAGAAAGATTAGGCAGCAGACTTACACATACAACAATAAAAACAGAACATTTTGAAAAATCTATACCATTTACTATGTTTAAATTAGTTGAAATAAGATAAATGATTTGCCCTAGCCCTTTAACCTTTGGTTGCTGCTATTTGCCGATCGTCAAATATTATTGGGTTCTATAGACCCCTAGGAGAGAACAAGATTGCCTTATATGCGGATGACACGCTTCTATTTTTGGGAGACACATCGTCTTCCTTAGTAGCAGTGTTGTCTTTAATAAACACATATGGCTCTGTTTCAGGATTTACAATAAATTGGGATAAGTCAGTTCTTTATTTTTAGACCCCTTGGAAAGTAATCTGCCAATATCAGTGGACCAAATAACTGTAGTCTTTACATTTAAATATCTAGGCGTCCAAGTTACATCACAAGTGAGCGTATATGTATAGAGGATATTAATTCCACTGCTTAAGCACTTTAAACATGTGAGTAAAATTTGTATTATGTTACCTTTAACAGTAATCGGCAGAGCCAATCTGATAAAGATGGTTTGAATGCCACAACTACTATACTTTCCACATAATTGTCCTGTATGGTTGCCCCAGAATTTTTTAAACACGTCGATACTTTGTTTAGAGATCTTATTTGGAGCTATTACCACCCTTGGATTAGACTGGGAACTCTATAATTGCCTAAGAATGAAAGAGGTTTAGCTGTTCTTAATGCCAGACTGTATTATCTGGCATCACAACTTCAGCAACTATATGGTTGGAATGATATAAATCAAGAGAACCTCATACAGCAAATTATAGTTTCCCAACTGCCGATGGATCCACCAGTGCAGCTAATAGTAACTTATCACTTCCATAGTAAATGCTTTTTTCCCACATTTCATTTAATTCATAAATCTTGGACTACGGTCCAACAAGAAACTTTTCATGAGGGATATACCTAATATATACCCATATGGAAAAATTTGCAACTACCTGAGATAGTGAAACTTGGAAATTTGGACTCATGGAAAAGAGCTGGTATTGTGTTATGTGGTCGGTCTGGGACAAAATATCAAAATCCTCAAAGGACAGGCGACAGATATGCAGCCAGGCATTGTCCATCTTCAGTTGGTCCTTGTAATGTCTGTCTGTCTTGTCATACAGACATGGTCTCTCCTTGATGAACCTTATAAGAGACTCATTTTCCACAGCCTCTCTTCTATTCCCTTCCCTGACTCTGGTAGACATGGTGCATAGAAGTATACAGAGACAACGCCTAAACTGAAAGTAATCAGTGTCTAGGAAGGTGGGGGCTGCCTGGGGACAGGGGAGTACCTGGGTGCTTCTGGGTAAATTCCTCTCTGCTTCCTGAAAAGTTGCCTCTAAGTTGCCTCATTATGTACAGGGATCAGACTTGGAGACGACTTGCATTGAAATCAATGGGTACAGGTCGCCTAGAAGTCTGATTGAAGTAGTACAGGAACCTTTTCTTAAGTCGGAGCGACTTCAGTAGTGTGTATTAAGACGGCTCCCATTCACTTCCATTGGTTTTCTGGACAGCGCTACTTGGGAGACATGAGGCGACCTGAAGTCGGATCGCAGGTCGCCCCAGTGTGAACCAGCTCTTAGTGTATGCTATGTAGACTTTCAATAAATTTTGATTGTGAAAAACAAACAAACAATGAGATAGATCTTTGGAGGGGGATAATTGAATATGCATATATATGTTATTAAGGTATAGTAATCAGATTGAATATAATGGTTAGATTCATATTGTCATTACCTTATGTAGGAAAAAGTTAATCATTAAGTTTGATGTGAAGAGGTCTTAAGTAACAGTCAATGTATAATCTGGAAGACGCAAAAAAAAGTGTTGCTGTTGTCGTTTAGTGGGTTTGGTTCTGTGCGTTTTGTTGTAAGTTGGAAATAAAAATATATAAATGATATGAAGCAAACGTAGAATTTCACTTCATAAAACCAAAAGAAGCTAAAGAGCTAGTAAATTATTATTTTGAACAAATAACTATCATCACAGCTACAAAATGTTTCCACTGTCAAGCTCATATGAATCAAGTTAAGTTCAAGAGATGAATACATTCAATAAATATAAATCCAGTTTATGCAGTCTAAGGAATCATCCTTAATATAAGTCAATGGGATAAATAGACATACTGTAATTCCACATTCTTGAAGAAGTTGTACTGAATAGTTGATAGAGCATTCAGAATAAGCATTACTCTCTATTAGTTTAAACAACATTTTAGACAGAAATAAATATGAAACAAGGCATGGTCAATAGTAGGCATGAAAAGTATGTAGATGATGATCTCACAAGTTGGATACTAAAACAGAAAAAAAAAGAGCCTATAGGAGATAAAAGGAAATGGAAAATGTAGCCAATAGAAAAGTATATAACAACAGACAAAAGGAATACAAAAAAAGCAAAAAAATATTTAAGATTAAAAGAAACTAAATAATAAATTGATATAAAAAAAATATAAAATAATAAAGTAGGTTGTAATAAAGATAACAAAGACCATAAAAACAACATGACATAAAGAACAAAGGAACAAAAACTTACCTGGTTCCTGACAATGCCATAAATGCTGAAAACCTTCCCTTATCTCAGATGCTGAAATGAAAAATGTCCCATCCGATGTGATGCACACTGTCCCTTCTAAGATCAGACTACCCTGAAGTGCCCAACCAATGAATGTTCACTAAACTCTCATTCAGCCCCAGGAGCCTATATGTCTCCCAGAATCTGGAGCCTCTCTTGAACCAGAACACAATTATGTTTTTCAATACCCAGAAAACACACTTACCAAAACCAAATACACAAACAAATAATTAACAGACAGAACTATAAAATTCTGATTTACTGCATGAGGCTTGACATACACCCAGTGTGTGGCCTCATCTGAACCCCAGCAGTAAGCTTCTGTGATTGCACTGATCCGAAAGGAGTGTGTATTGTAATCTCAGGAAGCCAAACCCAACCCATCCAGGCAAAGTCCCAACTGGAATAAGGCTGACCCTCTTGCACTAGAAAAGGGCTCTCCCCCATTGGGCTCCAAGCTAGGAATTACCAATAGTAGGCCACTGGACAGGTGTTCCATGCCGACTAAGAATGAAGCTCAATGGACAAGCAGGCTTCAAGCATCAGATAGTTAGACACAATGCCTCGGCTCAAGAAAAAAATACCATGTTGCATACCTCCCAAACCTCTTTTATGCCTGCTCACGAATTCACTCATCCAAAAGGTGCCGTAAGAAGCCAAACTAAAGGCTAACCTAAAATTGCACTCTTTGTAAACCAAAATACAAACCCTCGACAAAGAGAGCTTCTAAGATCTCTACTGTTACTCACTGTCGAGAATCTGTTTAAAACCCCATCCGATACATTCCCTTTAACAACTGCCAGACCAAGAAATCTTTTTTAGCACAAACTCAGCCCAGTAGCATAAATAAGAAAGCTAGTACAGAGAATTATATATATATATATATATATATATATATATATATATATATATATATATATAGTATTCAAACATGATAACGACCCCAAAACACACCTCCAAGACAACCACTGCCTTGCTTAAGAAGCTGAGGGTAAAGGTTATGGACTGACTAAGCATTTCTCCAGACCTAAACCCTATTAAGCATCTGTGGGGCATCCTCAAATGAAAGGTGTAGGAGCGCAAGGTCTCTAACATCCACCAACTCTGTGATGTCGTCATGGAGGTGTGGAAGAGGACCCAAGTGGCAACCTGTGAAGCTCTGGTGAACTCCATGCCCAAGAAAGTTAAGGCAGTGCTGGAAAATAATGGTCGCCACATAAAATATTGACACTTTGGGACTAATTTAGACATTTTCACTTAGGGGGTGTACTCACTTATGTTACCAGCGGTTTACACATTAATGACTGTACACTCGCTACTTTACATTGTAGCAAAGTGCAATGTATTCAGTGTTGTCACTTGAAAAAATATAATAAAATATTTACAAAAATGTCAGGGGTGTACTCACTTTTGTGAGATACTCCGATCGACAGATCGGCCTCGGGCTGCCGACATCGCGGGCACCCTGGACAGGTAAGTGTGCTTTTTAAAAGTCAGCAGCTACAGTGTTTGTAGCTGCTGACTTTTAATTTTTAATTTTAATTTTTTGCAGCTGGACCTCCGCTTTAAGCTGCATCTAAAAGGTAATATCTTGACTACATCCCTAACATGAATATATGCTAACTACACCTTAAAAAATCCACAAATAGTACACATATTCTACAAAACCTAATTTCAATAATTGGTAGGGGCTCACTAAATATATCAGGATTAGGTGAACAAAATGAACATACCAAAATGACATAGTGTACTGTGCCAATTGTCGCCACTGTGCCCTTTGTCACCACTGTGCCCTTTAATTGTCGCCACTGTGCCAGTTGTCACCACTGTGCCCTTTGTCACCACTGTGCCAATTGTCACCACTGTGCCAATTATCGCCACTGTGCCCAAGTAATTATCACCACTGTGCCCTGTAAAATGCTGCCCCCCCGCCCGGCACTTACCTTTCTGGGGTCGGCCATCCTCCTTCCATGGTCCCTCGATGTCTTCTCCCGTCCTTGATGATGCATCAGCCAATCAGGTTACCGGTAACCAGAACCGGTGAACCTGATTGGCTGAGACGCCTGTCAGTCTTATCCAAGGAACGCACCCCCTGTGCGTCCCTTGGATAAGTATTTGGAAGCCGATTACAGCCGCTGGCTCTGATAGGCACTTCCACAGCCAACCAGCTGCCGTTATTAAGATGGCTGGCGCTCACCAGGGGGCCGGCCATCTAAATAGTCGGCGGCAGCGGCAATACATAGATTCATGCAATGCATGAATCTATGTATTGTATCAGTGGCGGTGCGGAAGCGAGAGGGGGCGGCCCTCTGGCGCCCTCTATGGACGCACCGCCACTGTACATACCTGACATCTATTTAACCACGTTTACCAATTTTAAATGCATATAATTGTAGGAATAAAAATTCATTAATTGCACAAGACTGGCTCAGTATAATTCAAAAGAAAAGACGCACAACAAGAATGACAACAAGAATGAAAGAGCGTATGATTAAGCATGTTTTAAGTGAAACATGTCAGAGCGGTAGGTGTGGGGGCTGGCCATGTGCTGAAGCGTATTGGCCAATTAACGTTTTGCCTGTGAAGAACTAATCATGGAACTAATCAGCTTATAATGAGCCATAAGTGGGGGTGTGACAGTTTCTAAGCCAGCACTTGATTGCTGTACATGATGTTAAGTGTTTGGAGGGCTGGTGTGGTGCATTTTCCCTTGATTCTGCAAACTACAAGTGCATACAACAACAATTAAAGAAGACCCTAGGGGTGGCTATTATTTTGCAAATACATTTCATACCCTTGCAATTGGAGTGGAGATCCCATACCATAGTGCTCCTTAAAAGAGAAGAAAGCATGAAAGCAGCATTATTTGGATATTCCTTATTCACAGCAAACTAGTGCCACGTCAGATACAGTATACTGAATATCAGTGTACAATCAGCTAAATTGGTTCAGAGATGTGCACCTAGTGTACCAAATTGATTTATACCTGCTCTTGTTCATTTGCTTTAATAAATCAGGCTCATTGCCTCTGATGGGTACTAAAACCAGAAATCCTGAGCTACAAGGCAAAAGTTCTAACCATTTAGCCACTGAATGATGACCCATATGTGACCAAGTCCAATATGGCTTTGCTTGGCAATAGACTGTAAACTCAAATGATGTGAAAATTGAATTGCCCTCTTTCAGTATATAGAAACATGACAGTAATATATAGATGCACAATTATATTTTATGCTATTAATTTAAAATGTGTTCCTTTATAGTATATGTAGTAGCATGCCGTACGCAGTTTATGTGTGGCTTATAAACAATCATTATGGATTCATAGTTTAAAAAGGGGTCACACAGAATGTCACATTACCATTTGATAATTGAAACCAGCTCACATTTTCTACAAGTCTTGTAACAACAGGAAAATGTAATTACATTACATGGTTACCCGTGCAGGAGGGACAGACATGGTACTCTCCAGTGTGCTACTGTTCATTTAATAGCCTGTGGATTGCATGATGTCACTTGTGCTAAATAGTAAGTGAACTTTTATACCTTAAATTCAGATGATTGAGCAATCTTTTTTATTTTTTTCCTCCTCCTTTTCCCTCTTCGACTGTGGGATAGCAAAAGGCAAGGGCATGCTCAGTCAATCACAAGCATTCGCTAGCATTATAACATGCCCTCTTCTTCAATATTCATTATTTCCAGTTTGATGGTTTTAGTGTTACTGAACAAATGGACAAAAGCAGGGAGATTACTGTGAGTTCCTCTGCCACTGTCAGATTTGTATTATGAGGGTCAATGAATATGGATGGTGTGTTCCAGATAAAGTTCGCTACAAGAGTTCAGATGATATTTTTAGCTCTGGCATGTAACAAATAGAAATCACAGATGAACTGCTTTCAGTAAAAATTGAATGAGCTGCTCCATTTCTAGAATACACTGTAGCAAGCATTTCTATAAGGCTTAATAAAACTTTACTATCGAGATGGGGGATGCAGGTTATAGCCACACTAAAATTTCAGGTTGTAAATACTCTGAAATTAAATTAAAATGTAGCTCTGCACACAAAGGAATTTCACTGATAATACAATAGATTAATAAATTATACATTTCAATGTTATTTAGATTAAGTGTGCATTTGTGTATATGTATGTATCTGTATATTGAAAAGCACATGTATATTGAATACCGCATACATTAAAAACAACCCACATATTTGCCCTCAATATATCACATCAAATAACAAATAAAGCACCCAGGTCTTAGTCCTATGGGTTCCAATTAATATGTATATTCTGCTTCGCTATCAAAGCTGTGAGCCTAATCTGTTTTTATAGAATCCTTTCCAAGAAATATAAATATATCTAAAAAAAGAAACATGACTTAATATGTAAATGTGAACATTTCTCCATATGTCATTGTATATATCTACACAAAATGTATATTACAAGATAACTCTGCGAGACAGGAATGTAAAGTGTAACGTTTTGCTATATTCAAGCTATACAAAAAATGTGATATAAAAATCCATGGTGTTTTTAGAATCCTATCTGCCGACATGCTTCAATCTCAGCGTGTAAATTACACTTGTAGATATTTGCCCAATAACATGTATGACATATAAGGTACATGACATACACATTTATTAAAGTGGTTGTAAACCTCGGTCATGACATCTGAGCAAAGCACATATGTCTGTAATGTTTACCCTCTCCAAAGCTCTGAGTGTTGTTTCTCTTTGGTGCTTTGTTCCTCTGTTATCAGCATGAGTCAATTCTGAGAAGTTTTCCCGACACATAAGATAACATTTGTGTCTGGGAGGGAGCTTAGCAGGCAGCTTGTCTATTCACAACACAGTTATTTTGCTGTGTTAAAGGGGGTGTGGGTGCCTTTCCTCCAAACAGCTCTGTAACTGCAGCCTCTCTGCCCCCTTATATGTGCTCCTGACAGATGAAGAAGGATTTTAACACAATCTGCCCTTTTGAAGGAGTGTAGGGAGAGAGGGCTGCAGATAAACAAGTAATACCTAGGTAGGAGGATTTGTTTTATCTCTGTGTATCATCTGAGGCTGTTCACTTCACTGGGTATATGAGAGGGTTTACACAGCTCCGAAACGTTGTCAGGTACGTTTAAAGTAGATTCTACTTTGGGAAGATGTGTCCAATTCTTGTGGTAAGAGTTGACAACTTACAGTTACTACCTTTACTTTTCACTTTGATCTGTCCAGCATTCATATCATCTGCTTGTCTAACAATTGCAATAACATTAGAATTGTTACTAAATTTGATTGAAAGTGTGCACTATTTTTTTGTGATGCTACAACCCGTTACATGGATAATTTAAAAAGGAGGTAAAAATGGATCAATTATACCAAATACTAGCAACAAATAAATCATTCAACTTGTAATGCTGTCTGTGCTACTCTAGTAGTGTCAACTGACATGCAAGCCAAGCATATGATTTGCACCATATAACTATTAATGAATAGTTTGTAAAATGTGTCAGCCTTCAGAGATAGAAATCAGTGGAAAATTGCACAGTGACCCTGTCAGTCTACGTTTCTCTTAAAAATTATAGTTTGTGATGACACCAGTACAAGTGTCACATTTCCCTACTTTGGTATTCCACTCTTCATACTATATACAGTCCTGTAAGAGGTACTTTGTGATTTAGTAAAGTAGCAGGAGATCTAACATACTAGGCTTGGCATTTTGTGGTTGTCCTATATGATTCAGGATATTCATCGAGTCCAGGGCCAGTGCTACCACTAGGCGAACTAGGCAGCCACCTAGGGCCCACTGCTGCCTAGGGCGCAGCCATGACCACTGGTTTCCCAAGGGCCAGGACTGGACAGGGGCACAGGAGGAAGTTGCCCTGGATGAAGCAGATTCATAGGGAGGAGGGGGCCAGTGTGCTCTGCTACAAATGGGCTGTGTTGCCAACGTTTGTTTTGCATTTTCCGAGGACGAATCTGGGAGTAGAAGAAAAAGAAGAGGTGTCCTCCCTCTACAGCCTCCTCCCATCGCATGCAGCAAACATCCAGCCTGTCAGATCGCCTAGACCCAGCACCCTGATAGACCTCTGGCTTGCCCCGTACTGTGTGATACATGGCAGGGATTGGATGTGACATCACCCAGGGGAATATTTTCTATGCGTGGAAGTGTGGAGCGGAGCTGCAGTTAAAGCCGTATGGTCATTAAAGGGGTAAATCCTTTCCGGGCTGAAGTGGTTAAAAATAAAAATCCCATATTCCTCTTTTAATTACCCGCTTTCTACTCTTTCCTGCTATCTGGCCCACATGACAATTAGGCCTCAGTCACATTGAGCATATGCACGAATGCCCAGTAAGATGGCCATGTCTTGCATGGGAATGCATGGTGTTCTGTGCACCCCTGTGTAGGCAGTCCAGTCAAAGTCAATTGGGACACAACAGCTGTATGGACATAGTCGAATATCAAAATCTGACATGCAGACAGAAAGGGATGCATGTATCCGCATGCACAGTGTCTGCATTCGGATTTGTGCACCCACTTCTATAGGTGAAGATCTTTGGTGGATGTAGATGTAGCAAAAAGTGGCTCAGCGTACAGGACCTGTCTAAGCGCCTGTCTGAATGAGCCCTTAGGGGAATTCATCAAAACCAGAACAGACAGAATCTGCAGCAGCTGTGCAACAGTCAGATCCCCATTCTGATAGGGGTGTAGAGAGAGATATGCTTTTCCTAGTGATCAGGAACAGCAATCTCTCTCCTCCTCCAGTCAGTACACTGCCCCCACAGTTAGAAACACCTCCCTAGGAAACATTTAACCCCTTGAACCCCCTTGTGTTAACCCCTTCCCTGCCAGTGACATTTATACAGTAATCAGTGGCTACTATTTTTAGCTCTGATCACTGTATAAATGTCACTGGTCCCAAAAAAAGTGTCCGATCTGTCCGCCGCAATGTTACAGTCCCGCTAAAAATTGCAGATCGCTGCCATTACTAGTAAAAAATGAATAAAATAAAAACATTCCATAAACCTATCCCCTATTTTGTAGACCCTATAACTTTTGCAAAAACCAATCAATATACACTCATTGAGATATTTTTACCAAAAATATGTAGAAGAATACATATTGGCCTAAACTGATGAAAACTTCTTTTTTTTTGGGGGGGGGGGGATATTTATTATAGCAAAAAGAAAAAAATATACATTTTTTTTTTCAAAATGTTCACTCTTTTTTTGTTTATAGCGCAAAAAAAAAAAAGGTGATCAAATAACACCAAAAGAAAACTCTATTTGTGTAAGAGGGGGACATACATTTTGTTTGGGTACAACGTCGCATGACCGCGCAATTACCAGTTAAAGCGACGCAGTGCCGTATGGCAAAAAATGGCCTGGTCATTAACCTCCCTGGCGGTATGATTCTTTCAGAAAAAACATGCTGAAAGCGGTACCATTATTTGCAAGGAAATTTGGCGTTTTATATTGTAGGTCTGTAATTTTTAGAAATAACTCACTTAAATCTGACCAAACAAGATTCTAATAGGCATCCCGTGTATTACATTTTTTAAAAAACAAAATTATAAATTATAATATAATAAATAATTATAAATAATTATAACAAATAATAATATAATTATAATAAAAATTATTCAATAATGTAATCAAATTAAAATCACTGAAATTTGCTCAGTTGCAGAATTGTTGCTGTCATTATTTTTTTTTTTTTATGACGAATTTCCCCACAAATCGCTATCGCACAATTCTGCAAGTGATTATAATTTATTATCGCTGTTTTTTAGCTGATCTAAAACTATTTTTGACATAAAGGGACACTTTTGGTTGCTATGGACAATCTACAGTTTGCAGGGAGAAAAAAAGGTTTTTATTATATAAAATGACATGCAGGACACTGGGCAGACCACTAGGGACAGGGGGGGTGTGTTTTTTTTACATACAGTACTGTAATCTATAAGATTACAGTATACTGTATGTAATGTGTTTGTTTACGTTTTTGAATTTGGCGCCGTTCTCCGTCTCCGTGCGTCGTAACGTCGCAGGGAACGGAGATCAGCGTCACACGGAGGCACTATGTGAATCGAGCGAGGTCCCGCTCGCTCACACAGCGCGGTGGCATCGCTGGATCCAGGGACAAGGTAAGTAAAAAGTGCCTGTGGATTCAGCGAGGCGAGCCGAGACTGACTCGGGGTTACCGATAGTAGCAGGAAAATCTAACCCCGAGTCAGTCTCGGGAAGACCGCCAGGGAGGTTAAGAGGGCAAATCCTTCCAGTCCTTAAGTGGTTAAGCAAAATGAAAAAGACAAAGCAGCCCAGAGTAAAGATTTCTACAGAATTTGGACGCTTGCACATTGTTTTTCATTACAGAAAATTAATGTAACTAAAGCTGTATAGAAAACATGTTTTTAGCTAAACTTCTGTAAACCACAGCTTTAAGTATTGTTATATTATACTTTCTCCATATCACCTGTACAAAGAACCTGCCTTTTGCCTGGAGGTCTTTTTTAATTGATCTACTACTGTAACTAAAGCTCCACAACTTGCAATTTTGGCAAAAGGAAAATATGAGAAAAAAAGCTAAATAAAGAAACGATAATAGAGAATTTGATAGAAGAATGGAAAAGAAGTAAAATCTAAAGAATAAAAAATGGTGAGAAAAAGAAATGGAGGAAAGAGAGGACAATATTTTTCTGCCTCGTCTTCTTTGAAGTTCAGGGGTTAGCATGGGGTCATATAAAAACCAAAACACCACATGTGTTGGGTCTTCCTTAGAGAGTTCTTCCAAATAGCTGCAAAAATTAGACCACCACTAAGAATGATAAAGTAAGCCGTAAGTAACAGAAGTGTCCGATCCACATCTGAGGAAGCAGATCAAGCAAAGTTTATGGAAATATCTTACATTACTTCTGGGAGCTCAATCTTTGGACCCCTTCCAATTAATTAAAGTTTAAGCATCTTCTCATATGCACTTGTTAGCTATTTCCAGGTGTCTAGCCCAAGAGTAGTTGTGAAACAACTATGCATAAATCTTGTCATTTGGAAAACTATTTTTTAATTTATTAAACTCATAAGCATAGAAAATGATTTGTTTGTTTTGTTATAACTTTTATTAATCAGTGATAGAAAATCGTAACTAGGGAGCTTAGATAAGGAACAAATCTGTTGGCCTTCCAAATAATTTTTTTGTGTATTTTTTATTTGTATTTATGAAACATGAGCACTAATCATACCTATAATCTTCAAAAATGCCTTTTTGTACTTGCTGTACAATTTAGTCTTACCCAAATCAGTGTTTGTTTTATCTTATATGTGAGGCAAATTTGTGCACTAGTAGGTAGATTCACGTAGGGGCGCCTAACTTTAGGGCGGCCTAGCCTAGCCTTTTTAGGCTACACCGCCGTAAATTAGTTAGGCTAGTAGTGATTCTCAAACCACTTACCTGCTAATTTTCGGCGGCGTAGCCTAAAACGAGCGGGTGTTAGGGCGCCTAATTCAAATGACTTGGAGGGGGGCGTGTTGTATGGAAATGAGGCTTGACCTCACGTTTTTTGAAATTTTTTGACACTGCGCATGCGCCGGGCGACTACATTTCCCAGTGCGCATTGCGGCTAAGTAGGCCGTACGGGCCTATTGATTTTGACGTGTACGTAAACAACATAAATCCCGATTCGCGGACGACTTGCGCAAACAACGTTAAAAATTTGAACCTCGCGGCGGGAACGGCGGCCATACTTAACATTGTTATTCCACCTCATAGGTGGAATAAATTTAGGCGGCCTATCCCTTACGTAAACTACATAATGCGACGGTGTAGGCCTGGCGTACGTTCGTGAATCGGCGTATCCCCTCATTTACATAATCTACGCCGGCCGCAATGGAAGCGCCATCTAGCGGACAACAGAAACATTGCAAGCTAAGATAGAACGGCGCAAGCCGGCCTATCTTAGCTTTGTTTAAGTGTATCTCTGTTTGAGAATACACTTAAACAAACGCTGGCGTAGATTCAGAGTTAGGTCGGCTTATCTACTGATAAGCCGGCCTAACTCTTTGTGAATCTACCTATCTGATTCTAAGAAAGAATTACTGCCAACGGCAGCCAAACAGAATCTTTTCAGGATTTTTTCCCTCAGTGTAAAAGAACTTCTCTAATTTCCCTTAGCCACGGGTTTCATAAATCAGCCCCTATGCTATAGAATTAGCCTTAATATCAACATATTACTAACTTTAGACATGGAGTAAAAGGAACATTTAGTATTTCTCTTTGACCTAATTAAAAATGTTTTCTGAAACGTATTAATAAGGACCAGATGACATTCAGTTATCAGTCTTTGCATCGACATGTATCAAGCCAATACTAACTACCAGGAGCTTAATTCCCTAATTCACTTAGCAATGTCTGGAAATGGTCAGTGTAGCTGTCTAACTATTCAACAATGTATACACAATTATTGTAAAGAACTCATCTACTGTGTGATATTAACAGAATAAATAGTGTTCTATTGAAACAAGAAAGTCGTTTTTTTTATACTTTCATTTATGTTATTTGTCCCATTCTTTTATTGATACAAGGACAAACCTTGGAATTAAAGTCATACATTTAAAGCACCTATAGTACCAAGGAGATGTTTTAAATAAACAATACAAAACCTTTTTTAAAAGATAACTGACAAGACTACCTATGTCAATCTTTCTTTAAAAGTTAGCCTTCTATGTGCTTATTTTTTTCTGTTTAAAGAGTTTTATTGTAAAGAAAAACAAGGCAACAAAACCTTCCAAATCTTTCCAAGACAGATATTGGTTATGAAAGAGTATATCCAATGAAAGATTTACAAGTGTAAACATGTACTATGAGCACTGTAGTACCTCATCATCCAGGGAGAGAGTCTAGAACAGGGGTCTAAAACTGGCAGCCCTCCAGCTGTTGCAAAACTAAAAGTTCAATGAGGCATTGCAAGGCTGACAGTTACAAGCATGACTGCCACAGGTAGAGGCATGATGGGATTGGTAGTTTTGCAACAGCTGGAGGGCCATCAGTTTGAGACTCTTGGCCTAGAGGTAGCAAAATACATATGGAAGAAACTGTCATCCAGGAATAAAGGAACTACAGACAAAAGAAGGGAGCAAAGGGTGGATGTCTAGGTGAAATGTGTGAGTCATGAAGACAAAATCCAAGGGTGTCCAGATTCAGCGGAATTTGGTCATGGTATTGATTAAAGAAATACCATGACCTTAGAAACACCTCAGTATATATATATATATATATATATATATATATATATATATATATATATATATATATATATATTGTGACAGGAAGTCAGGTAAATCTGTGGGTGTTGTCACAGATGGGACATACATTTCTGCCTTGTTTAGACAATACACCAATTGTTATTAGGCGTCGGCTGCAAAACTAGCCAGAAAAGGTCTAAGGGTGTTGGAAGACTTCAGCTGTTCAGAATGAGGCAATTAAGGCCTCTATAAGTAATCCAGAGGATTACTACTGAGTTGCTACATCCTGAGTCTTTCTGAGTGAAAAAGAGCAGTAGCTGAAAGTCTTCTAAAGGAGGTGAGAAGGTGATTGATTTTTATGTGTGATAAAAATCAAAAGACTATTATTTTTCTGCTGTATGACCAGCAGTGTCTGCCCAGCACTAGGCTGTGCCAGACTTCATAGATAGGTTCCTGTGTGGTGAAGATAGACACCCCAGTGGCCAGGGTTTAGTTTATGTTTGATTTTGTTTATGCTGTTTGGATGCTTGCACTTGTTTCCAGTAAGATGTAGTGTTGAGCAGAATATGCCATATTCGATTTCGCGATATATCTCGAATATATATTCGAATATTCGAGATATATTCGCTAAATTCGAATATTCGTGATATTTTATCGAAATTAATTGAATGCGATTTTTCGCTATTGCGAATGCGAAAATAATTGCGATTTTTTTAATAACTGCGGTAGGAGCGCTCTGATTGGCTTAGAATATTCGTGATATTTTATCGAAATATCGCAACATGCGAATGCGATATTTATTGCGCAATTTCGAGATATGCTGGAGGAGCGCTCTGATTGGCTCAGAATATTCGTGATATTTTATCGAAATATCGCAACATGCGAATGCGATATTTATTGCGCAATTTCGAGATATGCTGGAGGAGCGCTCTGATTGGCTCAGAATATTCGTGATATTTTATCTAAATATCGCAACATGCGAATGCGATATTTATTGCGCAATTTCGAGATATGCTGGAGGAGCGCTCTGATTGGCTCAGAATATTCCTGATATTTTATCGAAATATCGCAACATGCGAATGCGATATTTATTGCGCAATTTCGAGATATGCTGGAGGAGCGCTCTGATTGGCTCAGAATATTCCTGATATTTTATCGAAATATCGCAACATGCGAATGCGAAATTTATTGCAGATATTTCGAAAACTGCTGTAGCAGCACTCTGAAATCGAATATGTATGATATTTTAACCAAAATACATATTGCGATTGCGATTTTTCGATCGCGCATGCGCAATTGCGCGAACAACACGCGACCATTTCCTGGAGCCTTGCCAGTTTCCCAATATTACAGCAACATGGTGGGAAGCAATTTCACAAAGTCTGAGGAAAAGTTGCTGATTTGTGTAAGTATTTTGACCACTGTTATTTCATCATCTTCAACTGCATTTAAGTCTAGTTTAAAAGTTAGTATATATGATCAGATATTAGTATTTAACCAAAAATGTGTCTCCTGCTTTTACAAAACTACAAGTCCCAGCATGCCTGGACAGCTGCAGACACCCTGGTTGGCAAATGTGTATTTAGGCACTTTTCCTTGTTATTTAGCATAATGAATTTAAAATTTTTTTGGACATAGGACGTATGCGAACGTCCTGACTTCAGTGTCCTCAAGGCCCAAGGACGTTCGAATACATATTGCCCTTTAGATGTTGCAGAACTACAACTTCCAGCATGCCTGGGAATGCTGGCACTTCTAGTATTGTAAGTTCTGCAGGCCCACATTTTTCAGGCCTTTATGCACGGGTCTCTAAACTGTGGCACCCTAGATGCAGCAAAAGTAAAATTCTTAGCATGCACTGAAAGACCGTGGCTGATGGGAGTAGTAGTTTTGCAACAGCTGGAGGTGGACTGGTCTTGAAACCCAGAGTTAGGTAACAAACCCGTAGTGTTTTGCAACCATTCTGCCTCCAGCTGGTTATTTTCTGTTGAAAAGCCTGTGGCGTGCAAAACACAACCCAAAAACTCCACCCGGTGCAAGGAAAAATTTGCACACACCTAAAGAGTGACATCACAAAAAACTGCGACGGTTGCATACGTCAGTGGTCCTCCGAAAAGGTCCCGTCTCTGACCCCCCGGGGCGTTAGGCTCCTAGGCTCCTGACAGGGAAAAGAGTTACTGTGGTCCATACAGCCGAAGCCATATGGACCCATCTCGGTCCAAGCAGCGCAATCAACACGCGAACAACACGCGACCATTTCCTGGAGCCTTGCCAGTTTCCAACTTATGATCGCAGCGCAATCACACAGCAACATGGTTGGAAGCAATTTCACTAAGTCTGAGGAAAAGTTGCTGATTTGTGTAAGTATTTTGACCACTGTTATTTCATCATCTTCAACTGCATTTAAGTCTAGTTTAAAAGTTAGTATATATGATCAGATATTAGTATTTAACCAAAAATGTGTCTCCTGCTTTTACAAAACTACAAGTCCCAGCCCAGCCCAGCATTTAAGTCTAGTTTAAAAGTTAGTATATATGATCATATATTAGTATTTCACAAAAAATGTGTCTCCTGCTTTTACAAAACTACAAGTCCCAGCATGCCTGGACAGCTGCAGACACCCTGGTTGGCAAATGTGTATTTAGGCACTTTTCCTTGTTATTTAGCATAATGAATTTAAAATTTTTTTGGACATAGGACGTATGCGAACGTCCTGACTTCAGTGTCCTCAAGGCCCAAGGACGTTCGAATACATATTGCCCTTTAGATGTTGCAGAACTACAACTTCCAGCATGCCTGGGAATGCTGGCACTTCTAGTATTGTAAGTTCTGCAGGCCCCCATTTTTCAGGCCTTTATGCACGGGTCTCTAAACTGTGGCACCCTAAATGCAGCAAAAGTAAAATTCTTAGCATGCACTGACAGACCGTGGCTGATGGGAGTAGTAGTTTTGCAACAGCTGGAGGTGGACTGGTCTTGAAACCCAGAGTTAAGTAACAAACACGTAGTGTTTTGCAACCATTCTGCCTCCAGCTGTTTTTTTTCCTGTTGAAAAGCCTGTGGCGTGCAAAACACAACCCAAAAACTCCACCCGGATGCAGTGAAAAATGTGCACACACCTAAAGAGTGACATCACAAAAAACTGCGACTGGTACATACGTCAGTGGTCCTCCGAAAAAGGTCCCGTCTCTGACCCCCCGGGGCGTTAGGCTCCTGACAGGGAAAAGAGTTAGCAACGCATATCTCCCCTATACGTGTATCCTGTGTTGTTAATAATATATTCATAATTATGCAAATGATAATGGCTGCTATATTTATGCAAAAAAGGTGGCGACCGAAATGGCAGGATATAAAATCTTTCATGTTACCCCTGTCATTGATTAATAAGGCGAGAATGCTTCCAATTGTTGAATAGCATACATTTACGTCATATATCCATAAGGCTGTCAACAGAAGTATTACAATATACTTTGTTCTTCATCTTGCAGAAGTTCCTGGAAACAGGATACGATGAGCTGCGGAGGCAGCCACAGAAAAGGGCTGTGGTCAGCGCCCTAATCGCTGACTTTGGCGGCCAACATGACCACAAGGCCATTGTTAAGAAGTGGTCTGACCTGAAGAGGCGCCAAATGGTTCATGTCAGACGTCTTCGGGCTAAATATCATCCAGGTAAGTTATTGTTGACAGTTATGTTTTTTTTTTAAAAAGTGTATTTTGTGCGTGAACTCGAAAGAGAGAGGAGCCGGCCTGCAGGAGTTGGGAGGCCTCCCCCAGAGGCAATCTGCCACCTTTCTCCATGCCCCGGTTGGCAATGGCGGGTGTGAGGGGGTCCTCCCAACCCAACCTCGCATAGCACACCCACCAGGGGCGGGGCTGAGACCACCAAACTCAATTCACAGGTAGCCGAGAGCGGGATCCGAACCCCTAGCTGCAGAGGTGAATCAGTTGTCAGTGCAGTGGCAATCGCGTGGAGCCACCGCAGCTCCTTTGGTGACAGTTATGTAAGGTCATATGTAATTCATGTAAGGTCAGATGTTGTTAACCAAGATGCCATGTTGTGCTAACATATATCACCACCGGCCAAGGTATTCATAGTACTGTTGAAAAAATACATGGGGCAGCAGACAGGAACACAGAAGTTATGTGGGAACATAATTTTCCCATTGCTTTGCATGGGACTTTAAAGAAAAACCCCGACCATGGCAAGTGGGGGTGGGTAAGGTTTAAACCACCTATCCTATGTTTGTGGCTGACATATAAGTAACCTGTGTGCCAAGTTTCATATAAATATCTTTAGCCGTTTGTACGTGATGCTGGAACATACATACATACATACATACATACATACATTTATGCACACACACACGTTGAGTTTTATATATATAGATTACCACTAAATTCCTGTGTTAGGAGTGGGGTTGTTATAGTAATCCCGTGTGCTCCATCAGGCCCTTTTTTTAACATGAGATGGTCTGAACAAAACAAAGGAGACAAAAACAGCTCATTTTAACATGGTTGCATCCCAGCTCACGCTCAGTCCCCTGTAGTGCCCACAAGACCCTTTAATATAACATTGTCCCATTGGTTAACTGTCTATATAAATCAATTTGTATTCATATACAATACAGCACTGTACACAGAATTTGCATACGTCATTAGAAAACATTTTTATAATATATGAACATTGTGTTATTATAGGAGCTCCAATGCCAGTTGTCCGCGCCAAGCGCAGAAGGCGCCAGGCCGATGAGGAGGAGGAGGATGCGGCAGAGGAGGATGCGGCAGAGGAGGAGATGGATGAGGAGGAGCAGCCAGGGCCCTCCCACTCCCCAACCCCAGCTCCTGTTGAGGAGCAAGCTGAGGAGCTTCCCCCCCCCACCACCCCAACTTCTCAAGCAGAAGAGCAGGAGGAAGAGAGCGGTCCTGTGAGCCTCATTCAGGAAGGTAAATATGTGCACAATGATTAATAACATTTCAACAACAAAATGTAGATATAAAAATGGACAACATATAAAGCGCACCTGTCAGATTGTAGAACCATAATATGGTATTGATGCTAGAAGTATACAGGTAGTGCATAATTATTAGGCAAGTTGTATTTTTTGAGGATTCATTTTATTATTGAACAACAACCATGTTCTCAATGAACCCAAAAAACTCATTAATATCAAAGCTGAATTTTTTTGGAAGTAGTTTTTAGTTTGTTTTTAGTGTTAGTTATTTTCGGGGGATATCTGTGTGTGCAGGTGACTACTATTACTGTGCAGAATTATTAGGCAACTTAACCAAAAAATAAATAGATAGCCATTTCAATGATTTATTTTTAACAGTGAAACCAATATAACATCTCAACATTCACAAATACACATTTCTGACATTTAAAAACAAAACAAAAACAAATCAGTGACCAATATAGCCACCTTTCTTTGCAAGGACACTCAAAAGCCTGACATCCATGGATTCTGTCAGTGTTTTGATCTGTTCACCATCAACATTGCGTGCAGCAGCAACCACAGCCTGCCAGACACTGTTCAGAGAGGTGTACTGTTTTCCCTCCTTGTAAATCCCACATTTGATGATGGACCACAGGTTCTCAATGGGGTTCAGATCAGGTGAACAAGGAGGCCATGTCATTACTTTTTTTTATTTAATACCCTTTCTTGCCAGCCACGCTGTGGAGTACTTTGACACGTGTGATGGAGCATTGTCCTGCATGAAAATCATGTTTTTCTTGAAGGATGGTGACTTTTTCCTGTACCACTGCTTGAAGAAGGTCTCTTCCATAATCTGGCAGTAGGACTGGGAGTTGAGCTTGACTCCATCCTCAATCCGAAAAGGCCCCACAAGCTCATCTTTGATGATACCAGCCCAAACCAGTACTCCACCACCACCTTGCTGGCGTCTGAGTCGGACTGGAGCTCCCTGCCCTTTACCAATCCAGCCACGGGCTCTTCCATCTGGCCCATCAAGACTCACTCTCATTTCAGCAGTCCATAAAACCTTAGAAAAATCTTTCTTGAGATATTTATTGGCACAGTCTTGACGTTGCAGCTTGTGTGTCTTGTTCAGTGGTCATCGTCTTTCAGCCTTTCTTACCTTGGCCATGTCTCTGGGTATTGCACACCTTGTGCTTTTGGGCACCCCAGTGATGTTGCAGCTCTGAAATATGGCCAATCTTGTGGCAAGTGGCATCTTGGCAGCTGCACGCTTAACTTTTCTCAGTTCATGGGCAGTTATTTTGCACCTTTGTTTTTCCACACGCTTCTTTTGTTTGATGATCACGCTTCAGAAGCTTTGCAACTTTAAGAGTGCTGCATCCCTCTGCTAGATATCTCTCTATTTTGGACTTTTCAGAGTCTGTCAAATCCTTCTTTTGGCCAATTTTGCCAAAGAAAAGGAAATTGACTAATAATTATGCACACCTGATATAGAGTGTTGATGTCATTAGACCACACACCTTCTCATTACAGAGATGTACATTACCTAATATGCCTAATCTGTAGTAGGCTTTCGAGCCTATACAGCTTGGAGTAAGACAACATGCATAAAGAGGATGATGTGGTCCAAATACTCATTTGCCTAATAATTCTGCACTCCCGGGATGTGTTAGACACATAACAAGTGTATACACATGATAATGATTGATTAATAAGCAAAAAAAAATATTTATTTATTTGGTAACGTTATTTGAAATCCAAATGTTTTTTTATTATATCCTAAAAGCATCAAGAGATCTGAGGAGGCAAAATATACTCATCCAAAAGACGCACCAGAAGATCCTTCAGAACCAGCGGAAGATGAGCTACCTCAACCAACAAAATGCTCTGCTAGAGCAGCAGCTATCGGGTCAGATTGCGGAAATGCACCGCATTCAGAAACGGATTGAGAGCTATATTTAAATTTATTTTTGTATTAAAAAAACTTATTTTTTGGAAATGTTTCATTTCTTTTTGAGATAGAGTTGTAGGTTTTTAAACACATCTAACTTCACATCAAACAAATCAACATCAACACATTTAACTTCATAATAAGCAAAAACATTTTATACTATTATTTTATTTAACATTAACCTAGGACAAACTAAAGCACACGACACAGACACGACGAACACAAAATAAACTGTTGAAAAATGAACATAACAAAAGCAACAATATATATATATATACAAAGAGAGAGAGAGGGAGAGCAAGAAAGAGAGAGAATGCAGATGAGCTCTTGCAGTCAGCCCAATGGTTGCAGTATAAATGCCGCAAAACAGGGTTTAACATAAGGTTCATTGTTATAGTTACACTTGCTGTTTAGATCCGGTCTGGTAGTCCGGTCTGGTAGCTTGTAGCGGAGGCTGTTGGTGGATCCGCTGTGCCAGAAAGGTCATGAAGCTTTACTCAGCATGGAGGCAGCAGCAGGAGTATTAAAATATAATATAACTAGACAATGCATTTCCTGAGGAAAATGCGAGTGGGAATGCTGAATAGCTTAATTGGTGAGCCCCTTGCCAAAGACATTCACCATAACCACTACACTATCTTTAGGACACACAGCTTCTTTCTCTATCTGCAAAGTATAGAGTATGCTGACTTCCTGGTCGCCCCTCCCCCCTCAATAGGTTTCCCCTCCCCCCCAGGTCAGTGAGGAGGAATATTGCACTGAGGTCAGGAAAGTTATTTATGGAAAGAAATAACATTACAAACGCTTTTAATTCACAGATCTAATACATGATTTAAGCCTCCAAACAAAGCTTAATAAATCCTCAAACGTACATGCAATTGATACAACGACTACACCGTTTGAAATACACGGCCCTTGTAAACGCATCGATATGAAATTTATGTAGATAAACTTAAAAATGTGGCCATGTCTGCGATTTAGAAAAGAGCGTCTTTGTGAGTTCTGCAGCAACATTTTTTAGATAATTTCACATGAGAGTCTATGAGACATAATTTCTGGCTGTTGCTCCAATAATTAAAACTAAAATACGTATCGCAGAATTGGTCACATTGCCATAAACCAGACAAGCATAGCTACGTTTTGATATAAAAATTGTGTATGAAAAGTAGATCTTGTGGGCGTGAGACCAATTTGTTTCCCCTTTTTGTAAAGATATTTTTAATTACAAAGATCTCCAATGTTAAGGTCACATGACAGACTCTAAATCCCCTCCATAGGATTACATTATAACCTATTGCATTTTTGTGAAAAATTCGCAAAACGTAAATTGCGTTTTCACCAAAAAATTGTAAACGATAACGATCTGAAAAGTCATAGCCGGATAGCTAAATATTTTGTGACCGCTTTAAAGGTTTTTCAGTGTCTGTAAGTGAAAGTATGAAGTAGCTGAAACTTTTGGCATGGCATGTGAATTCAAAGGGGAAAAGGATGTTCTCATTGACTTCAATGTTTAAAAAAAGGGTCTAAAAGCTTAAAATTTATAAAAGTGTAAAAAGTAGAAAAAAACTTGAAGAAGTCCCATCATTAGCTGAACGAGACGAACATTTTTACAGTTGAATGGTCTCAATAGCTGAAAGTATGCCGAAGTTACGCAGAACCAAAAAACGTAAGGAATAATAAGATTACTAAATTTACGGATATCAATACTGGAAATGTTTATTAAAGCATTCACACTAATTAAGATTAATACATTTACGGGTATCCATACTAGGAATGCTTATTAAAGCATTCCCACTAAGTATCACACAGGCATGATTTACAAGCAGTAGTGGTAATAGTAATACATAGCATAAAAACACTTGGGGAATACTTTACAGCATCAGTAGTGGTCATAGTAGTCAATAGTGTACCAAAAAATTGGGACACAGGTGTCTTGACTGAGCTGTAATAGTAGTAGTAGACATTGACAATACAGTGTCAAATCACTCGGGCAAGAGGTGCCATGATGAACAGCAGTCTTAATAAGAGTATATAGGGTGTGAAATAACTGCTGACATAGGTGTCTTGACTGGGCAGCAGAAGCAGCAGTAGTAGTATTAACAGTAGTAGTTGATACAGAGTCATATCACATGGGCAGGAGGTGCCATGATGAACAGCAGTAGGAATAGGAGTATATAGAGTGTCAAATAACTGCTGACATAGGTGTCTTGACTGGGCAGCAGCAGCAGAAGCAGCAGTAGTATTAACAGTAGTAGTTGATACAGAGTCATATCACATGGGCAGGAGGTGCCATGATGAACAGCAGTAGGAATAGGAGTATATAGAGTGTCAAATAACTGCTGACATAGGTGTCTTGACTGGGCAGCAGCAGCAGCAGAAGCAGCAGTAGTATTAACAGTAGTAGTTGATACAGAGTCATATCACATGGGCAGGAGGTGCCATGATGAACAGCAGTAGGAATAGGAGTATATAGAGTGTCAAATAACTGCTGACATAGGTGTCTTGACTGGGCAGCAGCAGCAGAAGCAGCAGTAGTATTAACAGTAGTAGTTGATACAGAGTCATATCACATGGGCAGGAGGTGCCATGATGAACAGCAGTAGGAATAGGAGTATATAGAGTGTCAAATAACTGCTGACATAGGTGTCTTGACTGGGCAGCAGCAGCAGCAGAAGCAGCAGCAGTAGTATTAACAGTAGTAGTTGATACAGAGTCATATCACATGGGCAGGAGGTGCCATGATGAACAGCAGTAGGAATAGGAGTATATAGAGTGTCAAATAACTGCTGACATAGGTGTCTTGACTGGGCAGCAGCAGCAGAAGCAGCAGTAGTATTAACAGTAGTAGTTGATACAGAGTCATATCACATGGGCAGGAGGTGCCATCATGAACAGCAGTAGGAATAGGAGTATATAGAGTGTCAAATAACTGCTGACATAGGTGTCTTGACTGGGCAGCAGCAGCAGCAGAAGCAGCAGCAGTAGTATTAACAGTAGTAGTTGATACAGAGTCATATCACATGGGCAGGAGGTGCCATGATGAACAGCAGTAGGAATAGGAGTATATAGAGTGTCAAATAACTGCTGACATAGGTGTCTTGACTGGGCAGCAGCAGCAGAAGCAGCAGTAGTATTAACAGTAGTAGTTGATACAGAGTCATATCACATGGGCAGGAGGTGCCATGATGAACAGCAGTAGGAATAGGAGTATATAGAGTGTCAAATAACTGCTGACATAGGTGTCTTGACTGGGCAGCAGCAGCAGCAGAAGCAGCAGCAGTAGTATTAACAGTAGTAGTTGATACAGAGTCATATCACATGGGCAGGAGGTGCCATGATGAACAGCAGTAGGAATAGGAGTATATAGAGTGTCAAATAACTGCTGACATAGGTGTCTTGACTGGGCAGCAGCAGCAGAAGCAGCAGTAGTATTAACAGTAGTAGTTGATACAGAGTCATATCACATGGGCAGGAGGTGCCATGATGAACAGCAGTAGGAATAGGAGTATATAGAGTGTCAAATAACTGCTGACATAGGTGTCTTGACTGGGCAGCAGCAGCAGCAGAAGCAGCAGCAGTAGTATTAACAGTAGTAGTTGATACAGAGTCATATCACATGGGCAGGAGGTGCCATGATGAACAGCAGTAGGAATAGGAGTATATAGAGTGTCAAATAACTGCTGACATAGGTGTCTTGACTGGGCAGCAGCAGCAGAAGCAGCAGTAGTATTAACAGTAGTAGTTGATACAGAGTCATATCACATGGGCAGGAGGTGCCATCATGAACAGCAGTAGGAATAGGAGTATATAGAGTGTCAAATAACTGCTGACATAGGTGTCTTGACTGGGCAGCAGCAGCAGAAGCAGCAGCAGTAGTATTAACAGTAGTAGTTGATACAGAGTCATATCACATGGGCAGGAGGTGCCATGATGAACAGCAGTAGGAATAGGAGTATATAGAGTGTCAAATAACTGCTGACATAGGTGTCTTGACTGGGCAGCAGCAGCAGAAGCAGCAGTAGTATTAACAGTAGTAGTTGATACAGAGTCATATCACATGGGCAGGAGGTGCCATGATGAACAGCAGTAGGAATAGGAGTATATAGAGTGTCAAATAACTGCTGACATAGGTGTCTTGACTGGGCAGCAGCAGCAGCAGAAGCAGCAGCAGTAGTATTAACAGTAGTAGTTGATACAGAGTCATATCACATGGGCAGGAGGTGCCATGATGAACAGCAGTAGGAATAGGAGTATATAGAGTGTCAAATAACTGCTGACATAGGTGTCTTGACTGGGCAGCAGCAGCAGAAGCAGCAGTAGTATTAACAGTAGTAGTTGATACAGAGTCATATCACATGGGCAGGAGGTGCCATCATGAACAGCAGTAGGAATAGGAGTATATAGAGTGTCAAATAACTGCTGACATAGGTGTCTTGACTGGGCAGCAGCAGCAGCAGAAGCAGCAGCAGTAGTATTAACAGTAGTAGTTGATACAGAGTCATATCACATGGGCAGGAGGTGCCATGATGAACAGCAGTAGGAATAGGAGTATATAGAGTGTCAAATAACTGCTGACATAGGTGTCTTGACTGGGCAGCAGCAGCAGAAGCAGCAGTAGTATTAACAGTAGTAGTTGATACAGAGTCATATCACATGGGCAGGAGGTGCCATCATGAACAGCAGTAGGAATAGGAGTATATAGAGTGTCAAATAACTGCTGACATAGGTGTCTTGACTGGGCAGCAGCAGCAGCAGAAGCAGCAGCAGTAGTATTAACAGTAGTAGTTGATACAGAGTCATATCACATGGGCAGGAGGTGCCATGATGAACAGCAGTAGGAATAAGAGTATATAGAGTGTTAAACAACTGCTGACATAGGTGTATTGACTGGGCGGCAGCAGCAGCTGAAGCAGCAGTAGTAGTATTAACAGTAGTAGTTGATACAGAGTCATATCACATGGGCAGGAGGTGCCATGATGTACAGCAGTCTTAATAAGAGTATATAGGGTGTGAAATAACTGCTGACATAGGTGTCTTGACTGGGCAGCAGAAGCAGCAGTAGCAGTATTAACAGTAGTAGTTGATACAGAGTCATATCACATGGGCAGGAGTTGCCATGATGTACAGCAGTCTTAATAAGAGTATATAGGGTGTGAAATAACTGCTGACATAATTGTCTTGACTGATCCAAAGGAGTCATGGGAGAAAATCATGTGGTCAGATGAGACTATAATATAATTTTTTGATCATAATTTCACTAACCGTGTTCGGAGGAAGAATAATGATGAGTACCATGCCAAGAACGCCATCCCTAATGTGAAGCATGGGGGTGGTAGCATCATGCTTTGGTGGTGTTTTTCTGCACATGGGACAGGGTGACTGCACTGTATTAAGGAGAGGATGACCGGGGCCATGTATTGCAAGATTTTGGGCAACAACCTCCTTCCCTGAGTTAGAGCTTTGAAGATGGGTCGAGGCTGGGTCTTCCAACATGAGAATGACCCAAAGCACACAGCCAGGATAACCAAGGATTGGCTCTGTAAGGAGCATATCAAGGTTCTGGCGTGGCCTAGCCAGTCTCCAGACCTAAACCCAATAGAGAATCTTTGGAGGGAGCTCAAACTCCGTGTTTCTCAGCGATAGCCCAGAAACATGACTGATGTAGAGAAGATCTGTGTGGAGGAGTGGGCCAAAATCCCTCCTCCAGTGTGTGCAAAGCTGGTGTAAAACTACAAGAAATGTTTGACCGCTGTAATTGCAAAGAAAGCCTACTGTACCAAATATTAACATTGATTTTCTCTGATGTTGAAATAGTTATATTCAGCACTGTAAATACATCAGGTCCGGGGCTTCATCAGGGAATGCATGGCAAGGGACCCTTCAGCGCCCTGAACCGACGACGGGTGCCAGAAAGTCACCGCCGATCCAGGACTCATTCATCTTTATGAATGTGAGTCTGTCCACGGAGTCTGTGGACAGACGGGTCCTCTTGTCCGTGACCACCCCACCTGCCGCGCTGAATGTCCGCTCAGATAGTACGCTGGAGGGGGGGCAAGACAATAACTCCAGCGCATACTGAGCGAGCTCGCGGCAGGTGTCCAATCTGGCAACCCAGTACTCCATGGGGTCGTCGGTGCTCATACTGTCAGAAGCACCGACGGACGCCATGTAGTCTGCCACCATGTGGGCCAGCCGCTGGTGGTGACTGCTGCTGCTGCTGCTGGTGGTGGTACTGGGTCGCTCGGTTTGGAAGAACATCCTCATCTCTTCCATTAGGTCCCCTGCTCGGCTGCAGCTGGGTGCAGCCACCTGCTGGGTGAGATGAGGGGGGACAACTGGAGGCCGGGGAGTTGCCTGCTCCAACCGTCTGACAATGGCTGCCTGCAGTTCCTCCATCCGGTGCTGCCTCCGGCTGGCTGGGATGAACTGCTCCAGTTTCCCCTTGCACCTGGGATCCAAAAGGGTGGCCATCCAGAAATCATCCCTCGTCTTGATGGTCTTAACCCGGGGGTCCCTCCTGAGGCATCTCAGCATGTGGGCAGCCATGGGGAAGAGCACAGCCCGCTGTGACTCCTCAATGCTGGCCAGGTGAATGAGGTGCGACTCTTCTTCCCTGAGGCGCTGCTGGTCAAACTCAGACATGCCCAACCCCCGGACTATCGGTGCCCCCAACACCGGCTCTCCCTCCTGACCAGGCCCTGACTCCGGGACGACACCAGCAACCACCTCCTCCTCCTCTTCATCATCATCCTCCTCCTCCTCCTCCTCGTCCTGGCCCTGGTCTCGGTGGAGCATTGCTGACTCCTCCTGCTCCACCAAGGCACTCTCCCCAGCCTCGAGCAGGCGATCTAGTGTCCTCTCCAGCATGAACAGTATTGGCAGCACGCTATTGAGGCCAATTTGCTCACTGCTGACCATCTTGGTCGCCTGCTCGAAGGAGGACAACACTTGGCAGACCTGGTTTATCTGCCCCCACTCCGCACAGGCGATGAAAGGGAGTTGTGGTGAAGCCCTCTGAGTGCCTAGTTCCATCAGGTACTCCCTCACCGCCCTTTGCTGCTCCCACAACCTCTTCAGCATGTGGAGGGTGGAGTTCCACCGCGTCACACTGTCCACAATCAGCCTGTGAAGGGGCAGATTGTACTTCCGCTGCAATTTGGACAGGGACGCGGTAGCGGTTGGGGAGCGCCTGAAGTGGCTGGCAATCCTACGCGCCTTTGCCACAATGTCACTCAACCCTGGATAAGTGCGCAGGAACTTCTGCACCACCAGGTTGAGGACATGTGCCAGACAGGGCACGTGCGTCAGACTGCCAGCATGGAGGGCGGCGAGTAGGTTGCTGCCGTTATCGCAGACAACCATACCTGGCTGGAGCCTTCGGGGTGTCAGCCACTTCTGGACCTGAGCTTGAAGTGCTTTCAGCACTTCTTCTGCAGTGTGTCTCCGGTCCCCTAAACTAACAAGCTGGAGCACGGCCTGACAGCGCACGTGCCCCACACTTGAGTAGCTACGGGGGCGCTTGCTGGGAGGCTCAGCAGCTGCGGAGACAGTGGCTTGAGGGAGACCAGCAGTTCTCCCCTGGACACCCCGGGGCGGCACCACAAGATCGGTTGCCGACGATCCCTCACCGACGCCTCGGAGGGAAACCCAATGGGCCGTGAAGCTGATGTAGCGTCCCTGCCCATGCCTGCTGGTCCAGCCATCCATTGTCAGATGAACCCTGTCGCTGACAGCGTGATCCAGCGACAGGGTTACATTCTGCACAATGTGCTGGTGTAGGGCAGGGACACCAGTCCTGGCAAAGAAATGGCGGCTGGGGACACGCCATTGGGGTTGGGCCTGCTCCAACATCTGCCTGAAGGGGTTGCTGTCAACTATGTTGAAGGGCAGCAGATGTTGGGCAATAACCCTTGCCAGGAGCCCATTGAGGGAACGCACACGTCGGTCTCCAGGGGGGAAGGGAGTGGTGCGGTCAAAGGCGTCTGAAATCGACGCCTGGCGCCGGACGGCAGTGCGGGACACAGACGTGGAGGGTGCTGTGGAAGTAGAGGTCTGGCTGCCGGTACCAGTACCTCTACTAGAGGGAGCGGGGGGGCATGACCTGCTGGAAACAGATGAAGATGTGGCAGGGGCTGCTGTACCCTGCTCACGTGTGGTGGTGGCGCTGCTACCACCACCACGCTTCATCTCTTCATACAACGCCCAGTGGTTTATCCTCAGGTGCTGGTTCAGGGCTGTGGTACCCACCCGAGCCAAACACTTCCCTCTCTTCACCCCCACTTTACAAATCCGGCAGATGGCCACGGTAGGGTTGTCTGCCACCAGGGTAAAGAAATTCCAGACAGGTGACTTCAGCACCGCCCTCCTGTCAGATGGGGTGACGCTTACTTGCACCTGCTGGGATTCGGTGCGCACAGGTGGAGCTGCCTGCTGCTGCTGCTGCTGCTGCTGCTCCTCCTCCTGACACCTCCTGCTGCCATCACCAGTGGAGACCCTGACGATGGTCTCCCTGGTGGTGACCTGGCGCACCGTTTCACCAGGGTGCCTACCTTCCCCGTCGTCACTGACGTAGTGAGCCGACGCGTCAGATTGCAACCATGATGGGTCACCCTCTTCGCCCCCAGAGATGTCAGACAAAGGGCTGAGATGTGTTGGTCTGAGGGAACCACGTGACATGGAGCCTCTAGCCTGGCTCCGCTGTCCCCTCACCCACGCCTGGGTCTGACTAGGTGCTGCTGTTTCCTGCACCAAAACAGCAGCACCAGTTTGAAGGGATGTCTCTGGGATACTGCCAGCAGGTATCCCATCCTCCTCATCCATCCCTTCAAAAAGGTCCTGACCATCAGGACAGAGCTGGAGGTCTGCCTGATGCATGGCCTCCCCCAAGAGATCCCTATCACTGTCGCTGTCGAACAGTAAGATGCTGGACTCTTGGGGGCTGGGGGGGGGTAGTACAGGCAACGGTGTAATGGTGGTACTACTGTGAGTCGGGACCGACGACTCAGTGGCACTGCTGTGCCCCATGTAGTCCACCACTACTTGAGCCTGAGATGGCAATATCGGGCGGCTGCCCGATGGGAAGAACTCCCGGATCAGGCGTACTCCCCTTGCACCCGATCCTCTACCACTAGTAGGGGCACGAGAGGTACCCCGTGCTGGCAGCGATCCAGCACTGGGAGTAACTCCCCTACCCCTGCTGCCACGGCCACGGATGCCGCTCATTATTGCTGATATGTGTGTGGGGGGGTTAAACTTTATTGGGGGGGAAAATGTGAACAAAATGTGTTTTTGTGTTTTTTTTACAAGACAGGCACGCAGACAAAGACGTACACAGACAGCTACTAAACTATAAGAAAAGTAGTACACCAGACAAGGACTACAAAATTAAAGAAAAAAAAAAAAAAGCACTAAACAAACACTAACTTTTTTTTTTTTTTTTTTTTTTAAACACAAAACACAGACACTAAACACACACTAAGCTAAGCTAGATGAAATAAATGTACACTAACAGTGTGTACACTTACTACACAAAATTTAACTAAACTGAACACAAAACTTAGCTTTTATAAAAGCTCTTTAGGGAAAACTAAACAAAATTTGAACTGAGATGCCTATCAAATATCACTGAACAGCGAACCTGCAAGATCTAACAGTAACACAAGATGAACAAAACTTAGCTTTTAGAAAAGCTCTTTTATAAAGCTCAGATCAATATGTGTTCTGAAATCTCTTGCAAATATAACTGAACAGGGAGGATTGCAGGATCAAACAGTAACACAAATGAAAAAAACAGCACAAAACAGCACAAAACGTAGCTTTGAAAAAAGCTCTTGGGTCTATTGCTTTGAAAAAAGCAGTTGATATACTGGAAAAGATCCACTGGAATCACTAAATAGCAATGCTGGTGATGATCTAAATCAATCAAGAACAAAGACACAGGAAACCAGGAACACAGAAACAGCCTCCACACTCTATAGCCAGCTTCTGAATCTGCAATGAAATGGTGCTGGGAGTGAGCTTATATAATGTCCATGCAGGCAGGTTCCTATTGGTTGCTAACCTGTGACGAGTGTGGAAGGAGAACTCTGATTGGCTCTGATGCAAAAGGGCGGAGCAAATAATCGCGCAATATTCCTATTGCCGAATATTCGCATTGCGAATATTCGGCAATATAAAATGATCGCTTCAGCTACTCGGCCCAATGGCTCTAATCATACCAGCAATGCTTTCAGACGTCTATGGAGATCACTAGGATGTGATCTGTTTTAAAAATGAAACTGTAAAAATCGCTCTGATGCGGAAGATCGGGGCGAGGAAAATAATCGCGCGATATTGCGTTTGCCGAATAATCGCATTGCGATCTTTCTGGAAAATTCAATGAACGCTTCAGCTACTCGGCCCAGGGTCTCTAATGATACCAGCAATGCTTTTAGACGTCGATGGAGATATCTAGGATGTGATCTGATTCAAAAAAAAAATTGTAAAAAATCGAATATTCGGAATTGCGAATATTCACCGCGAATTTCGAAATATAGCGCGATTTCTCGAATATGCTATATTCGAGTCGAATATTCGCAATGCGAATATTCGTGAGCAACACTAGTAAGATGGAAGAATAAACCAAAATCTTTGTTTTCAACCATCTTCAACTGCCTGTCTGTATAAATTCAGTATGTAGTGAGCCCATCCAGGGGGGTCACACACCCCGCTACCGAGCAAACCCCTTACACATGGTGGAGTGCCGCGGGCAGTTAAAGTAAACCCAAAATGGAGGAGATACTGAAACAGCTGGCTTTAGCAAATGCAAATCAACAACAGGCAAATGCAAATCAACAACAGACGAATGCAGGTTTGCAGCGGAGCATTGCAGCTCAACAACAGGCTCACGCAGCTCAACAGGCTCACCAAGAGAGCATGGCAGCTCAACAAAAGGTTTACCAAGAGAGCATTGCAGGCTTGGAACAGAGACACCAGCAGCAAATGGAGGCCATCGTGAAACAGCTTCAGAGACAGCAGACCGAGGCTGGGAGTCAGGCCAGTAACATACCGACTTTTCAGGTACGACACTTATTGCCAAAGATGACTGCAGATGAGGACCCTGAGATGTTTCTGACCACGTTTGAGAGAGCAGCGAAAAGAGAGAGTTGGCCTAAAGACCAGTGGGCTGGACTAGTGGCCCCCCTATTATCTGGAGAAGCCCAAAAGGCATATTTCGATTTGGAGCTTGCAGACGCAAAAAACGATGTTCGATGAAAAGAGGAAATATTGGCACGTTTCGGTGTAACCCTGGATGTCCGTGCTCAGCGGGTCAACAATTGGAGTTATCAGCAGAGGAAGCCACCTCGGTCGCAGATGTATGACCTCATCCATTTGGCTAGGAAATGGCTGCAGCCAGAAACTCTGTCCGGACCAAAAATTTTAGAACAAGTAGTCATGGACAAATTTCTTAGGTCTCTTCCTAACACCCTGCAGAAATGGGTGAACCATGGTGGTCCGGAAACCGCAGACAAACTTGTAGACCTGGTCGAAAGGTACCTAACAACAGAGAATTTGTCCTCTTCCACCAGAGACGCACAAACTTTTCACCCCAAGACCAGACCCTCCCCACCTATAGGTAAGACTGCATCAAGGGATGGGGGGTGGAGAGAGGTACCAAGGAGCAACTAGAGGAATTATCGGGACTACTGCTAATGTTTGGCGAGAGCGGCCTGGAAGACCCATCCCACAGGAGAGGACCAGAAGGTTGATTTGTTACCGTTGCTGGGAAGAGGGACATGTAGCAGCGGTTTGCCCAGCGGGTGATGAACCCATGCAGTGTGACTTTCTGACAGAGAGACGACAGTCCCTTTTTGCAACCACATGCACTGCAGTAAAGGAAAATGAGAAACCTTTATATAGAATGTGCTTAGATGGTAAAAATGTTGTGGTATTGTTGGATTCAGGTAGCCTGGTCACCTTAGTGAAAAGTGATCTAGTGGTGGGAAAAACCTTACATCCGAGGAAAATGGCTGTAGTTTGTGTACATGGGGACACTCGAGAATATCCGGTGACTACGGTTTCCTTTGAAACCTCCCTCTGTAACTTGTGTCACCAGGTGGGTTTAGTTCCCAAACTGCCACATGACGACATTGCGGGAAGGGATTTCCCAAAATTCTGGGAACTCTGGGACTGCCAGATTCCCCAGTAGGTGGTTCTTCTGAGTCTGAACCATCTACTCCATAAACCTATAACTGTGAGGATTCTCCTGAGTTTCCATTCTCAGTATTAGCAGGGGAAACACCAGTCCCTAGGGAGGAGCCTGCTACCTCAGAAGAGGAACAGCGGCCGATGACCTCGAGGAGCACAGAGAAAATTTTGTCACTGAGCAATTGAGGGACCCACATTGCTAAGAGCCCAGGAGAATGTAGTGAATGTAGTTGGGGAGTTAGTTAACCCTGACAAGAGGATTGCCCTCCCTTACTTCATTATTGAAAGGGACCTGTTATATCGAGTGTCACAGAGGATAGAGGACACCATTGAGCAACTGGTAGTGCCTAAACCGTACCACAAGATGGTTTTGGAACTGGCCCATGGGCACATTCTTGGGAGACATTTGGGAGCGGAAACAACCCAGGAGAGGATCACCCAGAGGTTTTATTGGCCTGGGATCACTAAAGAAGTGGAATTGTACTGATCTTCCTGTCCAGTGTGTCAGATTACTGCACCCATGCCACATTTCCGCAGTCCGTTGGTACCCCTGCCCATTATCGAGGTCCCTTTTGAGAGGATAGCCATGGACTTGGTTGGCCCCTTACTGAGGTCCACTAGAGGGCACCCGCACATCTTGATAATAATGGACTATGCCACCCGGTACCCAGAAGCGATTCCTCTCTGAAACACCTCTGCTAAAACCATTGCCAAAGAGTTATTTCAGGTTTTCAGCCGTGTGGGTCTTCCTAAGGAAGTCCTAACTGACCAGGGCACCCCGTTTATGTCTAGGGTGACCAAAGAACTTTGTAAACTCCTGAAAGTGACCCAATTACGTACATCAGTATATCACCCTCAGACAGACGGGTTAGTGGAAAGGTTTAATAAAACCTTAAAACAAATGTTGAGGAAGGTGGTGGATAAAGACGGAAAGAATTGGGATTATCTGCTCCCTTATCTGATGTTTTCAATAAAAGAGGTTCCCCAATCGTCCACAGGGTTCTCTCCGTTTGAGCTACTGTATGGGCGGCACCCTCGGGGGCCTACTGGACATTGCCGGGGAAACATGGGAGAGTGAGAGTTCCCCTCGTCGAAGTGTGATTGAACATGTGGCCCAAATGCAAGACAGAATTGCCCAAGTGATGCCGATTGTGAAGGAACATTTAGCCCAAGCCCAATTGGCTCAACAAAGGATTTACAGTCGTGGGGCCCAGGTCCGTTCCTTTGCACCTGGTGATAGGGTGTTGGTGTTGGTCCCCACGGTCGAAGGTAAATTCCTAGCCAAATGGCAGGGTCCATATGAAGTGTTGGAAAAAATGGGAGTGGTGAATTATAAAATTAGCCAACCGGGAAGACGAAAACCTGAGCAGCTCTATCACGTGAACTTGCTGAAACCATGGAAGGATAGAGAGTCCTTGGTCGCTAAGACTACCCGATTTTCTGCTCCATTTAACCTGGCTGTCCCTGAAGTTGGGATAGCGGAGACTCTATCCAAAACTCAGAAACAGGAGGTTCAAGAATTTGTGCTCCGTAATAAGGAGAAGTTTTCAGACCTGCCAGATTGGGTCTCCGGAGTTGAACATGACATTATCACCACACCAGGGAATAAGGTCAAGTTGAAGCCTTATAGAATTCCAGAAGCCCGGCGAGAGGCAATTCGCCAACAAGTAAAAAATATGCTTGAGCTGGGGGTGATAGAAGAGTCAAATAGTGATTGGTCAAGTCCCATTGTCTTAGTGCCCAAACCAGATGGAAGTTGGCGGTTTTGTAATGACTTTGGCCGCCTG
This sequence comes from Rana temporaria, assembly GCF_905171775.1. Classification (NCBI taxonomy): domain Eukaryota; kingdom Metazoa; phylum Chordata; class Amphibia; order Anura; family Ranidae; genus Rana; species Rana temporaria. Next base: position 145,833,013 of record NC_053492.1, read on the forward strand.
AATAAAATCACTAAGTTTGACACCTATCCTATGCCCTGCATAGATGAACTGATTGATTGCCTAGGCACTGCCTGGTACATGACAACATTAGACCTGACCAAGGGTTATTGGCAAATTCCTCTCTCGGAGTCGGCCAGCGAAAAAACAGCATTTGTATGTCCAGACGGATCTTTCCAATATCGGAGGATGCCTTTTGGGTTACAGAATGCTCCCGCCACATTTTAACGCACCATGGATAAGACCCTTTGGCCTCATCGAGCCTATGCTGCTGCATACCTCGATGACGTTGTCATCCACAGTGAGGATTGGGAATTACACTTGCCAAAAGTTCAGGCTGTGTTGGATTCCATCTGGAAAGCCGGGTTTACAGCCAATCCAAAAAAATGTACCCTTGGGCTAGAAGAGGTCAAGTATCTGGGGTATACCATTGGAAGAGGTCTAATCAAGCCCCAAATAAATAAAGTTGAGGCTATTCACGATTGGCCCCGTCCCACCAACAAGAAACAGGTTTGTGCATTTTTGGGGATCGCGGGCTACTATCGCCGCTTTATCCCCCATTTTGCCTCACAGGCTGTTCCCCTGACCAATTTGACCAAAGGGAAGGAGTCTGTCATGACCAAATGGACTCCTGAAGCAGAAACAGCTTTTCAGGCTTTAAAATAGGCTTTATGTAGTCAGCCAGTTTTAAATTCGCCTGATTTTTCACGGGACTTTGTGGTTCAGACAGATGTGTCAAATGTGGGCTTAGGAGCTGTACTGTCTCAGATTATCAAGGGGGAGGAACACCCTGTTATGTACCTCAGCCGAAAGTTGAAGGCCCATGAGGAGAATTTTGCCACCATTGAGAAAGAATGTTGGGCGGTGAAATAGGCTTTGGATTCTCTCCCGTACTACCTCGTGGGTAGACAGTTTGAACTGGTGCCGGATCATGCCCCATTGAAGTGGATGGCACAGAACAAAGAGACCAATAAGAGAATAAATACATGGTTCCTGGCCCTCCAGGAATTTCGTTTTGTGGTAACGCATCGCCCTGGTGCTAAAATGGGGAATGCAGATGGGTTGTCCCGAGTGCATGCCTGCCTGGCAACCTGTGTCCCAACCCTAGGGTTGAAAAAAGAGGGGGGGTATGTGACAGGAAGTCAGGTAAATCTGTGGGTGTTGTCACAGACGGGACATACATTTCTGCCTTGTTTAGACAATACACCAATTGTTATTAGGCGTCGGCTGCAAAACTAGCCAGAAAAGGTCTAAGGGCGTTGGAAGACTTCAGCTGTTCAGAATGAGGCAATTAAGGCCTCTATAAGTAACCCAGAGGATTACCACTGAGTTGCTACATCCTGAGTCTTTCTGAGTGAAAGAGAGCAGTAGCTGAAAGTCTTCTGAGGAGGTGAGAAGGTGATTGATTTTTCTGTGTGATAAAAATCAAAAGACTATTATTTTTCTGCTGTATGACCATGACCAGCAGTGTCTGCCCAGCACTAGGCTGTGCCAGACTTCATAGATAGGTTCCTGTGTGGTAAAGATAGACGCCCCAGTGGCCAGGGTTTATTTTATGTTTGATTTTGTTTATGCTGTTTGGATGCTTGCACTTGTTTCCAGCAAGATGGAAGAATAAACCAAAATCTTTGTTTTCAACCGTCTTCGACTGCCTGTCTGTATAAATTCAGTGTGTAGTGAACCCATCCAGGGGGTCACACACCCCATTACCGAGCAAACCCCTTACACAATATATATATATATATATATATATATATATATATATATATATATACACCTCTATAGGCAAGTGATTATCCTTAAAGGACCCCAGGCGTCACTCCTCGCAACAGGAGTTTGGGGGTTCTCTACATCATATCACTTTGAGCATATGGGGATGTATTAGGCCACTAGGGGAGATGCTATGAAATAGCATCAACCCCTAGCATAAAAAAGTAGAGCGAACATGTTCAAACAGTTAGGACGAGGCCTATAAGTTTTCTATACTTCTATCAAGCACGTAGTAATTATGAGTTGTAGTAACAAGTAATAGTTGCATATGAGAGACAATATAGCTCAGGTACTTTTAGAGTACATATAGTATCTAAGAGCTGTAGTAATAAATAATAGTTATATATGAAAGGTAAATAGCCCAGGTACTTTTAGAGTACATATAATAATGAGGAGCTGTAGTAACAACCAGTAGTTATCTATGAGAGGTTAATAGCTCAGGGTATTTGAGTGTAGATGTGCCTTTAACATATTCCTTAGCAGACAGTCCTACAACACAACAATATATCCTAGATATGTTAAGCAGCAGAAGACATGATAGCAATAGTAATTGTATAGTTGGTATTAAGATAGCAGATCTTGCTATAGCACTACAAGTAATAGAATAACAACTTATCTGTTTTGCAGGCTTCAGTATAAGTACTAGGGATCCTGTGGACAGCGCCGGGCGATTACATCATTGTGCGAGCACCATATGCGTTCCAGCATGGAAAGCATTACAGCGCTGAAAGCGCCTGTGTTAATAGAAGTAACAGGCGCACAGAGCGCCTGTTACACCTAGCTACAGATGGGGCTTTTCCATGGGGCAAATCGGCAGCTGCAAGTCATCCATCTGACACCAGCCTTATCCTTGTGATACCTACTTCTCGCTGATCTTCTGGCACTGGCAATAGGCCATTACAGGTGGACTGGAGACAATTAAAATGGCTTCTGGTGACACTCCCTTGTTCCTATGCCTGTTTCCTTATAATGTACAGTATTGTTACATCTTGAAGCCAAAAATATTAGATAGTGATGCCGAATGCAAAGGAGAAGCTGAGAAAATAGTTCATTCTTCATAAAGTTGATATTTTTTACCCACAGAATATTATATAAAAACACTGTCAATGCATTTCATGGCACTATATTGTTCACAGATATTTATATATAAATCCTGGGTGGAGGCACTAACAACTTTATTATGAAACCAACTCTTCTACTTGGCAAAGGCTATGGGTCTTATTTTTACCTTGGTTTAGTGCAATATCCTATTTGGAGAGGGTCATTTATCATAACCCCCATGAAAAGAGGGCCACACAATAGGCTCATTTTAATGCTGTCCTACCCAGCACATTTTACATAATTTCCTTCTGTACTTGGTTCTGCAGCTAGAACTGGAAGCACAGCCTTGTATGAGCAACACACTGTTGGAGTGGTAGCTTACACAGGGCTATAACTTTCCTCATGACAGTCCTACTTTGGCTCCTTATGCTAAATACAGTAGTGAGTATCAAAGAAAAAAAAGGGTAAGGGGGTTACAACAAGCCTGTATTTTTGCCCTGAGTGGAGATGATCCAACTGCGAAATGGCCACACAACAGGGTGCAATAACTTGGGTTTCTAAAGGATTAAACATATAGATTAACCCAGTGATGCAGAGGATTCTTGCATTTTTCTGAACAGGTCCACCTCTGCAATATTATTTTAGGGTCTCTCTTGGCTTTCAGATTGCAGGAAGGATCCATTCCAACAGCCAGCAAATTAGAGGATGGGCTGTTCCACCAGGCATAACATATGCGCATGCACAGCTGTGCTACTCCAACTGGGCTGGAACTGACACAGGACTCAGGGGCAGACTGACCATTGGGAATCTCGGGCACTGCCCGAGGGCCCCATGCCACTAGGGAGCCCCATCAGGGTTGCCAGGCTCAATAAAACCAGGGACAGTATGTAAAAATCTGTGGTTTTTTTACATCTGTCCCTGATATGTCCAAAACCGACATGCTTTAATGTGAAAATCCTGAGATTTTAGCTGCCCTGCCTATGCAATGCCTCCTGGCGTGGTGGCCATCTGTAAGCCCGGGGGCCCCATATTCTTCTACTGCCCGGGGGCCCCATGAGTTGTCAGTCCACCCCTGACAGGACTGCCCATAAATCATAGCCTGATAAAGGTGTGGTCTGCCACTGAAACTAGAATGTGCTCTTTCTTGCAAATTTAAAGTAGAGACACTGGGGGATGCAAAAGCTCTCCCTGTGAATGGTTTTCATTAAAAGTGAGCTTTACTATTTAAATTAAGATAAAAATCTACTTAATTTCTCTAAATAAATAGGGCAGGCTAATCACATATGCCAACAAAATATGCCACCAGAAGTAATCTTAAAAAAGAAACACAATAAAGGCTTTATTTGTTGCTATAATTTTTTCAACATAAGGAATTAAACAAAATATGCCAATAGAAGTAGTTAAAAAAAAGGAAACACAGTAAAGGCTTTCTTTATATACAGTATTTATATGGGGGCTCTCAAAGAATGGAGGATAGATGGCAATGGCATGAAACAACCCTTCTATCTCTACTTTACTAAAAAATGTAGGTCTAAATTGGGGTGGCTGCCATTTTTGTTTCCTGGAATTTGCATGGGGACGCATTTCATTTGACTGAGTTAAGACCACACTATAAAGACAAGACTTGATGAGGTAGTACAGATTTTATATATTAAAACCTGGGATAATTTGTTCCAGAAACATGTTTGTAATCCAAAGCATATCATAGCAAATTTCTCCATAATAAATAATGAAGACTTAGATGATTCATTCCACAGCCATTTATTTATAAGTCCTTCAAGTGTCCATCCACAAATGGCAGCAATATGTAGCAATATGGTTACATTTAATGAAGGTACAACATTTAGCAACTCATATGGTTGATTATTAAAATTGGCAATCTAAGTATGCAGGCATCTGGGGTAAAGCCGTCCACGTAGACCAGACATGTCCAAAGTCTGGCCCGTGGGCCAATTGCAGCCTGCATTCCGGTTTTGGACATATATATCTTTTGCGGCCACCAATGAGGGCAATGGGGAGTCTGCATTAATGGCAATTGTGGGGTTGCATTCATGGCACGGGGGTGCTGCATTCATGGAAATGGTGGGGCTGCATTCATGGCAATAGGGGTGCTGCATTAATGGCAACGGGGGTTCTGTATTCATGGCAGTAATAGGGCTGCATTCATGGCAATGGTGAGGCTGCATTCATGGCAATGGTGAGGTTGGATTCATGGCAATGGTGGGGCTGCATTCATGTCAATGGTGAGGTCGCATTCATGGCAATGGTGAGGCTGCATTCATGGCAATGGTGAGGTTGGATTCATGTCAATGGTGAGGTCGCATTCATGGCAATGGTGGGGCTGCATTCATGGCAGTGGGGGTACTGCATTCAGGCACTTCTGAGGCTGTAGATGAGCACTGATTAGGCTGCATTGATGGGCACTGACTCACAGTTCTTTATTTAAAAATGTTGTTTTTTCCTGAAACTTCCCTCTTAAAGTGAAGGTGTGTTATATGCCAATGAATATGGTATATCCAAAGAACACGCCCAAGCTCATCTCTTCACCACACACAGCCACAAAGGCAGGATAATTATTGTTGGGCAGTGTATTAGTGCTTGGACGAACACACTTAGACCGAATTTTAATGGTTCAAAGAATGTCAGGCAAAATGGCTGGCCCTTGTGCATGTTCACTTTATCAAATCTGGCCCTCTTTGAAAAATGTTTGGACACCCCTGACATAGACCGTCCTCTGGACCTCTGGCTCTCACCGCTGTCAGTCTGCAATCGTGACCGGGAAGACTACCCTGCAGTACAGCGATCTGAATGTGAGGCATGAAGCGCTCATGGAGCGCAGTGTTAAAGGGACAACATCAATGGCAGGGAGGAGGACAGCTTTACCCCGGATGCTTCCATACTAAGATGTGTCTGTTTTAACCACTTAAGGCCCGCCTCCTGCACATATACGTCGGCAGAATGGCACGGCTGGGCAC